>NC_138204.1:140677322-141204822 GCF_964194415.1 Vipera berus | reverse complement strand
AAGATTCTTAAACTCTTATGTGGCATCCAGCCCACATTATATGATCTTTTAAAGATTAGCAAGCATTTACATTTTTTCTTCTTATTGAAAAGTATAGTAAACCAGTTTGGATTGGAACACTATTTTATGGGAGAATACACAGAACCTGCCTTAGAATAAATCAGAATATAGGTACAACTAGACTAGGAGTGTCAGTATTGACTGGGAGAAATTTTCTAGGGTTTCAGAGAGGATTCTTCCAGCCCACATGCAAATGCTGAGTTTTAAAATTTCCTGCATGCATACACTTCCTGTATGCAAACCATGTCCTCTGTCCTTCAGCAATATCTTTGCCTTCTAATCTTGCTGTGCTATGCAGCTGAAAACAGGATATAAACCTGCGGTGGAATCTGCAGCTGAAGTGGGGAGAAATTAAGAGATTGGCTAGCCTGGAATCCATCCATGAAGGAGAGGAAGCAATGGAAAGCAGACACCTCCACCCAAAATCCTGGAATGTTTATCTGCTTGCTCTTACCATGAATGTAGTTAGTCTAGTGCACGGGTGTCAAACTCGCGACATCACGTGATGTGTTGTGATGTATCGTGACTTTTTTCCCATTGCCGGCAATGGGGTGTGTGTGATTTTGGCATGATGCATCCGGCCCCGCGGGCCGGCAGTTTGACACTCCTGGTCTAGTGAGATTCTTGTAAATAGGTGAATAGCAATAAACATAAAACCACCCCCATCAACACTGACAGGAAAGACACCAGAATATAAACTGACAGCAAACAGCACTCCTTACTCGCACTGCTGATGTTACTTAGTTTGGGTAATGAAATGTCTGCACGAAAACAAGCTCAGAGAGCACCAAGGACCCCCTCACATACTGCTCTGATCAACTCTGTGTCATTCTGGTTCCATGCACCATACAGAACCTGGACAACTGGGATCCATCCTACAAACATGGTCAATACTCCTCTTAGGATATACATTCCCCTGGAAGAATCCTGTTTTTGATTGCAGATCTTCTGATGGGAACTGCTAACAAGGAATAAATGGGTTGCTTCAAGAGATCTCAAACAATAACACTCCAATAAATCTAAAAGAGTTTCTACCACCGATAATAAAAAGAATAGGACATTATATAAATAGAATTTCATTAGCAATGCCAGCTTCTCTTATTAAGAATACAGCCTTGGATTGACAGGAATAAGCCAGGTTTTTTCAATCATCCTTTGCATTTTTCCAAGTATAATGGGAAATCCCAGATTTCTTTGATTGCTTTGTTCCTTTTTTTGCTACTTCTATTATTTTAAATGTCTCAAAATGTATCTTGCTCTTTCCCCAAGGTATGATAAAATATCCTATTCTTTTCCACTGCCAGAACCTATTGATGTGAAAGTGGGAGATGGAAATTCCTTTATAAAGTCATTTAAATTAATCTTGTCAAGTATAAGACTATAAGTTAAATAAATAAATAGGCACAAAAAACATCCAAGTTTTAACAAGAATCATAACCGTTCGTAACCATTTATGTATGTATGTAAGTAATGGGCATGTTTTTAAAGAAGTAAATATTTACATCCTTAGGGTACAAGGAGACGGCCATTTAGAAATATATTATTTTCTCTTTTTTTATTAAAGAGTTTTACAGAAACAAGATTTTACAATACATCCCCAAATTCCCCCCTCCCCAAACCACCCCACTACCCCCCCCCACTTCCCATAGCTAAATACAGGGTTATAGTTATAATAATCATATTCTAAATAAGAATTATCCATAATATAAAATTAACCAAATTCATAATGTGCTTTAACTCACCTTTAACATAAATACATACAAAGTACTAACACTAAGATCAATAGCCTTGGTGGAGCAGTGGGCTAATGCCTCCTTAAGTAACACCAGCTGCCTGCAATTAGTGCAGGTTCGCATCCCACCAGGCTCAAGGTTGACTCAGCCTTCCATCCTTCCCAGGTAGGTAAAATGAGGACCCAGATTGTTGGGGGCAATTAAGCTGACTTTGTAATAATGCCGCTTGGGGTGTGTGTGTGAAAGCCCTAATAAGCAGGCATATACATAGAATGAAGGCTACTGCTAAGCTTGTAAGCCGCCCTGAGTCTTCGGAGAAGGGCGGGATATAAATGGAATTAAAATAAATAAAATAAATAAATAAAAAATAACAATATCGCTCTAAAATCTACTCATAAGCTAAGTGGAACTTTTTAGTCCCATATTTGTTCTGAATATAATCTATCCATCTCCTCCAAAGTGAAATATATCTTTCCTGTGAATGGTCTTTCAGAAATATATTATTTTCTCAATACCATCTTTTTTAAAAAGAGACTGTTTAGTTTACTAAAATATACAGTCATAGACCAAACACAAAAAGATGCCATTTCACATTAACAATAGAACAAGGGACTACTGGAAGAATAAATAAGTGTATATGGATTTCTGTTACAAACACAGAGAAGTTGTGAGTTTAGATAGGCAGAGTTCAGGTTTTATTTAAAACTAGTTAATGGAATATGTCCAGCATATGTCCTGGAAGAAGGCAAACCACTTCTGTACTTTTTCCAAGAAAATTAGTAAGTTGTGTATTAAGTCAGCAGGAGTTGCTCTAGATGTATTTAAGTAGATAATTTATGTGGATAATTTATATGGCTACCCACTCACTTTCAGTGATTCTAGGTGGCTTACAAAAAATAAAAAATAAAACTAATATAAAAAGAGGAAAAACAATAACCCTCACCCCTCCTGGCAACGACAAACAATCAAACAAGCCACTTGGTGTGTTCCATCCCACTCTGGGTTCCTCAGGTCCGTTGGCAAAACCAGGTTTTCAGTGCCTTGTGAAAGAGGGTCAAAATGGGATGGAGTGGGCAGTCTCATCTACAGTATGTGAGGATGATGTTCCAAAGAGAGGGAGCCACCACAGAGAAGGCACTTCTTTTGGATCCTGCCTCATATACCTTCTTAGGAGAGGGGACCCACAACATTCTCTGCCTCTCTGCTCTGGTGGGTGGATTTGAAGGAGATGTCTACCTTTTAGCAGAACACTAGTGAGAATGGAATTACACTGAGTAACCTTGCTTCTTTGTGAATATGGCATGAATGTCTATAAGAAGGTAGCTTTTGAGTGTACAGGTGCAAGCCCTGTAGTAACAACTTTCATATGCAATTGCATGTGTAAAGGCTTCCTACTTGCAGTCCTTCATACTTTCATGTGGATATTGAGGAGAAGGCAAGTCCTACATGCTATAAGAGAGAACAAAAATTTGGAATATAGCCCCTTTCCTGGGAACAAAGTTAGTTTTAATAAGGAACTATAAGAAGCTTAGTAACTAGTTCTGGATACATCTTCCTGCCTAAACATTAGATACTCAGTAAAACTCATAAATGTCAGCAGTAGAATTCTGATGTTAGATATCCATTTGGGAGGGTGGTATTCCATGGGGTTGGTGTACATATGCACTAAGTATATGCCCAAAGTGGACAGTTTATTTATCTATTTATTTAAAACATATATATATGTTTTTATCAAACTCTGGACGGCTCCCATCCAATTAAAACAACATCAATAATAAAATGATACAATGCAATTCTATTAAAACCGTAAACATTTTTTGTGAGAATATTATACAGAAAACAACATGTCTGCTAAAGAGTTTGTGGAATCAAATTATATAGTTCTCTGTAAGCAAAGAAAAAGGTAATGGCAGTCAATAGGAGCTTTAATCACTGAATTATGCATAGAAGTTGAGCAAAACAAAGCATTCTTTTTTATAACCAAACACACAGACACATTTCATTGTGTTCATTGCCAAATGCAAATAACATCCATGAAGGGAGTGAGTGGGGTGGGGGTGGGGGTGGGGGGTATTGGTGGGGACAGATTTATGAACTGACCTAGTTTAATATCAACTCAGAAAGGACGGTCATTAAAAAATACCAAACTTTTCCATTCTTTTTCCCCAATATTGTCCACGAAATATCTGTAGTGTTGTACTCATAGAAATATCAAAAATAAACACTTCAGCCTCACTTTTGTGTGTATCCATTGATATATTTTAAACCTTAGCAGTAAAGTCCTTTTTTATCTAAGACATGAGACAATATCTGCAGTTCAGCAATATGGTTTAGTCTGAGTCATTTTTGCCTATCTTTTCTCATATGTCTTTCTTTCCTTTCTGCAGTAAAATGGATTACTAAAAAAATGTTTCTATGGAAAACGTTGCATTTAAATACACAAAAGTATGGGTATCCAATTTATATCTGCATGTGTTGATGAGAGCACATAATGCTTGAAAAACGTGAGGAAGGCTCAAGGTGACAATGGGTAAGTGAATGTGGTCAAAAGAGAAAATGGGCAAATCCAGAGTAAAATAAATAAATAATCCTTTAACTTTCTCCTTAAATTGATTCCCCTCTCATCCATCCATTCCTATTTATCGGAGTTGCTAGAAATTGGTGACAGCTAAGGCGGGATTGTGAGCATGCCAGGAAGCCTTGGGTGTGTGTGTGTGTTTCTGCATGTGGATTTTGAAAGCACATTTCTTCTTAAAGTACACATTTCTAAATGTATTTTCTCTCAGGATGTTTTCTAACCCCATTTTCTCTTTAAAAACTTCTTCATAAATATGGTTTGAAACTCATGCAAACAGGACAACATTTCAAGACAAACACCATTCATTCAATAAATACATTTCAATCAGCCTGAGGGTTTCAGGGATTCAGGAAGTTTATACTGGAATTAGGATTACGTTCTTCACTTGGAGAACCTTACCCAGCTGACAAACTCTTCTAGCATGATTCCTTCCAAGAACTAAGGGGGGCAAGACTTTCAAAAAGATGCAACTGTTTTAGCCAATAAACCTCTTAACTCACATGGTAAATTAGTACTTGAAGATTAGCTGCCTGATCGTTCTCCTTTTTTCTTTAATCAGCTTTCAGGAATGAACTTCAGTTGATCTCTTTTCTTGTCACAGTAATCATTATATCACCTTATTAAAGATTGTAGGAGAATGTATTCCTGGAGTTAATTGTAATTATGATAATTCTGTTTAGTATAGGAAGGGTAAGTGATATCAGTTGCTACCTATGTTGTTCTCAGGTCACACTATGTTGGTTGTAATTAGTATATACTACCACAATGATAGGGGTAGCATGTATTTGAATAGCAGTTATGGGGGGAAAGTGTGAGAGAATGTATGCTTATATCTCACACATAATAATTTTATGGGGCTGACCAGACTCAACTTTCCAAACTGATTTGGAAAAATCAATGCTGAATTGTCCAAACAGCATAAATTGTCCAAACAGCATACCTCCAGTTAATTTCAGTGACTCAATCTGATTCATAAATCAGCCTAATTTGAAAATGTGTTGTAGAATGAAACACCACAAACCATGATCATTGAGTTATATATGTGGAAATTCCTGTATAAAAGGAAGGGTTGAATGAAAAATAATCCCTCCCTTCCAAAACTTTAGTTTAAATGGGGATGATCTAATAAATAAAATAGTAAAATGATTCTTGAAACAAGCTTTTGCATTATCTGTATTTACCTCTCCATATAATAACTACCATTTCTACCAGCCATAGACAAGTTTGTTAACGCCATCCTCAAAGGACCTCAAAGGACCTTGTCTTTCCAATGAAATCCCATCTCTTCCACTTCCTCATTTGAGCCAAACAGATGCCCCCTGAAGATAGGTTCGCCTAGCGCAAACCTTCCAGTATTAAAGAATATCAAGGATGTGACCCAAACATTCCTGTGCAGCGTCAATCCTGACAGCAATTTCCTTTGCAATTTCATTCAAAAGTTCTCCATTGCTGTTACAGATTACCCTCTTCATTCTTGATCACAAAAACCAGTTCAATCTCTTTAGGGTATTTTAGCACAATAATGCACAGTACTCATGAAGACATAGTCATCATCATCATTATCATCATCATCATAAACACCAATGCATCAGTGGTAAATTTTAATTGGAGGGAATCCTGTGGTAGTCAAAGATTTGGTCATGGTGTGTGCTTAAAGTACACTGGGGAGAATTCCCAGCAGATTTCTGAATTCTAAATAATGAAAAATAGTAACCCCAAATCTCACAGCGACTTCTCACTGAATGAAGGGAATGAAAAGACACTGGAGAACATGTCAGTGTCCATTGCATTAGTTATAACACTGGAGGCATTACTTGAACCTTAATGTTAAAACGGTTTTCTAGCATATGTTATCACAAAGGCTTCAGTGTCTTATATTTGATTTCTTTAGATGTTTTCCTGACAGTCTTTAGATTACAGTGCCATCATATTGAAGAAAGAAAAATGCAACTGGTTTTATCAGAACACAACTGTAATTGGCGAGTCTATTCATCCTTTTAATTAAGAACTTGGTATTAAATTGCTAATCTCTACTTAGTTTCTGAGCATGGAAGACTTTGCTTTTGAAGAGGCATTTCCTTGGATCAGCGGGTGTCATCTTCTAAGGGCTAATATGCCATCCCCATTAATTATTTAATGCTGATAAATGCAGACCTTGAAAAGTTATTCTTGGGCAAAAACAGTGGAGGAAAAGATTTCTAAATCAAATAATCTATTCTCCTACATTATTTCAGGGAAATCCTTACAAGGATCAAATGGTTTAATCAAAATCAGTTTTAGAACTTCCATGAGGATGGAAATTTCCTGGTTATTTAACTTCTATTAATCTTTCTATTATTTATCTATATCAGTGACTACCAAAGACTATTAACTCTACTTCATGAATGGAAGTGAAAGGAAGTATATCTCAATGAACACTTATTTTGCACACTATATAGCTTAATTCCCCCCTATCTCTAGGTAGGACTGGACAAACTGCTGAAACTCTGCTTACCGGTATTGAGAATATTGGGACAGAAAGATCACTGAGCCAAGGCAGTATATAATAATTGTCTATATAAATCACCTATGCTTATGTGTCAACCTTTTGAGATAGATAACAGACACCACAAAAGTTGTTAAAACTTTACTATATTGGTGTAGGTTATGATAACAGAATCCAAACCAGTCAGAGTCCCCCCCCCCACACCTTTATTTCAAAGAGATTCTTCATTAGTGCTCTGGTATTTTTGGGCTAAGCTGATATTTTTTATTATAGTTGCTGCACATCTTCTTCAATGCTATCCCCATTATACTTTATATTATTATCCAGAATGATGTTTTTGTTGCATTTAATGGTGTCCCATATTGCTCACCACTCTTCAGCATGGTTGCAGGAGAAATGTAATTACTGGCAGGGATAGAATCAGGCATTTCCTTCTTGCTCCAAATTTCATCGCATTGTTCTACCAAATATTTCTGTGAAAAGGACCAACTGATACTTCCATACCAAAATATCAAAAGTGGATGAAAAATGTCCAGCTCAAAGGCTACCTTTTTGGACATATCAGGAACTACATTCCAAAAGTGGGTCGAAGTATCATAAACAACGGTTGGAAAAAGGTAAAATGGATCCATATATTGTATACATATAAACAAATTTTCTTAAAAAGACTTGGAAAAAGTATAACTTCTAGCCAAACATATACCCTATAAAGATGTATATTTGAGGAGAGGTACACAAAAAACTCTAGGGAGTTTTGTTCTGACTTTTCTTAGCAAATCAGTATATGCAGAAAAACATGAAGAAAGGGTTCGTGGTTGAAACTCGGCATCTGACAAGTTAAAAAAAAGAGTGAAACCAAATCAGACATTTTTTTTAATCCATTCTTCCAACTGCACCATCTGAAATATTTGGGACTTTACACTGGAACCCAAAGCAACAATGGAGAGTACAATAGAGGTATTCAGGTTTTTTTTTCTCATAGAACGCTCAGAACAGAGTTCCGGCACCTTTTTTGGATGGAACCTTGTAGGGTAGGCAAGGCGGGTTGTATGACATGTGTGAGTTCCGGCACCTTTTTCTTTTACAAAAAAAGCACTGGAGGTATTGGTTCTGATTCCTTTTTTAAGGAACGTGAACTTTCCTAGGAGACAATCTGAAGATCAATCCAAGTCTTTTCAGAGTCTTCTTTTCTTCAGAATTGGTGTCAATTGCTTTGGGATGAAATATTTTTGAACCACCCACAGTGCCTGCTGCCCGATGATAACTGTGCAGCATAGTTTGCCAGAATGTATCAACATGGATGAAGCACACAGAGACCCTTCGTACCTTATCATGTACTTAGCTAAATTGAATGCATGAAGGAACAAGACATTTTTAGAAGATCCATTCTCTTTTGGATAGCTGGCCAGATGCTGAAAGGGTCAGAGAAAAATAATTTCACAACAGCTAAGTCTATGAACACATGCACTCTTCTACTTTTCAGAGCAGCAGTTTTCTGTAGCCATTGCTAAACTAGTTTTAAGATGATTGATGATGACGATGATAAGAAAGCCACTTTTCTCCCTTTTCAGATAAGGGTCTCTGCACCCTAAGTATCAGTCCAAAGTAATCCTGATTCCTCTTCAGCAGCGTCTGATCAGAGAAAAGATAAAAGTTGCCAGGGACTGTTTTCATGAGATTGATGGCTTCTGTGCCATGTGTCAAGTCTTTTTTGGCATCTGGTTCAACAAAAGGTGAAAAGTTCATGTCTTATTGCTTTTTCAGTGAATACATAAAACAGTTGCCTCTTTCATATTGCTGGTGAGCCTGTCACTCACCTCTGGTTGTATTTTATCAGCAATAAGGCAACAGTTAAATTGGCAGCATGAAAAATAACTTATTTTTATTGAACCTTAGACTGCCCTTTGAATACCTGATAATGAAATGGAAAAAAATGCATTTTTCTTCCCTTTTTTTAGCCCAGAAAGCTATCGATAGAAGATTCAATTACCCGATTCTGACCTGAGATTTTCAATAGGTTTCCTACATATTGTTTATTTTTGTCCCTCATCTGATCCCATCATACTACTATCACGTGTTGCTATTAGACTGTTAATAGACTCAGTTGTCACCTTTTGAAAAGTGTAAAAGATGAGAAACAGCAAAGTTTCAGTCTGATTACTCCATTTCCTTTCAAGGGAGTCTGAAGAAGGAATTGAATTGTAATGGAAAGTGTGAATGACCTTGGAGAAGGAGGGAAAAAGATACTGCCTGGAAAATAATCAGATAAGAGAGGCAGGAGCCTCCTGTGTCTTAAGGGTCAGAGAAAGAAACTTAGAAAGGACCCACCTGAATGTAGCACCCTAACAGAGCACACAGTTTCTACTGTTAATGTAATTGTCAGGACCCACCCCAATCCACGTCTTAGGAAGACAAAAACTCTTGGAGTCAGTTCTAGTCCAAAAGGAATCTTTACTAGGACATGCTTGGTTGTGGGAATACAAGACAGGACTTAGTATTGTTTTACAAATTGAAATTTTATAAAGGGTACCCGGTTCAACCCCCCTTCCCTCAACCCCATTTGGTCAGCCCCCATCCTTCTACTTCGTGTCATCCCTTTCGTGGGGAAAAAAAGGAACTTCGAATCTTTATGGTTATTGCCTTCTTCCTCTCCAGAATTAAAAGAAGACACAAGCCAGAAGCCTTCTTCTCTAACCCTCTCATTTGATCTCCCCAGTTCAAAAGGTTTCCTTGGTCTTTGAAATAACCTAAGGCAGGCTGAATCCACATATGCTCCTCCTTCTTCGGGAGATGGCAGAATCCATAGGGGGGATAATGTTTTAAACATACATTTATGAATGTGATATAAATGGATTCTGACAGTAATATTGCAATAAAGCAGAATTGGTTCAGTTGTGTTTCCTGTCTGATTTACCTTGAAGGGCTGACAGAAATTCAGTGTTCCCTCCCATAATGAGCAGCCTACCAAGTACTGTGTTTTAAGGAGTGGCACTGCTAGCTACCAATATCTGCTGTCATCTTCTCCAACCATTCCTCTGTTGTGGATCTTTCAGAATCTTTCCATTTTTGTGTACATAATTGTCTTGTAGCCACATCATAAAAATAATTTTCTATATTTTCCTATATGTTGGTTTCAGTTCCCTTATATATTTTCTTGATCATCTTCTGCTACTTGAATTGATTAATCATGTGCCATCGAGCTGATTTTGACTTCTAGAAAACAGGGAGACTAGTGGACAGATTTTCTCCAAGGTGATCTATTCTTAATCTGTTCTTTCAGGTCTTCCAATGATCTGCCACTGTAACTAAATGCCTCCACCTTGCTGCTAGTTGTCCTCTTCTATTTCCTTCCATCTTTTACCAGCATTAGAGCCTTTTTCCAGATATTTGTGCTCTCCATAATAAGTCCTTCAGATACGGATAATGTGGGCTTGGTCATTTGTGCCTTAAGTGATGACTCCAGTTTGATTTCTTTGATGACCCATTGGTTTGGGCGTTTTTTTGGCTGTCCATGGTATTCTCAGGTGTCTTCCGCAACGTCAAAGTTCAGAGGCTTCTTCTTCTGTCCTGCTTCTTCAAAGTCCAACTTACATTTCCATAGAATGTCACAGGAAGCACCATAGCTTGTATAATTCTGATCATTGTAGATATAAGCACATGATATTTGAATAATTTTTCCAAAACATTCATGGCTGCTTTATTGAATGCTAATCTGTGGCCTATTTTGTAGATGAATAAGGAACCATTTTGGTTGTGAATCCATATAGAATTTTGATAGTATTTAATTTTAATCAAGTCATTTGCAAATGGTTTTGACCTTGACTTTTTCCTAGGACTGACAGAAAGTGATTGGCCCCAAAATCACCCATCACCCCTAAGGCAGGACTAGAATTCTTAGTCTCCCAGTTTCTATCCTGGGACCTTAACCACTATATTTTGTGTCTCTCTCTCTCTCTCTCTCTCTCTCTCTCTCTCTCTCTCTCTCTCTCTCTCTCTCTCTCTCTCTCTCTCTCTCTCTCTCTCTCTCTCTCTCTCTCTCTCTCTCTCTCTCTCTCTCTCCTATATAATGCACTTGAAATGTTGCAATTTGGTCAAGTATTATATGTACAGCAGAGAAATGACAGAGCATAAAGAGTGTTAATCTTCCCATCTGACATTCTCCCCTTCTCCCAGAAGCTTGCAGTACTGGCAGGAATCCTTTTTTGAAAGGATAAAAATATCAGTCCAGGTTTGATACTAGGACTAGTAAAAATCCAACCATTCATTCAATGGTAACCAAAAATACAAAAACTCTTACCTTAGCTTCCAATTGATTGTTCTCAATAATTTTGCAGTCCAAGCAAAATTAGCTCAAGAATACAAGACAATGTTTTGTATTAGATCCTTTTTCTTTTTTTTTTTTTGCCTGTTGTTCACCTGGAACTCTTACTTGCAAAGATGTTCTTTCTTTGATGGTCTGTCTCTCATCTCACTTACCGGTAATATGTAGTTTACTGATAATCCCTGCATTTGACATAAGGAAACATATTATTATCTGCATTCAATTTCGGAACTCTTAATTTCAAGAGTTTTCAAACCCCACCTTTCTATCTTACGCACTTTTCTAACCCTAGTTACTTTTTTATTTAAATTCAGTCACCTAGTTTATCTTCTAATTTCTTTATAGCTTACCAGCAAATTCCAGCATTAGCATTTGCCCTTCTAGTTCAAGTTGACAGCTTGGCGGAAGAATTTATTATCCAGAACAGCCAGTAAAAGAGCATAAAAGGAAGAAAAAGATAGAAGACAAGGAGTTGCTGTATGCCCTTCATTTACCCAGCAAGTTAGATGATCTAAGTATACTTTTTTGAGTTTAGTTTTCTAGGATGAGACAGCCCTGAAAAGTTGTGGTTTTGTACCTAAAGCTTTATTTACAAATATACAAGTAAAGCAACCTTCCTCAGTTTGGCCGCCTTCCAGATGTGAATGGATTTCAGTTCACTAAATTCCAAAACCAGCATGATTATTTCTGAAAATTCTGGGAATTGAAAGTCCACTTATCTGGTGGGCATTCAAGTTGCCGGAAGCTGAATTAGAATATAAATAGAGATGAACTCCTCCTTTCCTTTAGTAAAATAAAATGTTTCTGTAAACATATTACTGAAACTAAAGAGAACACAATGAATTCCTATAAGCCAGTATTGAAGCAAAGATTAAAAAATGCATGTACTATTTCCTATCAAATTCCTCGGCAAAGATGGCTACCAGCTCCACATTCCCATGCCTCCTCCTTTTTATGTGGCTCATTCTCATTTATTTGGATGGAAATGCATTGCTTTTGATTTATTTTTTTCAAGGAACGTGAAAATGCTGGTGAAATTCCACTGGACGTAGTGCAGAGGGAGGGAGCCAAAGGCTGAGCACGGATGTCCGACTGTCTTTCATGGAACAGAGTTCTTCTTTCCAATAGTCTTCAACTTCTCAGATTCCCTCAGAATCATTGAACATATGATGGACATCCTTCTATTGGTGTTTGTTTATTTGTTAGAGAAGGAAGCATGAGCAGCCAAAGTGCTGAGAAAAATGTGAGAAAGAGAGAACCTCATAACAATATGGCATTCTTAAAATTCCAAAACAAAACAAAACAAGGAAAAACTCTCAACAGGAGATGGTAAAGCCTTTGTTATGGAGAAAAGAAGACAGGTTTGAACTGAATTATGCTTGACAAGGAAATAGAAATTATAGAAATTCCCCTGAGAACCTAAGGTTGCCACCTTGTTGGTCTTGTTCCTGACATCTAATTATGGGCCGTGCAATACAAAGGAAATAGGTTCTCCCAGTGATGGTTTGAAAATTGACCAGTGTATAGAAAAATAAATTTGATGCAATCACAGAATGTCACACAAATGATTGGTTCATCCCGCAGCATAGTTATGCTATGCAAATTGCACAGTTGGTATTTTGCAGCAGGCTTCAAGTTCCCTCCCCGCATTTCTTTCAAAAAGAAGGAATGGTGAATATTGGCATAAAGTAATTATGAACTGTCGCCTTAAATTGATATTCAGATCTGACAGAGTTATCTTGATTGCCGAAGTTGTTTTTATCATAGTGGCAAGCCATTATGGTAATGTGTTTTATTATTTAAAGGATGATTTAATTTTGATAAATATGTTTGCTATCTGATAAATATGTATGTGCTGATGCTATCTGTTATGGAAGACACCTTGTGAAGGTGTTTGCCAGCACAAGTGCACTTTGTAAGGCTTAAATAAATAAATCCACAAGTAATGTGTATTTCAGTTAAAAAGAATGTTTTGCATGAATGGCTTAACATGTAGGCCCATGTGGAAAACTAAGATGAAATATGTACCAGAACCCAGTAGCCATCATTTGCAGGAGAAAGAGTTGTAGGAATCAGAGAGGAAACAATAGAAAAATAGCCTTTGATTTATGTATACATCAATGAAACATTATCACCTGCCAAATTCAGCATAACTACAATAGGTTATGAACTAGTAATGAAGAAAAACAGTAACACTCACTGTCAGGACCCACCCCAATTCACGTCTTAGGAAAACAAAAACTCTTGGAGTCAGTTCTAGTCCAAAAGGAATTTTTACTAGGACATGTTTGGTTGTGGAAATACAAGACAGGACCTGGTATTGTTTTACAGATTGAAACTTTATAAAGAGTTCCCGGTTCAACCCCCCTTCCCTCAACCCCATTTGGCCAGCCCTCCATAATTTACTTCGTGTCATCCCTTTCGTGGGAAAAAGGGAACTTCGGATCTTTTACGGTTATTGCCTTCTTCCTTTACAGATTCAAATGGAGACACAGGCCAGATGCCTTCTTCCCTAACCCTCCCCTTTGTTCCCCGAGTTCAAAAGGTTTCCCTTGGTCTTTGAAATAACCTAAGGCAGGCTGAATCCACATCCGCTCCTCCTTCCTAGGGAGATGGCAGAATCCAGGGGGGGGAATAATGTTTTAAACATACATTTATGAATGTGATATAAATGGATTCTGACACTCACCAATCATATGCTGCTTTTTGGTTTCTAACCAGTTTTAATATATTATACTTACACAGGCATTTACACAATGCTTTTTAATAAGGCAGAGAGAGAGAGGTAGAATGTGTAAATGACTACACCTATACCAGGGGTAGGCAACCTTGGCTCTTTTATGACTCGTGGATTACAACTCCCAGAATTCCTGAGCCAGCCACGCTGAGGGGAAAGAGAGAGGTTTCCAAGCTGAGCCATGCTGGCTCAGGAATTCTGGGAGTTGAAGTCCATGAGTCATAAAAGAGCTAAGGTTGCCTACTCCTGATTATACCATCATATAATGCATCCTTTACTAATAATAAAGACAGTACTGAGCAACTCTAAGTATGCCACAAATTCAACTAAAGTCCAATTTTAGCCCAAGCATGTGGATGTTATTCTGGACAATCTAGAATATTCTTGCATGTCAATCTACCACTGCCTGCATTCCACTAAGTAGAAGGTACCGTATTTTTCCATGTATAAGACGCTATCTTTTCCCTGCAAACACCCTGTTCAAAAATCAGGTCCGTCTTATACAAGTGCAGTGTCTTAGACACAAAAAAATAATAGTAACCTCCACAGCCCAGGGCATGCCTGTGTGGGTTCTTTACATGCTGCTGCCATACCTCCTGGTGCAGATGTCAAAACCCTGTGGGGTTGCCACTAATGGGAGGGGGCAAGATCGTCGGCTGGCCGAACGTCCAGATTTGCTGGCTTAGCTGTTCAGCGCTCTTCTGAACAGCTGATCAGCACAGAGAAATGGCAGGGAGTTTAAAACCTGCCTTCAGTTCCCTTGCCTTGCTGCTCATGCCGGTGCTCATGTCGGTTTGTTTACCAGGGTTGGAAGGCTCCTGCTGTGAACTGACTATGCATTCTCATTGTGCCAGATGCTGGTTAGGTGGGTGGGTGGTGGGGCCGGCTGGGAGGCATCTATTTAGAGCGCTGGGAGGCGGTTGGTCCCAGTGCTGACTTTGTTTGCTGTAAGCTTGGAACTCGCATGCCAGAGCGTCTTATACAAGGGTGCGTCTTATAGATGGAAAAATACGGTACATGTAGAATACTCATAGACTAAGAAAGTGGGGAAGAGTATTCCAGTTTTATCCTTGTTTTTTTAAAGTAGTTGCATCTTTTTTAAAAAAAAAATCTTAGAGCATCTGTTCAATCTGTTTTTTAGATTTTTTTCTTCTCTGTATAAGCTCATTCCATCATCATTCTATAAGTGCAAGAATTTTGTTAGATATTGTGTATGGTGTAATGTAACACCACGTGGTAATGGCTGGAAGGCTGTTTGAGCAGGGAGCTAGCTAACGGCTCCCAGTGCCTCAGACAACCCGTCTCCAGTGCTGCTATTGGTTGCCCCTAGGGCGGCAATAGGTTGCTTCAAACCTATTGGCCACTGCCTAGGGGCCAGGGTATAAATTGCTGCATCTGCAGTCTATTTTTCCAGTTCAGATTCTGCAAGCAAAAAACCATGATCTTTGCTGAACTCACTCGTCTCATCTTCATTATAAGTCTAATAAAGATAAAGATTCCTGCACAATGAACCCAGTACACAACACTGGCAACGAAGGTGGGATCCTGCTTCTCCGTCAGAACTGAAAGTCACTAGGGGAGAGGCAGCGCACGCCTGGTGGGAAAAGCAATTCCCCCCCACGGTCGGCTAGCTAAGCCATGCTAGCGACCATACGCTCAGAGGACCATTCCCTGAGCAACGGAAAGGCAGGATTCAAAGACGCAGAAGCCAGCCGTGAAGACCAGCAGAATGCCCAAGGTTGGAAGGCTGCGAGAATTCAACATGAAAAAACCAGAAGGATGGCCCTCGTACCTGTCCCAGGTCAAGAACTACCTTCGGGCGAACCAGGTAGCAGAGGATGGACTGAAGGCTGCCACGCTGCTCTGTGTGTGAGGCCCAGTGACTGAAAACCTGTTCACGCCCACGCCGTTGGAATCCGTCTCCTATGCCAAACTGAAGAAGAAGCTCAGAGAACACTTCTAACCGAAGATGTCAGTGATTACATGGCACTACGCCTTCAAACAACAAATACAGCAGCTAGGAGAGACTGCATCAGAATACATCACGACCTTGAGGCAGGCCGCATGCCTATGTCGATTTTCAGACCTCGAAGAGCGACTTTGAGACCGGTTCATCTGAGAGCTGCAGCAGAAACTTTTGCCAGAGAGGTCCTGTCATTCGCAAATGCCCAGAATGAAGTCATGGCGGACAAAGCCGCCAGTGGAGCCGTCCGAATGATCTGGCCCACCAAAATGATGCAACGTGAAGAAGCCGTCCACCACGAGGATGCAGAACTCACCAAGGACTCTGAATAAGACCCCCAAGTCAACAAGCTGCACAGATAACCCAACCAACAGCTCTGTAGCAGCAAGCAGCAAGAGACTACTTACAAGGCAGATCTCTTGCCTAGATGTCCAGATTGTGGCAGCCGCCACCAATGCTCGGACTGCAGGTTCCAGACAGCCACATGCCGGGCCTGCGGAAAAACCAGCCACATCACAGCAGTTTGCAGAGGTCGCCAGAGGGACCAGCCATTGAATCACCAGTCAGAAGATCTGACCAGGAGAGGTACTGGGGCCCTGGGGCCATTCAGCGTGGGGTTTTGCTCAAGCTGTAGAAGTGTTTGCTGTACCGGGGCCCGACGCCCCCTTAAACCCAAGTATAGACTTCAGTTGGAGCTGCAAGGGGTCCCCTGTAAGATGGAGCTGGACACAGGCTCCGCTGTTTCCATTATTTCTCTGGACACATTTAATTTTGTGTGCAGTCGCAGTAGGAAATGGGCCAAGCTGAGGCCCTCTGACATACTTTTAACAGATTTTCAGAATGCAAAGGTTGCAGCCAAGGATGAAGCCACCTTGGCCATTACATTTAAGGGGTTTTCAGGGCACCTGGATGTTGTCTTGGTAGGGGGCCAGAGAACGAGCCTAATTGGGCTCGATTGGTTTGATGCACTAGGCATCCAAGTAACCGGTATCAACTGGATACAAGTCGCGAGTCTAGCGTCAGTTTGTGAGTACTTTGCAGACGTATTTGATTCAGCCCTAGGAACTTACACGGGCCTGCCCATAGCATTCAAACTAGACCCAAATGTGGTTCCAGTCAGGATTAAGCCTCGCAGGGTCCCCTTTGCCCTCAAGCACAAAATAGACACGGAACTGGACAATCTTGTAGAACAGGGCGTTTTGCAACCAGTAGATGGTGGGGAGTAGGAAACTCCTATTGTAACACCACTTAAAGCCAATGGGGAAGTCAGAATATGCACAGATTATAAATGCACAATTAACCAGGCCCTTAAACAGCACACATACCCTGTCCCAGTGGTGAGCCACATCCTGGCATTGTTGCAGGGTGGCACCATTTTTGTGAAGTTAGATTTGGCGCAGGCCTATCAGCAACTACCTGTTGATGAGGCCACGGCCGCAGCACAGACAATCGTGACCCACAGGGGGGGGGGCTTTCAGAGTTAAGCACTTGCAATTTGGGGTCAGTGTAGCCCCGGGCATTTTTCAGGGAATCATGGAACGCACACTCAAAGGCTTGCCCCTATTTTGATGAAGTGCTTATTGCCGGAGAATCCACAGAGGTGCTAGCAAGGAGGCTCAGAGCTGTCCTGCAAAGGCTGAATGAAGCAGGCCTCAAACTAAAAAAGAGCAAATGCAGTATTGGGGTTCCCTCAACTGAATTTTTGGGTTTTCGCATTGATGCTAATGGCATCCACCCAGCTGAGTCCAAAGTGAAGGCCATTCAGATGGCACCTAGCCCTAAAACAAAAGGAGAGCTGCAAGCATTCTTGGGTCTCCTCAACATATATACAGGAATACCTGTATACTGTATATGTATGGTAGCCTCGGAAGTATTTTTAGATCAGGCTAGGATGTAATAAGTAGTTTAAAAGTTAAATGCTTTCATTTGTAATCTTCCTATCTTTTCAATGCTATTTTAGCCTTGACTAAGGATGGAACAAACACCTGAAGGCATGTTCTTTCTTTCTTTCTTTCTTTCTTTCTTTCTTTCTTTCTTTCTTTCTTTCTTTCTTTCTTTCTTTCTTTCTTTCTTTCTTTCTTTCTTTCTTCTTTCTTTCTTTTAGAATATTGTATACAGAATAAATATCCTCTTCATTGATGGTTTTGAAGATGATATCTTCAATTTATAACTTTATAACTCTTTCTTATCTTGATATCACATCCCTATTTCTCATCTTAAATAATCCTTTTAAGAGAAAAAACTGCTTTTTGATAAGAAGTGTTAGAAGTTTCCCACTTGTAAGCATTCTTAAAATCAAAGAAGCAAGAACATTTGACCAAAACAAATCTCTAGCATTTTTTTATTTCTTGTGCCTGTTTACCGAGCATCTCTGTCTCGGTAAAGTTTCATTTTATCTAAATCATTACCAAGATATAACAGAGGTCTCCATTAAAAGAAACATCACCTTTTTTATCGGTGAGAGAAAATAATGGGAAGGGAAGGAACAGAACAATGAAATCGGAGAATAAGTGATTATAATTATTTCTACTGCAATTTCTATGAGGAATATGGAGGGCAAAAAAGCAGCACAAAAAGTGTTATAAATATCATCAATAATTGTGACTAAAATGGTATTTTTTTTAAAAAAAAAACACCTGCCTTTGCATTACATTAATTTTTCTTTCATATTTCAGTAAAAATCACATAATTTGGTCTCATCAAATTTGTCATATCTGCTTGTTTCTTTCCATTCTTTTCTGCATGTTTTAAGGGTGGAATTTCTTACATTGTAACCCAATACATACTTAGAAATAAATGATCTAAGAAAATGAGTTGTATTTCTAGGTAGACATACAAAAAATATTTTAAAATATTTTATCAGTTATAATTTAGGATAAAAGGTAGGATAGGAAAATATACACCCTTTTATTTTCGACTCTTCGGCTTTTCTCTGAAAGTGCAAAGATTTGCTGGCTGAAAAAATGTTTAAAAGAACTTGCATAAGTAAGAACTAAAGTAGTCAAAAATAGTGTATGCTAAATAAGAGACATACTGTGGCTTTCTGCTTATACAACGCTTGCCACTTTTTTGTTTAACAACAACAACAACAACAACAATAACAATAATAATAATAAAGCTGGAAGGGACCTTGGAGCTTATTTAGTCCAACCCCCTGCTCAGGCAGGAAACCCTATACCAGTGATGGTGAACCTTTTAGAGACCGAATGCCCAAACTGCAACCCAAAACCCACTTATGTATAGTTGGGTGCCGGGTGGGTGTGGCCCATTGGGTGGGTGTGGTCCGTTGGGGGAGCGTGGCTCTTGGGGGGACCTGGCTGTGGTGGTAATGGCAGACTAGGTGGGACTAAAAAGTTCAATCAATTCCAACTTTGCAAGGTCTTTTTTTCCCGTGAGAAGTTGAAATTAATTGATTGATTGAACCTTTTGTTTTTTTGCACACGGCGGTGGAGGCCTAAAGCGAAAAGGTTTTATAAAACCCAGCTGAAGGCCTAGGACTGGGTCGACGGCATGCGTGCCCACAAAGAGGGCTCTGCGTGTCACCTGTGGCACGCGTGCCATAGGTTCGCCACCACGGCCCTATACCATTTCAGACAAATTGCTGTCCAGTCTCTTCTTAGAAACTTCCAGTATTGGATCATTCACAA
The DNA here is from genome assembly GCF_964194415.1 of Vipera berus. Lineage (NCBI taxonomy): Eukaryota > Metazoa > Chordata > Lepidosauria > Squamata > Viperidae > Vipera > Vipera berus. The sequence goes on along the minus strand of NC_138204.1, from coordinate 141,185,298 downwards.
TTTCTGGAGGCAGGTTCTTCCACTGATTAATTGTTCTAACTGTCAGGAAATTTCTCCTTAGTTCTAGGTTGCTTCTCTCTTTGATCAATTTCCATCTGTTGTTTCTTGTCCTGCTTTCAGGTACTTTGGAGAATAGCTGATTCCGTCTTCTTTGTGGCAACCCTTGAGATATAGGAACAGATATTGATATGTTCCACTACAATACAGAATGCAATTAGAAGCAAATACACAGAAAAACATGAAGTTTGGGCTATGTTACAAAAACCTTACTTGGTCAAATATTTGCTAGGGTTATGGGGTTAGATATCAACTGAAACAAATTGACACCCTGACTTGAAGCTTGGCAGAGATAAGCCATCCCAAGGCTGGTATTACAGTTACTAGGCTAAAACATTCTTGCCAGGTTCATCTGGTTAGGCTCATTACTGCTCAGAGTGCTATTAGTCATGTTGTTGCATTCATACCACGGCCTTTTTCAATTGGGTAATTCCTTATATTCCAATTCATTTTACATAAATTATAATTTGATGATAAGGTAGGCTCATCTAGAAATGAGATGACTATCTGAGTCTCTTCAGTTAATTCAACACAAGTCAGAGATACTATAGAATGTGGTACAAAAATATTGTGGATAAGCAATGGTAAGTGTGGGATATTTTTATAGCTGTACCATACAGTTTAAAGCTGTTTCTACATTTAGTTTTCTATAGTAGTATTTTTATGAATAATAATAATTCAATGGTAGCCACTGTGACACCAAAATCATAAAACATGTGATCCACACTTAAGTTCCAACCATTCATAATAGCACAAGCCGTGCATTAGATACATGCTCTTCCTGGCTGGTTAAGGCTCTCTCTCTCTCTCTCTCTCTCTCTCTCTCTCTCTCTCTCTCTTTCTCTCTCTCTCTCTCTCTCTCTCTGTGTTGGGGTATGTGTGTGATGTGGATGGATCAAGTGATAGTGAATTCATCCTTGTTGTACAGTAGTGTGCCATTGCTGGAACCTATTATTCTGGACAAATATTGTCCAGTCTCCCACCTCCAATTCTTGGGAAGGTGGTTGAGAAGACAATGGCATTCCAACTCCAGAGGATCTTAGAGGAAACAGATTATCCGTACCCTTTTCAGTCAGATTTCAGGTCAGGATATGGGACTGAAACTGCATTGGTTGCACTCATGGATGATCTCTGATGGGAACAGGATGGAGATGGTATACTCATTCTTGCTCTTCTCGACCTGTTGGTGGCTTTCCATACCATCGACCATGGCATCCTTTTGGGCTGAGTTATGGAATTGGGGGTCGGTGGCAGTTTTGTGCTGTTTCATATCCTTCCTCTGAGGTCATTTTGAATTGGTGTTGATGAGCAGCGAGAGTTCTAGCTTGCAGCCCCTGCTTTGTGGGGTGCCATAGGGTTCGGTGCTGTCTCTGTTTCTTTTTAACATTTATATGAAATGCACTTCTGCATCTAACAATTTCTGGATTCCCATTTGAAAGTCATCTCCTTGTCTCTACAGCAGGGCTGTCAAACTGGTGGCCCCGTGAGCCAGATGTGTCCCGTGCAGCCTATGCCCACCCCGGCTCCGCAAAGGCAAAAACGACACGATACGTCATGATACGTCATGTGATGTGATCGAGTTTGACACCCGTCCTCAACAGCTTTGCAAACTAAGGATAGAGTAACATGGCCTTCAATGATAGATATGATTTGCAGTGTTAAGCTGTTCTTCAAATGGCCTAGTCACAAATACTGTATTTAACTCTAAGTGGAAACAGAATTTTGATTTGTCTGGATCTCATCTTCCTGCTAAATCCTCTCCTTCAGCTTCTTGCCCCAGTTAAGATGATGATGACAATGATGATGAGGTTTCAAGTTCTCTGGTGACCTAAGGTGTTCCTTCCAAGTAAGCCACTGCTGAAATTTATCCTGGCAAATGAGTTTTTTGCAATTCTGTCATTTGGGATTCTGTTGCTGAGATTTATCCTACCATGAACTCCCCTGCAGAGGAAGTAGACACCGAGAACCCCAAAAGACCTTTTCTATTGGAGAACATGGAGCAAATTTCCCAGTTGCTAAAAATGAACAGCAGTATGCTTCAAACATTGCAAGCTGTCCTTTAAAAGAATTGGTTATTATTTGGCTGTAAAAGGACATGAACAATGTAGCAATAAAATTACCAAATGATACAAATAATTTAAGAAAACTGCCTATGAGGATTTTTTTTTTTTGGAAAGCAGTTGTGATACCAGAAGGATGGCCCCTGAAATGATAGATGAATTTCAATTTGGTGCAAGTGCATGTGTAGCAAAAGAACCCCTACAATTACTTAACATTTGTCATGTTTTTAATTAGCAACTACCATTTAAGAAAGAGATCTTGAATAGTTCCAGGAAAATGTCAATGCAATAAAAAAGGGAAATGACAGAGGTATATGATGCATCTTGGGATCTAATGAAATTCTGCTAGTTAATACTGTAATACCTACCAAGACAAAAGAATATATAAGCTGAATAATATTTAAGACACTTCTGTAAATAAACTTTCTCTCTCTCTCATATAATGTATATTGGCACTGCTGTCAAAGCTCTATAATTTAGCAGCACCATTTTACAAAGTAAATCTATTTATGTGTTAACTGCATTTGTACAGTCAGTTAAAGAAGGCCTTGTGAGGAGCTGTGCTTTATTGTTTGGTGGAAAGGAAGGCAGCAGAGAGCTGGAAAACAAAGGTGGGATACTTTCCTTAATATTTCAATAGGACAAAAAGGGCCATTAATTATCTCAAGTCCTAAACTCACTGGTAGAAAGACAGAGCAGTGAGGCAATGTGCCAGTAATCACAACTACCTTTTATTTTAGCATCATCTTTTCCTCAATGGCCAGCCAGCTGTTTCAGGGAAGCTCACAAGGAAGACGTGAAGATGACAAATCTACTTTATTAATATACTATGACATAGGGTGTCTGATACTTCCTGACACAAGCATGAAAGACCATGCTCACATGTGGAGTTTCGGTTAAACTGATTTATTGATTAATGTCCATATACAGGAATCTTCTCGACTAACAATCAACACCTGGTTAGAATTAGATAAGGGTCAACAGCATTCAAGAGGGGCTGGACTTAGTTCGTTTGTGGCTATGTAAGGATTCTAGGCTAATTGCTTTTTTGACTCCACCCTTAGGTTCTGTCATTCTTTCTCCTACATTCTTGGGATAGTTCATATAACCTAATATCATTAGTACCCTTTGATAGTTTTATCCAATCCTCCCTAATGATAACATCTTATTTATTTGGTTTGTTTCCTGCCTTTGTTTTGTAGAAATAAAGGTGGCATATATATAATATTTCTTCCTCCTTCCCCCACCCAAGATCAAATCTATGAGGATTGAGAGGTAGATACTAGCTCAAGCTAATCCATATGAGTGCCTGTGAGAACTAGAGCAGGGGTCCCCAACCTGTGGGCCGCAGCCTGGTAGTGGGCCGTGGCCTGATGGCCACTGGGCCATGGGACAGGCTGGCCAGTGCATGAGCATGTTGTGCACACCCCCTCACTTGTGCTAGCGCTGTGGCTGCAGGGCGCAAAAACAGATCACCATGCCATGGGGTGCAAAAATGGGATGCTGCCATGCTTTGGGGTATGAAAATGGGACGCTGCCATACCACAGGGTGCAAAAAGGGTGCCACATTGCAAGGTGCAAAAAATGGATGCCATTGCACTGTGGGGCACAAAAACGGGCAACACTGTGCCTTGGGGCACAAAAATGGGATGCAAAAATGGGTGCTTCCACACTGCAGGGCACGAAAACAGGCCGCCATCGTGCTGTGAGGCATAAAAATGGAAGCTGCCATGGCACAGGGTACAAAAATGGGCTGCTGCCATGCCATAGGGCATGGAAATGAGGTGCTGCACCATGCAAGAACAGGGCAGGGTTAGTGATTATCATGCAGGTGCTAGCCCCACCCTATTTGCAGTGCATGAATGCTGTGGCCCTGCGAGTATGTGCGGGGCCATAAATGTGTGTAAAATTCTTCCCCCTCTGTTTTCCTCCAGTCCCCCAATGGAGAAAGGTTGGTGACCTCTGAACTAGAGCACATGGTTTCCCAAACTTTGCTCCAGCATCTTAATCACTACACCAGACTGACTCTCATTTCAAATTACTTTTCTTCAGAGTAGAGCTTTCTTATAGACGTCCCCATGTGGTTTTCTTTGCAACATTTCCAGGACTGCTTATTTTTCTGGGATATTTTCCAAGGTAGCTTACACTGGATATAATTGACTCTATAAAGGTTTCAAGCCACATACTGAGGAAATCCCTAAATCAGTACACAAGTTTTCTTTCAACAACCAGACAATATGGGAAATACAGTGAAATGTCAATGAACCTACCTTCAAAAGGATGACCAATTGATCTAATAAAGATGGCTCTTTGTAAAGGCAAATCTTTTCTCTGGTTCCAACCTGGCAGGAACACTAAATACTTGATAGCTTAGATAAATTGAGACAAGGAGAATTAAATCACTCACTCACTCAGCCATTCCACTTTTATAACACTTAGGCTAGTGACAAATAACAATAAACTATGCCATCAAACAGAATAAAATCCATAACTTATAAAGCATGACTAAAAATGCCTAAACACTAGGAAATAAATGCCTGTTTATAAAATATGGTTTTCTCTGCCTTTGGAAATGCCAGAAGTGGAAGGGCAACGTTTATGCCATAAGATGACAGCTAGCAAAGAAATGGTCTGCTTCCTGGTTCATACCCCTCTTCCTTCCCTTATAAAATCTTCTTTAGATGCTTTGATTTAATAATGGGCTCGGGGGGGGGGGACTCAGTTCCTAGTGTACTGCACAGCTGCTTTGTGAAGGTAATAACCAGAGTCTGAATTGGGCACTGAAGTTTCCTGACAGACAATATATCAGTCACAATGTACTGTAGTTACTGTATTGTAGCTACTACTATTGAGGCCATTTCCATAACTCCATAAGAGCCCAATTAAAAAGGTAAAGTTAAGGTCCATACCAAGTTGAATTAAGCTCATATTACCTTCATGGGTACATCATGTAATTGTCTTGCCAGTAATGCAGAAGTGGTTTGCTATTGCATTCTTCTGGATTTGTTTCTTTTAAACTCCTAATCTACCCTACAGCATTTAGCAAAATGTTCAGCTAATATTTTATTTTTTTCATTAAAAAAATTATATGGCCATGGAGCTCAGATATAGGTGACTCTGTGGGCTTACAATATTAAAAATTACAACTTAAAAACCCATAAACCCTCCCACTCCTGCACCCCCATGACAGCAGCAACACCGTCAAGTTAATCACTTGATCAACTCCATTTCCATTCAGGGTCCCCAGGCCTGAAAAGACCACATTTTTAAGGCCTTTTGAAAAAGCAATAGGGTGACAGCCAACTGTACCTCAGGGGGCCACTACCACAAAGGCCATTTTTTGTGGTCTCACCAGATGTACATCCCTAATTGATGGGACCCATAACATACCCTACCTTCCCATTCTGGTGGGCTTTGTATACAAAATTATGAAATTAGAAAAATGCTTTTGCACAATCAACACAATATATCAACATGGCTGAGAGATGGTTAATAATGTCGAAGAAATGCTGATATATTGGATAAGTAAGAGCATGAAGGACTTCTGGATGTAAAATTGAAATCTGAAACTTTTCTGGCAGCTAACCAGCTGGGGAAAAAACATGTTTTTTATATATAATATTGGCTGCAAGGTTATTATATGCCCAAAGATGGAAAGAAGAGTAAAAACCTACAATGGAAGAATGGATTTTAAAACTAATAGAGTTAGCTGAAATGGTGAAATTGACTGCTTTGCTTAGAGACAATAACCTGACTAAATTTCTTGCTGTTTGAAAACCACGGTTAAGAAGAAAATCAACTTTTGACTTTGTAATTTAAGGATTAGATCTGATTTGATTAAAGATATATATATATATATATATATATATATATATATATATATATATATATATATATATATATATATATATATATATATATATATATATATATATATATATATATATATATATATATATATATATATATATATATATATATATATATATATATATATATATATATATATATATATATATATAAAGATATGGCTATTCGTATTTGATAATTTATTATGTGTTAGGTTATGTATTAGATTAAAATTAAGAGAAGAAAATATTATGATGAAAAGATCATATAACATAAATATGGTCTTTTAGCATATTTATTATTAGTATTTTAAGATGGCTTAAATATTGATTATTCATTTAAATTAGAGTTTGTTGCATTGCATTATCTCTATAGTGAATTAAGTTGGACTTCACTTTTGTTATAGATTTCTCTGATGCATATTTTTGTCTCTTTTTAACCTATCCTGTTATTCTCTTCCTCTCCCCCCTTTAGGTTAGTTTGTATTTAAATCTTTGTTTTTGAAACTTAGTAAAGATAAAAGAAAGAAAGAAAGAAAGAAAGAAAGAAAGAAAGAAAGAAAGAAAGAAAGAAAGAAAGAAAGAAAGAAAGAAAGAAAGAAAGAAATCCATTTCATAGAACATGGGTACTTGAAATTAAAGATCCCAAACTGGGCAAAGTATCAGGGAGGAATTGATAGGAAAGTATCAGAATGCTGAATTTCACATCTAAAACATTTATGCTACTTACCACAAATGGAATGGAATGGGCTTGGAAGAGATAAACAGGATTTGGAGATACGTTAAATGGCATTGGGATTCTACAGTAATTGGAACCAGTTCTTTGTGCTCTGTGTTCTATCCATGGTCTTGAGTTCAATTTTCACTCTTCAAAACCTAATCCTTTTTTATAGCACTGTGTGAATAAAGCTGGGTCTAGGACAACTCGCTGCGGCCAGCTCGCCATGGCCAACTTGTCATGAGACAATTCAATTTTATGTTAATCTTTTCATTCAGTTACATTTTTTACTAGTGATTGCATTTTCATTCAAATTATTGTAACTATTGTATTTCTAGATTGACTTTCTTTATTTTATTATTATTGGCTATGGTTCCATTGACATTAATTTACCTTTTGTGTTTGTTGAATTGTCCTGTGGTGAGTTATCCTATGGTGAGTTGGCCATGACGAGTTGGCCATGATGTGTTGACCATGGCAAGTTGGCTGTGGCAAGTTATCCCTTTCTGGATAAAGCCTACTTGGTTTATTTTTTCCCCAGTATTATGCCCTTCCTTCCTTCCTTCCTTCCTATTAAAATTATAAAACTATAAAATTTAAGCATTAAAAACAAAAAAGGCTTGGTGCCAATTAAACCTCTACTGTGCAAGTATCCAATCTTATCCCAGCACTTCAGGAAAAAGCCAGGTTTACAAAGCTTTACGGAAGGCTAAAAGAGGCTATATTAGATTGTTACTTTCTTTGATCCCAGGTCAAGATTTCTTCTTGGTTTTCTTGCCTTATCTAGACTTATTTTTTATTTCTACTCGTCCTGAAATAGGGTTTTGGGGTGGGACGGTACTAAGCACTAAGATGCTTTTAAGCTATACTGGGTTACATTTTCTTAACCTTTTTAGGTGAATGTTTATATCTATTGCATGTATGCATGCAACAATGTTTTTTAAAATGGCACAGTGACAGAATTTTATATATAATACAATTATTATTGGTAAATTCTCATGTATTAGAATACTATTTCAACTAAACGTAATGGGGACAAAGTGCAACAAAGAGACATATATTGCTTGGTGGAAGTGCTTTGCATTAAAAAACTGTAATGCACTAAAATGGTACTGTGAAACCTTGCCCTGGATGCTTTATGGTTCCAGATAAATAGCCATTCATTTCCCACATATTTGGTCAGTAAGTGTTTGTGCAGTGCTTTTCTTAAAAATAAGTACTATCAAGCCTGAAAGAAAGGAACTTCAGCTAGGGAAGCATTGCCATTTCCCTTCTCCAATGTAAAAGACACAATAACTTAGGGGGCTTTTCTTTACTTGCTCTTGCTAGACGTTTTTGAGTTGGTCTATCTCACAGCGTCTGTATTTGAGAATAAACTGCAATATACAGTATAATGAAGAAATTCCTTCATTTTACCTCTTTTCCTCACCCCTATTAATACATTGCCCTTATAATGTATTAAGAATGATAACTTTATTCAGAATTATTTAAAAACAGTTAATAATTTAACAAACGCTATTCAGGCAGGTGACATTCCTTATTCATTACATTTATTAAACAGTGAAAGCCAGCTTGGTGTGTAGTGGTTAAGGCAGGGGTCTTCAAACCTAGCCCTTTTAGGACTTGTGGACTTCAACTCTCAGAATTCCTCAGCCAAGCATGCTGGGTGAGGAATTCTGGGAGTTGAAGTCCACAAGTCCTAAAAGGGCCAAGTTTGAAGACCCCTGGGTTAAGGCATTAGGTTAGAAAATGGGAGACTGTCAGTGCTAGTCCTGCCTTAGAGATAAGCCAGCTAGGTGATTTTGGGCTGGTCACTCTCAGCCCCAGGAAGGAGGCAAGGGCAAACCACTTCCAAAATGTTCTCAAGAAAACTACAGGGACTTGTTCAGGAGCCAAGATATAATAATAATAATAATAATAATAATAATAATAATAATAATAATAATAATAATAATAATAATAATAATAATAATAATAAGAAGAAGAAGAAGAAGAAGAAGAAGTTGGAAGGGACCTTGGAGGTCATCTAGTCCAACCCCCTGCTAAGGCAGGAAACCCTATACCATTTCAGACAAATGGCTGTCTGATGTGTGTGTGTGTGTGTGTTGTGTATCGCATGGGTCTTCAAACCTGGCCCTTTTATGACTTGTGGACTTCAACTCCCAGAATTCCTCAGCCAGCATGCTTGGCTGAGGAATTCTGAGAGTTGAAGTCCACAAGTCATAAAAGGGCCAAGTTTAAAGATCCCTGGTGTATCACATGCACCCACAATGAACAATGGATTTTGAAGTTGAACTAATTCTTATTTCCTCCCAAGATGTGGCTTCCACTTTCCTCAGTTTAAGATCACTTTAGAGAAGTAATTTTCATCTGAGGAATATTTGTCTACCATGGCTTGCAATGCAATTCGGCACTACCCAGTGTATATATAGTATCATTTATGGCAGCTTATGCTGTTCTACCAGGATGCCTGTTCTTCTAGATAAGTTCCACGACTATTAGCAATGCAGTATGCAAATCAGCCTGATTGGATCAGTAGAAATGAATTAAGCAGCAGTTCTGTTACCTGAGAATTTCTCATTGATTAGGCCTAATCACATCATTAATAATGGGCAAACATGTAGACTGTACAATATGGCCTGCAACTGAATAAGGCATTTAAGAGGATACCACTTAAGGGAAATAAAGGAAAAGGATAACATTTAGAATCCATTGGACAATGGAAGCATATGTCAGAAAGGTGAGTAGATCATTCAAAGAAGAACGCTCCATTCTCTCTTGGGCATGGTGAGATTGATATAGTTGCACTTTATTGTGCTTGATTATCAAAGTGGTATGATGTAGGCTAAATCAAATGTTAGCAATCAAAGCACGCTGTTTTGACAGGTTACATTTCTAAATGATATTTTTTCCCATCTATTGCCTGCTTCAGTGCATTTAGCCATTCAATGTGTTAGGGAGGTTTTATACTGCCTACACTGGGTCTGAATTCTCTGAAGGTGCACATGCTGCCCCATATAGGATTAGTTGGTTTGACTTGTTTATATGCTATAATAGGCATAATAAAATTGTGTCAAGCTTTATAACTCTGACAATTGCCTAGGAACATGGCTTTTTAGCTAGCAAGGGATCTGTGCATCTGACATCCCTAGGGAAATAATTTTAATTCTAAGAACTAGATGAAAATCAGAGTACCAACATTTTCCCTCTCCTCCACAAAATAAAACTAGGAGAAAACCTTTGACACCTAACACCAGATCACTGAATAGACCCATGTCTTTTAGATGCTTTTTAAATCTCTCCCTCATCCAGGAATGCAATCTGATACAGATGTGACTTTATGTTCAGGATTCTGAGTTTGTTATTGGTGTGGTGATTAGGCTGATTTGCTTAGACAAAATTTTCCAATTTGTTGAGAAGAGGAAAAACTACACTGTGCAATGCAATTCTATCGACCTGTCTACTTGGAAGAAAGTCTGCCTAAATTCTTGAGACTTCCTTTGGGATAAACATATGCCTAGCAGCACATCTTCAAGAGTTTGAAAAGAAGCTGGAAGCAAAATAGAAAGAGTAATCCTAATATTTTATAAGGGACTAATCTAATCCCTTCATCAAGATAAGCTATTCAGTCTTGTACAGGTAGTCCTCAACTTACGACCACAGTTGAGCCCAAAGTTTATGTTCTTCAGTGAGAAATTTGTTAAGTGAGGTTTTTCCCATTTTCCCATTTTTTTGGCCAGATTTGTTAAGTGAATCACTGCAGTTGCTAAATTAGTAACACGGTTGTTAAGTGAATCTGGTTCCCCCATTGACTCTGCTTGTCAGAAGGTTGCAAAAGGGGATCACATGACCCCAGGACACTGCAACATAAACGTGGGTCACTTGTCAAACATCTGGATGTAAACCACATGACTGTGGGGATACTACAATGGTGATAAGTGTGAAAAATGGTCATGACACTTTTTTCAGTGCTGTTGTAACTTCGAATGGTCACTAAATGAACTTTTGTAAGTTGAGGACAATCTATACTTTATCTACTCATTGATCTGGCTCAGGATCCTGCAAAATAGTGTAATAGTATGATTATCACTTTAGTATTAGTGGGATACTCTGAAATGGGTTTTGGAAGGAATACCTTGTTATCCCTATGTTTTCAGTTGTAAATATTTGCTCTAATACTAAATTAAATCATACTAAGGGCAATATCTCTGACAAAGTGAAATGATTCCTTTTTTACACTGCAGAAAAATCAGTGCTAGGTGTAGCAACGTGAGGATGAAGCTATTTTAGCTGGAGTTAACAGCATCAGTGTCTCTGATACCTAAAACCACGGAGGCAACATTGTTTAGATTGATGGTGGGATGAATATAGTGAACAAACTAAAATTAAACCTCATAAATGATAGATGAACTGTCAGTCATACTTGGAGACTATGATTTCAATCAGTTTTGCACAGTGTATGTTTTATTGTCCTGAAAAATAAGGATTGTAGCTTGGTAATTAGTTCATTTGAATAGTTATTCCTAATGTATCAAAATAGCCTTTCCTTGGTCAGCCTAATCTGACATTGTTTACTTCTGCTTAGTCACCTCATATTTAGATCCCTGTGCTCTGTATACAGCTATTTGGAAGCTTTAGTTGATGCTAAATACAGCATGTAGGCTGCTGATTGTAGCCTGGTAACAATTGCCTTGATGCTGAAAAATCTGCATTGGTTGCTGCTTATCTTTTATAATGTTATTTAATCTTTAGATTAGGACTTGACTAGTGAAGTACTTCCTGTGAGCCCTTTCTACTTATCATAGAACCAGCAGTGAGATTCAGCTGGTTCGCACAGCTTCGGCACCATTTTTTTGTTGCCCAGGTCCAGAATGGATTTCCGGAAGCGGCATCCACACAGAGAACCTGTTGTTCACATATTTGACTCTCACCACCTTTGGGAGATTCTCATCTTTCCATTTGTTGAGTACACAACTTTATACAAGACATTTCCCTATATTGTTCCCAGCTGCAGTGCTTACTTTTCAGAGCTAGGATTGGTCACCTTCTCTTTCAGCTGTTTCTTTTACTTCTTATAAACAAAGAAAGAAGATAAAAGGTGGGAAATGACATTTTATTCATTTCCAATCTCATCAACAGAAGCCAATTGGGCAAATGAAAAAAAAGATAGTTCCACTCACTCCTTCCTCAGGCAAAATTTTCCTCATACAAAGATAGTTTGAATGTGTATACGTTTTTTAAAAAAATCCATTCAAATATTTACTGTGTTTGCTTTGTACACATTTAAGTAACTTTTCAAAGAGTTTGAGTCTGAATACTCAGCACAGTGTTTTGAAATACTCAAAGAGCTCTTTAATTACCTTATGCTTCTACTTAATGCAACCTCTTGCCAAACAGTAAGATGCTTGTAGTGCATTAAAAGAACATCTTAACTCTGGCTATGTTCAGTTTCACTACATTTTGAAATGAAGGTAATGGAGCCTGGGATTTCTTTTGTAAGTCAGGACCATTGTAAGTTGGTTGGTTGATTGGATGTGATTTTAACACTTTTATAGCAGTCATTAAGCAAATGCTACACTGGTAAGTGAATGCAATCGTCGTTAAACAAACACCATGGTCACTGAGCAAATCACTCTATTCCAATAGATGGTTTGTGCTGGAAACATTCTTCATTTATTATCCCGTTTCCACATCTTTCAAATAATTTATCATCACAGTGAAAAAAAGGTGCTAAGGGTGACATCAAACTTTTAGGTGGGGGATATATGGGTAAAAAAAGAGTATGGATCATTTACATATATTAAAGCAGGAACACAGCAGAAAACCCTTATCAAAATATTTAAAATATTAAAGTTTGATGTTGGAAGAACATAATAAAATGCCTTTTTAAAGGGGAAGAACATCACTTTATATAGAAAGCAATTGAGGAATTAGTCCTAAATCAGTATAACTGAATAAACCTCAATCCAGTTTATAATCAAATTTTTATATCTTCTAATGTACCAGCTGAAATGGGATATAATTACTACTCCAGGGCACTTCAGTTCAAGTATAAGCCCTATTTTTATTAACAAGCAGGTTCTTTCCATTATATGAAATTATTATTTTATCTACTATGAACAGATTAAGTAACAAATTCAAAAGCACCGAAAAATTGCCTGTGTTATTGATCTCATACGCATCAAGCTTGCAGATGTTGCTTAGCCATGGATAAAAAGAAAATGTACCACAGTTAAAAATAGGCACAATTTAAAACATTAGCCAAAGTAATAACAATAAATTGTGAGTTTAATATGGCATTTGGGAAGAAAAAGTGCTTCTGAAGCTGTTCCATTTATGATGCAAACATCTGATCCTAGAAGGTGATATTTTGCTTGGCCTTTTTAATGTCATGTGAGAAATGAAAATGTCATGACCTTTTACACATTAGTCCAGCTCTACATATGTTTCATATTGTCTACATTATAATATCCCTGTCATCTTACTTGATTTCCTAAAATGTAAAGGTGACTTGCATATTGCAGTTGAAGGCAAAAACTGGCTGTATGAAGCCTCAAAGGAACATGTCTTTTGATCAATAATTCAAAATATATTTTTAAGGTTGTTTCCTGATACCAATGAATGCCTCATACTGTACTTGCACCAGAAGTTATAATGAACCCTTTTGAAGCTTCAGTAGCTTTCTGTGGTCTTCTGCATATGCTGTACAACAGACATTTCCATCAGCATTTCTCATCTAATTTTTTATGCATTAAATCATTGGACAAAAAAAGTAATAAATACTTGCAGAAGAAGAAAAGGGGAAAAGAAAAAGAAAAGCAGAAAATTATATAAGAAAACGTCAGTAAATAAACAGGGAGTTTAGAACTATGGTAAAATCTGAAGCATGGTATTTCATTAAATGATTATGTGGAACTGAATACATTGCATCATTTTTTAAAAAAATCAGGAAATCTGTACAAAACTCTGAACAAGACATTAATATGACAATTAATTATCATCCTTATATGGATAAATGCACTCACAGGTAGTCCTTGACTTACGACCACAATTGAGTCCAAAATTTCTGTTGCTAAGTGAGACATTTGTTAAGTGAGTTTTGCCCCATTTTATGACATTTCTTGCCACAGTTGTTATGTGAATCACCACAGTTGATAAGTAGTAACCCAATTGTTAATGACCCTAGGACACTGCGACTGTCAGAATCCATTTACTGTATATCCCATTCATAAATCCCTATCTGTATGTTCTAAAATCTTACATCCCTCACTGGATTCTGCCATTCCCAAGGAGGAGAAGAGATGTTAATTGGCTATCCTTATCCATTTGTTGCAAGGGTGTTTATTTCAGCCTGCCTGGAGGCCGTCATTAGACCAGGGGAAGAACCTTTGAACTGAGAAGAACAAAGAAAGGGAGGGGGAGAGAGATCTGGTCTGTATCTCCGATTAGAATCTGAAAGGGAGGAAGGAAATGTCGTAAAGGCATGGAAGGTCCCTTTTCCCTTGGAAGGTTTTGACACCTGAACCTTAATTGATCCGGGACTGACCAAATGGACTGGGGGGGGGGTTTCACTCGGGGACACTTTAAAAGTACCAACCTGTAACACAGTTTTCAGATCCTGTCTAGATTTCCCACTGACAATCATGTTTTAGTAAAAGTTCCTTTTTGGACAAGTCTGTCTCCAAGAGTTCTTCTTTCCTAAGACGTGGATTGGGGTGGGACCTTACAGTGACTATCATGAATATTAGTCAAGCCAAGCATCTGAATATTGATCACATGATCATGGGGATGCTGCAAAGATCCTAACTGTGAAAAACGGTCATAAGTCACTTTTTTATCCCTGTTGTAACATCACTAAATGAGGACTACCTGCATAATCAAACAAAAAAGAGAAAGGAGGAAAACAAGAAAAGGAAAACCAATGAAAACATTACTACAAAAAACATTAAAAACATTATTACAAAACAACTTGATTTCAAATTCCCTCCAGTTGTACTTGAAGTAATAATTTTGATCTATGTGTTTATAAGCATTGGAATTCTTTCTGATCCACAGTCCTTATGTCAAATGATTTCCTCTTATTCTAAGTTTGCCTTGTTGCATGATATAAAATATAAAGGGGAGCCAGTTTGCATTAATTTGATTGGGCTTCTGTTCTCAGCATACGCTGTTAATTTTGTCCTTGCTGCATATTCCCAAAAGTCTGAAACCATCAAAGTCTCTTTTCCAATGTTGAGTCAAAGTTGTCCTCATGACCATTAGCATATATTTTAGACACATTAGCATATATTTCATGACACATTTTTATGCATTCTGCAACAATTCCTAGTGAAAAAAACCCTGAGGTTTCCGTTCAAATTTCCTTTTAATTTTTTAAAAAATAATACTACGTATTTTTTCCCAGTACTTTTGAGAGTTTTTAATATGATGACCACTCATTGCTAAAGTGTTCCTTCTGTATCACAACATTTTCAGCATTTTTTTTTATTATACAATTGATATACATTTACAAGTACAGATAGTCCTTGCTTAACAACCTGAACTGGGACTGGAATTTCCATCACTAAAAGAGGTCATTAAGTAAAACATCATGTGACTGCACCAGTTAGCAATGGCAGATGTGGTAGATCCGGTTCCAGTTAATAGGCAAGATCCGCAGAGAGACCTCACATAGCATTGTGTGTAGTAGGAGGAAGATGGTGAAGGTTAACTGTTGTGTATTTACTAATTGTTATTACATTAAGTTAAACAGAAGTTACAGAGCTGAGGTAAAACCGCGGCAGCTTTTGACAGCTGTCAAAAGCTGCCGGGCGAAACCGCGCAAGCGCCAACCATTGACAGCTCAACACGCGCTACAGATGACAGCTCCGAGCTGTCAAAACCAAACGAACCCGATTGGCGGCGACCACGGCGCGGGAGCAGACTCACCCCGGATTGGTCGATCCGCCGGCAGCTGTCAGTATAAATAGATGTCATGTTCCCTTGTTCTTTGCCTGGTTCAGAATAAAAAGTTAAACTGTTAACTAGCTGTCTCGCCTGCTTCTTAGTTAAAGCACTGGCGACGAGGATGGGATGCTGCTTGCTTAGCTGAAGTCACTACCTAAGGGGAGAAGAGATTTTTTCCCTTAGCTGAGCTGGTCACTTGCTGAAGTCACGGGAAGTCAAACTTCCATTCAACGCAAGCAGCGGCACCTCAATTACAGACAGCATGACGAACCACGGCCACATTCGAGAATTCGATACCCGCCACCCAGAAGGCTGGGAATCGCATCTGGGCCAGGTAGAAGGGTACCTGGTAGTTAAGAAGATCACAGATGACCGGGCCAAGGCGGCCGCCCTCCTCTGGCTCAGCGGCCCTGCTGTTTATGATGCCGCTGTGGGGATCTTCACCCCGGAGCCGGTCGCCACCATCTCCTATGCAGACCTCACTGAGGGGCTGAGTAAATACTTCATGCCCCTCAAGTCAGAACTCTACTGGAGAGTGAACTTCGCTCGGAAACTCCAGCTTCCTGACGAGCCAGCAAATGACTTCATAACCAGGGTCAGGCATGCCGCACGTCGGTGCCGGTTCCCGGATTTGGAAGACCGAATCCGGGACCAGATTGTCATAGGGCTCAAGGACGAACGGCTGAGGAAGAAGCTGATCGCCAAGCCTGAAATGACAATGACCGATGTGGCTAGAGAAGTCATCGCATACGAAGACTGCCACGGAGACGACCGACGGGTACCGGACAGCGGACCACGGGGGTCCGTGCACCAGGAAGACGGCAGGTTCAGCGGTTCTGAGGACGACGACGGCCCCACAGATATAGACGCGGTGCAACGGCGGTTCGAGAAACTGAGGATGCAACGCAACTACAAGGGGGGCCCTGCCAACAATCAGAGGGGGGCCAACTTTCCGACTAACAGGGCGAAGTGTGCCAGCTGCGGGGGAAGCCACCCTAGGGCAACGTGCCGGTTCCGCAGTGCCAAATGCCACGGGTGCGGGAAGACAGGCCACCTCAAAGCAGTGTGCCGCAGCCGGAGCCGGGAAAACCTGCACGACCTGGAGGTGACAGCCGAAGGTATGGCCCCATATACACTCAGAGCTAGGCACAGCCCCAGAACCCCAGTGTCCAATGTAAGGGGGAGGGCGGAGAAACATACAGTCCACAGCATTCTTAAGCCCAAAATCAAGGTGGACGTACGGATTCAGGGAATTCCCTGTGAGATGGAGGTGGACTCTGGGTCCTCCGTCTCACTAATTTCATGGCAAACGTACAGGGACATTTGTAACCGAAGTAGGAAAGGGCCCGCCCTTAGACCCACCAAACTCCGCCTAGCCGACTTCCAGAAAACGCCCATTAAACTCCGGGGAAAAGCTTCCGTCCCCGTAGAGTTCAAAAAATTTAAAGGATCCCTTCCTATTTTGGTGACCCAAGAAAACAGAATAAGCCTGCTAGGATTAGACTGGTTCGAGGCACTAGGAATAGCGTTGACAGGTGTCAACGCCATTCAGCTGTCAAAATTGGAATCCGTCTGCCGACAATTCGCGGACGTTTTTGACAGCTCACTAGGGAAATACACGGGACCGCCCGTATCACTTAAACTGAACCCAAATGTGGTGCCTGTCAGAATCAAGGCCAGAAGGGTTCCCTTCGCCTTGAGGGAAAAAATAGAAGCGGAGCTTGACAGATTAACAAACTTAGGGGTCCTCGAACCGGTAGAAGGGGCCGAGTGGGAGACTCCCATAGTGACCCCAGTTAAACCAAACGGCCAAATTAGATTATGTGCCGATTATAAAGCGACCCTCAACCTCGCTTTAAACGCACATGCCTACCCGGTCCCGGCTGTCAAAGACATCCTCGCGGCCATTAAGTCAGGCGCCATATTTGCCAAGTTAGACTTGGCGCAGGCGTATTTACAGTTGCCTGTCACCCCTGACACCGCTTTGGCTCAAACAATAGTCACCCACAAGGGAGCATTCAAAATTAACCGCCTTCAATTTGGCATCTCTGCAGCCCCGGGAATCTTCCAGGAAATCATGGAGAAAACACTTAAGGGAATTCCCGGGGTCTGCCCATATTTTGACGACGTCCTAATTGCAGGGGAATCAGAAAATGACCTGGCTGGCAAACTAACCAAGGTACTCCTAAGGTTCAGGAAGGCCGGTCTCAAATTAAAAAGAGACAAATGCTCCATCGGGGTGCCCTCAACAGAGTTCTTAGGGTTTAAAATAGACGCTAAGGGAATTCACCCCACGGACACAAAAATTAAAGCTATCAAAGCAGCACCGACCCCCAAAAACAAACAAGAACTTCAGGCTTTCTTAGGGTTAGTCAACTTTTACCACACCTTCCTACCGCATAAAGCCTCCATTGCAGAACCCTTACATAGATTATTAGACAAGGGCAAACCCTGGACGTGGACCCCTGAGCATGATAAAAGTTTTAACCTCCTAAAAAACTTACTCTCCAGCAACGCAACGATAGCCCTGTTTAACGATCAGCTGCCCGTATGTCTCGCCTGCGATGCCTCCCCGTACGGCATCGGAGCGGTCCTAAGCCATTTAACTAAAGAAGGAATACAGACCCCTGTAGCGTTCTATTCGAGAACGCTGTCAAAACCTGAGCGGAATTACGCTCAAATCGATAAAGAGGCTCTAGCTATAGTAGCCAGCGTAAAAAAATTTCATGATTACCTGTATGGCCGACCATTTACTATTTATACTGATCATAAGCCCCTGTTAGGACTCTTTACAGTAAACAGGCTAACACCACAAATATTGTCTCCCCGCATCCTAAGATGGTCTACATTTCTATCAGCCTATTCATACAAACTAGAATACAGACCAGGGAAAACCATGGGCCATGCAGACGGCCTGAGCAGACTGCCGCAACCAATTGTGGACCCAGACCCAGCACCAGCTGGAAGAATACTGGCTATCTCAGAGCTGCCAGAATGCCCCTTATCTGTCAAAGATATCTCCGCAGCTACCACGGCAGACAAAATCCTAGGCAGAGTCCTAGGCTATGTCACAACGGGCTGGCAATATTCACCCCGGGAACCACAATTCCAACCTTACTTCTTAAAACAAAAAGAATTATCCACCCATCAGGGATGTCTCTTATGGGGCAGCAGAGTAATCATCCCTGACAAACACAGACTTAAAGTACTAGAGAGCCTCCACGAAGGGCACCCGGGCACCGTCAAAATGAAGGCTCTGGCCAGGAGCTATGTTTGGTGGCCGGGTATAGACAAACACATTGAGGCACACGTAGCTGGCTGCTATTCCTGCCAGCTAGTTAGAGCAGCCCAGCCACAGGCGTCCATACATAGATGGGAAACGACAAAGTCACCTTGGTCTCGCATTCATATAGATTATGCAGGTCCGTTCCAGGGACAATCATTCCTAATTGTCGTAGACAGCTTTTCAAAATGGCTAGAAGTGGCGCCAGTAGCCAATACAACTTCCTCGGCCACTATACAAGTTTTAAGGGGATTATTCGCCACACATGGCCTCCCTGATGTTATAGTTTCCGATAACGGGCCCCAATTTACCTCCTACGAATTCCAGAGTTTCACAACGGCGAACTCTATTAGGCACACCACCTCGGCTCCCTTTCACCCATCGTCGAACGGCTTGGCAGAGGTGATGGTAAAATCAACCAAGGAGGCACTACGCAAGATCATCTCCGGCAACTGGCACCAAAGACTGGCACAATTTCTTCTCTCCCAACACACCACGCCTTGCACAACTACCGGAAAGTCCCCAGCAGAGCTTCGCTGGGGCAAAAGATTGACCACCAGACTGGACCGTCTCCACCCAGACAGATCCCCTCCAGACCCAGAACTGCCCCTCCATCATAGAACTCTCAACACTGGGCAAGCTGTCTGGGCTAGAAACTATGGGGGAGGGAACAAATGGACACAAGGGGTGGTCATCGAACAAACAGGCCCCTTGTCATACATCATTGACATTGGACAAAATATACATATCCGCAGACACATAGACCAATTACGCCAACGCAGTCCTCAAAATATAGGGGGAAGGGGTGACGACGAAATACCAACAGAAGCACCGGCGCAAAGACTGGCACGACAAGACTCCCCTGATCGGAACATACCATTTCAACACCCCACTCCAATCAACGCAGATCCAGCAGAGCCAAACCCCCCACCCCCGGAGCCAACCCAAGAAGCGCCAAGAGAACCAGAACATACTACCGAGGCTACCCCCCGGCGCTCCGAGAGATTAAGGAAACCTCCCACATACCTGAAAGACTATGAATGGGGAAAACCAAAAAAGAAACAGTTGGGGTAAAATCAACTCAATCAGAGGGAGGGGGAAGGGGTGTTGTGTATTTACTAATTGTTATTACATTAAGTTAAACAGAAGTTACAGAGCTGAGGTAAAACCGCGGCAGCTTTTGACAGCTGTCAAAAGCTGCCGGGCGAAACCGCGCAAGCGCCAACCATTGACAGCTCAACACGCGCTACAGATGACAGCTCCGAGCTGTCAAAACCAAACGAACCCGATTGGCGGCGACCACGGCGCGGGAGCAGACTCACCCCGGATTGGTCGATCCGCCGGCAGCTGTCAGTATAAATAGATGTCATGTTCCCTTGTTCTTTGCCTGGTTCAGAATAAAAAGTTAAACTGTTAACTAGCTGTCTCGCCTGCTTCTTAGTTAAAGCATTAACTGGGAGGCAAGCAGAGATAAGTGGTGGTAAGTGCAAGGCAGCCAAAAGGACAGAGATGGGGTTTAGATAGGCAGATGGGGGGAGTTGAAGTGAATACTATGTTTGTAAAATGCAAACAGGCTGCCAAGTGCCCAAATTTTGATCACACAATCATGGGGGTGCTACAAGGTGCTTTGAGGACCTTGTAAGTACTATTTGTTCGTCATCATCATAACTTTAGTCACTGAACAAATGATTGTTAATCAGGGACTACTTTTACTGAGAGAATTCTTTACCATCTGTAAACTATTTTGTACCAATTTTCTCTTAAACTAGAGCTTGGGGTAAATTGTATTGATTTTGTCATATTTTCTCCCTTTGTTGTAATGCAATTGTTTCTTTGAAAATTTGCATCCACTTTATCATGTAATGCCATGTTATGTTTGTTATTCAGGGTACTTGATACTAAGTGTGTTTTGTACATACCTTTTTTTAAAAAAAAATCCATCTATGTCAGTAGAGTCTCCTTTCAAATAAGTAAATATTGATTCAAATAAATACCTGAACAAGCCTAATTTGTAGTTTTAGCACCATAGAATATACATTTCTTTTATAAAAATGCCACTAAAAAGTAATGGAAGCTATAACCATTATATTTCCAAAAAATGCATGAGACTTTATCTTTGATGCTTCAAGTGTTTGATCATTATTCCTGATTATCACAGAACTAACCACATCAAAGTTTTGAAAATGACCATTTGAATTGAGTTTTTATGGTTCTTCTTACATTACCTAACCAGAAGCATATAAGGAGCAATTTATGGAAACCTTCATACAGATACACTTTTACATTGTTATCAAGTTATTCTTTAAACAAGTTTGAGAAAAACTTCAAAAGAAATGTGATTAGGTAATAAAGCTGTTGTTCAGGATGGAAGCCTACATAGAATCTGTCTTCAAAGATGGTTGGGTAGAATAGAACAGAACAGAACAGAACAGAATAGAATAGAATAGCATTCACAGCTTCTGGAGGCAGGTTGTTCCACTGGTTAATTGTTCTAACTGTCAGGAAATTTCTTCTTAGTTCTAGGTTGCTTCTCTCCTTGATTAGTTTCCATCCATTGCTTCTTGTCCTGCCCTTGGGTGCTTTGGAGAATAGGTTGACTCCTTCTTCTTTATGATGGATAAGTCTGAATGGATGGGTAGATGGATAAGTCTGAAGAAGTTGCTTAATTTTGAGGAAATCTTCTTTTGTTTTTAATAAATCATCAATAATGAGCTTTTAATCCATAGATCTAATACAGAACATCTGGGTTTCAGGCTATAAGTCAAATTGTCCTCCACTTCCACTCCCAAGACTTGACCTTCTTTTATCACGGATAGCTACAGCTTTGCATCATCCATCCCTGGCCATTGCTTTTAGGGAATTAAGGTAGCAAGGGCTAATACTACTTCTTCTGCTTGGGGTCTTTGAATTAGTCGAGTCAAATGAAGGCTGAGGTGAGGTTGGGACCAACTTTTTGGTTAAAAGATTGGTTGCCTAAGAGGGCACGATTTCCTCCCTAATAAATTCCCTACTTTTGATATGATTTGGGCCTTGAATGATGTGGTGGAAATTAAATCTACAGGTATCCTCGACTTACAACAGTTTGTTTAGTGACCGTCCAAAGTTACAACGGCACTGAAAAAGTGGCTTATGGCTGTTTTTCATACTTTTCATGACTGTTGCAGCATCTCCATAGTCACATGATCAAAATTGAGATGCTTGGCAACCGACTCATGTTTATGACAGTTGGATAGTCCCGGGGTCATGTGATCACCTTTTTGCAAACTTTTGGCAAGCAAAGTTAATGGGGAAAGCAGATTCACTTTTAACAATCATGTTACCAACTTAACAAGTGCAATGATTCACTTAACAACTATAGCGAAAGAAAATTGTAAAATGGGGCAAAATTCACTTAACAACAGAAATTTTGGGCTCAGTTGTAACCATGAGTTGAGGATTACCTGTACTGCTGGGTTCTCTACCTGTGTGTTGAATGATCCAGAGATCTTTTCTTGGTCATTTAGGCTAAAACTTTAAATTGATCTTCACAAAATAGACATTCTTTGGCCCGCTGAAGGATAAATGATGGTTATTCTATTTTCTAATTCATAAAATTATTTGGCCACATGAAACTACCAGCATTAATCATAATCTAAATACTTACACAGAAATAATTATACTTGTATAGCAATAGTAGAAATGCAGCAGATGAATATACTAATCTACCTGAGCAACAACTAAAGCAGGACAAATGAAGACATTTATAGGAAATTGTACAATCCAAAATATTATAGTAGTGGAACGTCAGAAACTTGTGAATGAAGCTTGTTGCAGAAGCATTCCAGCAGAAGTAAGTAGTGATTACAAAGTATTGAAAAAAAAACCTATAAGAATTCTTATCTTCTGCTGATCTTCTGAATCGCTTTTAAAAAGTGATTAGATGGCTAATTTTATGTCTCACACAAATTAAATACTCTGGTGAAATCAAAGCTCAAATGCCTAAGTAAGCTTAAGTCCAAACTAAGCACTTTGAGGGACATTTCTTAGATGCACACCTGTTATTTTATACCTCTCCAGTATTAACGGCTCCATTGAATAAGGCAAGATTTTGAATTTGGGATTTTGGTGTGGTAACAGAGGAAAGTTGCTATGTACATGGCCCTATGTACACTGTGGAATGTAAGTCAAACAAGCAAATCTCACTTTTTTTTCTGCAGCAAACAGTGACATTTCCTAAGTAATAGATAATTTAGGAGCTAGCACTTCCTAAAGTCAAGTTTCTTGGTTCATTGTTAGGCTTCAAACAGTAATTTAAGCTGAAATGTGGCTTGTTTGTTCCTGGCTTGGCAAGTCTTGTAAATCCAACTACTGCATTTGTAAACCATAATGCTAGACAACAAAACACAGGCACACAAAACATACGGTATCTGGAGATTATTGAAAATACTTTTCTTCTGTGCACATCTGTGCTGAAAATTCACTCTTAAATCTTTACCATTTTCCCATCTGTTCTTTCATCACAAATTTTGGGCCCAACAAAGAGGACCTGAACATTTCAAATGATATAAAAGTGGACCATTAAAAGATTTCTAAAGAAGAATAGGCAGTCTGTGGAAATTGTACAACTGATAGTCCATCAGCTGCATTGATCATCTGAGCATTTTCCATCCCTGATTAAAGTGGAAGTACTGTTTTTTTTAAAGCATTAATGATTTTGTCTGAGATTATTAGAAAGATCAGCAGCATAACAGAACCAACATTTAGCAAGGGCTAATGGCTGAAGTCAGTCTATTACAACCAGGAAGACCATATTCTGAAAGATGGATCAGGTTGAATAAAAAGGCAGTGGGGGGAATAAAATGACTCTGTGTAAAGTAGGAGAGAGCCAGTTTGGCATAGTAATTAAGGCACCAGTCTAGAAATCGAAAGACTGAATTCTAGTTCTAGTCCCACCTTAGGCACAAAACTACCTGGGTGATCCTGGGCTAGTCTTTATCTCTCAGCCCTAGGAAGAAGGCAGTGGCCAAGCACTTCCTAAAACTTACCAAAACAAACAAACAAACAAAAAAACCACCCTGAATTGAGGGCACACACACATACACACACATAGTAGTGGTACTTAATCAGCTTATTATATATGAGCTTCTGGAACCATGGTGGTGTTGAAAGAAAAATCTTCTTCAGGGTCCAGTCCAAGCTGGGAATAAACAAAATGGAGATTGCTTTAGAAAGAAGGTTGTAGTTTATTGAAGAGCAGAGCCAGACAGAAATGTGACTCTGGGAAAGCTGACCACATGTAGCTAAGAGTGGTAGGTTTTTATACCTTCTTGGGCTTTTGTGTTTGGAGTTGTTCCTGTTTGAGGCTTTGTATTTCCTGTGTCATGTACTTTGACCTGAGTCTGAGTATGCCTTTCTGGTATTCTAATGGTGGTGGGTTAATCCTATTATGTCCTAAAGGTCATGTCTTTAGAGTTAGGGTGGGGTATGTAGAGTCTAGGGTCTTTGTCTTCCTAATCTCATCAGCTCCAGCTTCCTGGTTCCAACCTTCCTGAATAGAATGATCAGATCTGCATTTCTACAGACCTGGTTTCTGCTTGAGGGAGGGAGACTTGGGGCTGTCTTTGCCTAAGATTTTTCATTATTCCTTTGGGAAAATATAATATTCTGCTTTTTAATATTCCCCAAAATATTTCCTTCTCGGGGTGGGTGGGTGCTGTCCTCCCACAGTGGCACAGTGGTTAGAATGCAGTTGTCAAGCCCCTGCGGGCTTGCCACTTATTGGAAGGGGGGCTTGCCACTTACTGGAGCACCACTGGGAGGCGTTTGTGGTTGGACGGCTGGGAGCCATCTGCTGCTAGGCCGTCATGCTGGAGGATGGCTGCCAGTCAAACTTCCAGGTTTTTCCGGCTCAGCCATTTGGTGCTCTGCTGAACAGCTGATCGATGCAGTGAAATGGTGGGGAATTTGAAACTGGCTTTCACTTGCCTTGCTGCCTTGCTGCCACAGAGCAGAGCCCAAGTAAGGCTGATTTTTGAGGGCAGAGGACTGCTGCTGTGAGCTGGGCACTCATGATCGTCGTCCTGGATGTTGGCTAGGTGGGTGGGGGCAGGCCCAGGTGGGATCCATCTATTTAGTGTGCTGTTTGCATTTACTTTGAGCTTGCAAGCCAGTGTGTACCCAAATAAATCAGGTTTCCTTTGAACCCAATGTCCTGTTTTCTGTTGGGCTCAGGTCTGTGATTGGGACCACTGACAGCAGTATGTCAGGCTAATTCAGTTCACTGACAGGAGTTCGATCCCCACCGGCTCAAGGTTGACTTAGCCTTCCGTCCTTCTGAGTTTGGTAAAATGAGGACCCAGATCGTTGGGGGCAATATGCTGACTCTGTAAACCACTTAGAGAGGGCTATAAAGCATTATGAAGCAGTATATAAATCTAAGTGCTATTGCTTCTGATCATCAGTAATACTTGCTGCAGTCCTCAGGGTCTTCAACTGTGAAATAGAACCATTCTCTTTCTTCAAAACTCTGAATCTCTGTTATTGGACATAAGGGCAAGAAATAAATTTGGGACAAAGACATGCAGCAGCCTGTGAAGGTCCTTTGCTCTCCCAAGACTGGATATAGCAAAATGTAGCAAAATTTTTCACAATGCTTTTTGGCAACAATTATTCTCGATTCCGTGTAGCAGAGTGAACACCTGTTACTCGTCCCAGCTTCTGCCAACCTAGCAGTTTGAAAGCACATAAAAAATGCAAGTAGAAAAATAGGGACCACTATGGTGGGAAGGTAACAGCGTTCTGTGCGCCTTTGGCATCTAGTCATGCTGGCCACATGACCACAGAGATGTCCTCAGACAAACGCTGGCTCTTCAGCTTTGAAACAGAGATGAGCACCAGCCCCTAGAGTTGGAAACGACTAGCACGCAGGTGCGGGGGAACATTTACCTTTACCTTTATATTCTTGATATAAACAAAAGTCTCAAAATCTTTAAAGTAGCAAACAACTGTTGTCTTTTTCCAAATACTCCTACCCTAGGTGGGATGAAGGATTCCTTCAGCGTGTTGTCTCCTTTTCTAGTTGCCACTGAGCTCTCAGCAAAGCTCCAAACAAGACTCCCACTAGGATATGCTCCTCACCATAGCTTGTGATCCTAGCAGTTGAGTGAATATCCTCTTGACTGCTTGTAGTAGTTGCCAATATACAGATGTTTGTTTGTTTATTTATTTATTTATTTATTTATTTATTTATTTATTTATTTATTTATTTATTTATTTTTGGGACTTATATGCCGCCCTATCTCCCGAAGGACTCAGGGCGGCTAACAACAATAAAAAACAATACAAAAATTAAAAAAAGAATTAAATAACAGCCCCAAAATAAATTAACTACACAGTTAAAAATTAAAACATATTTGAAAACCCATCATCAATCCAGGTCAGCCTGATGGAAGAAAAAAGTTTTGAGGTCACAAAACCCATCATCAATCCAGGTCAGGACCCTCCCCCCCACCACGGCGACCATTTACCAACCTGGATTGGGAAAGATCCAGCAAAGTCCCCCCAACTTTCTGCTGGAACTTACATCCCTCCCCCCTCCCTAACCCGTTAAAAAGTTTACATAAAAAATCCCTAAGCCTCCTCTTTGTGCCATGCCACCTCTTGGGATCCCAGGATCCATCATGTTACCTCTGCTTCCCTATCTGTAGGCTATTTGTTCACCTTTTTCTGCTGTATGTGCCCCCACTCACTCTGTCTTAGCATTTGCTTTTCTAAGTTAAGAGCATAGGTGGGATAGTTTGGCTTAGGATCTATCCTTGAAAATGCACATCCTTGAAAAGCCAGGTTGTGGCTTAGCTATCACAGGCAGCCACGGCACTGGCTTGGATGCTTGTGAGCAAATTTAGCACTGAATGTCTGAATGCATGAAGGAAAGGGGAGGAGGACTTTCCTGAATATCTCACGGCTACTTTTGAAAAGAGCAGACAGCAATCCCGATTTCACTCCCTCACATTCTGCTTAACAGGATGGATTAAAACCTGGATGGTGACGCCGAGGATGATGTATTTCAGGAGGAAATAAAGCATCAATCAGGGCTGCTTTAGAAGTGTGGGAATTGAGAAAAGAGAGGGAATTTCAAAGAAAAGGTTATAGTGAGACAAACAGTATTTCTGTTGCAGTGTCAATGAAGCTC
Source organism: Vipera berus (assembly GCF_964194415.1). Taxonomy (NCBI): domain Eukaryota; kingdom Metazoa; phylum Chordata; class Lepidosauria; order Squamata; family Viperidae; genus Vipera; species Vipera berus. The sequence continues at coordinate 141,158,216 of NC_138204.1, read as the reverse complement.
TTTTTGTCCCGGGGATGATAGCTTTGGTTAGGAAGTGGGGTAAGATGAAGGCAGCTGGTAAAAATGACAATATTCTGATGGTAAACCAGTGCCCACGAAGAAAGTTGACAGCAAAATTTTAATTGAAGCCAATGCTAGAAATATTGCATCAAAGCAGGAGACAATTCTAGAGGCCACATCAAAGGCTTGGTGGGGATTGCATGCAGCCAATGGATTATGGGTTCTCCTCCCTTGGATTAAGTGAACTTGCTCCCATTTAAAAATCAGCTTTCATGTGCAGGCTTACATTTAACAACTGTGAAGTTGACAGATATAAGAGAGAAGGATTTTTATACTGCTGGTCTGTATTTGTGGAACTCTTTCCCAGCTGATCTGCCTATGGCTGTATCATGACAGGTGTTCTAATGGCTGTTTAAAATTCCACTTATTTTGGGTGCTTTTTTTCCTAAAGGTTTTAAGAATTATGTGAATCTATAAAAAAGAAGTGCACATTGCTCTCTTTCCTACGCTTTGTAGGATAATAAAATGGCTTTTACTGAAATAAAGTCAAATAGGATTCTTAAACTACACACTTAAGATTATGTAATCTTCCAACTGTTCTTTTAAACTGAACACTTTAAACAATGTGTAGGTTGAGAAATTAACTTTAAACCATCAGTGAGTGAGTACTTTTCTCCTGATTTAGAAAAATCTTTTCTATCCATTTTGCCATGGTAACCTCGGTTAATCTCAGATATACATCACAGTCAAAAAGCAATAATGAATTGATTTATACATGTTTCCTAGTAAAATAAAAAAAAATATTTTTCCACCACCATAATGTGCCAAGCAAAGTAAATAATAATCTCTTATATTTTGAAGGAACCCATAAAAAGACCTTCAATAGCATCAGTTGCTATTTGATCCAAATTTAATTCTTTTTAAAATCATCATCATCATCATCATCATCATCATCTAGTTTGATTCCTGGAAAGTCAGTATAACATAGTATCTTTGTGGCAAATTATACAGCACAATTTGCTTAATTTAATTACAGGTAATCCTCAATTTAGGACCACAATTGGCAGTGGTAATCCAGTCATTAAATTAAGGCACCCAACATGACAGGATCTGGGTTTTTGACATTTTTCACAGTAGGTGTTAAGCTGATCATGGTCATTAAGTAAATGGAACAGTCATTAAGTGAATCCAATCTTCTGAATGGGAAGGGTTTTTTTGTCAGAAACTGGCAAAAAGCTGGAAATCACAGTTGTGTGACCATGGGATGCTACAATCAAGATGAGCTGGTTGCCAAACACCTGAAACAATCACATGACTACAGGGGGGCAGGCATTATATTTTATGACAATCAGAATAGCATTCTGGGTCATAAAAATACCTGTTCCAAGGCCGTTGTATCTCTGAATGGTCATAAAATAGGGGACTACATCCATACAAGGATTACCTGTATGGATCTAACCAAGGAAACGTCACTTTGCCATCTAAAGAAATAAGAAATGTATAGATGTTTTGCAGAAGGGAAGTGCAAGTGAGATTGTCTTTAGCAACACAAGAACTAAAGATAACATTACCTTTGGAAAAATAACATAGAAGAGAAATAAACTCCTCATTCTGGATTTCACAGCAGTAATACTACATGGTTTTTTTTGTTGTTGTTGCTATTTTGCCTGAGGGGGGCTTTTATCTATCATCTATGATGCAGATGTCCGACTAGCCTTAAGAGAGCTGTTGCTTGGCCTCCTCCTCTTCATTAAGAACACTGAATGCAAATGAATTAATTAACACATCCCACTGAAGAAACTCCATTTATCAGCAAAAGGCCCAAGTGATAATCAAATGGTTCAAAAGTTAATTGAAAACAGAAATCTCATATACAAATTACATGAGCTTCCCTTGGCTTCACAGAGACATTTTATGTTTTTAGCTAAGTTACTATAAAACTGAGCCACATGGTGGAGTTGGTGACAATTCAGCTCCATTATCTTATAATTCTGGCCTTTAAGACAAAATAAAATGATATCCCAGCCCCTGGTATGCATTTCGAAGTGAGATTTCTCCGAGCCGCATTCATAAATCATGTACCTGATAAAACTATGCTTTCACTACCTGCCAGTTTAGGTTGAGCTCCATGGCAGAATAAGACAGTATGCTCCTTGCTGCAATACAGAAGTATATGATATGTCGCTCTCAGTGTAACTTTTCAGATCTTAATGCCTGTTTCGTACCCTTTTGGAACCACAATTCCTTTGTTCTCTGAGCAGCTTGGAAGTGTAAGGACACTCCAATATTGTTGCAGTTTGGAATAATATTGCTGAACAGTAGAACATTTCTGTATGACCTCTTTACAGTTCTGTGATACTCGGATTTTCCCTGATTAACCTTCTGCCAAAGTATCACGCTTCATGGGATGGCATATTAGAATTATGCATACTGTCATCTTATTGAGGCTGATTTGTGAACGGAAGCTAAGATCTCCTTCAATACACTGAATCCAGTCAGGTTCAGTCAGAGGCTTTTAGGCTGCTTTGGGGATTGCTTCAGACAACGTACAAGTGTTGCAACTTTATTTCCATTTGTAAAGAGTTGAGCAGAGGGGGCTGAGTAGTGTGGCTGGTTGCTGTCTGATATTGATACTGACAGTGGCCCATGAGGTTGGTCAACTCATTACACTCGATAGTTTTGGGGGGGGCATGGCAAGGGTTATATTGCTTTGGACTTCATTCCCTTTTTCAGCTTTTTTTTAATATGAGGAAAATGAAATGGAGTCCCAAATGTCAGTGAAGAAAAAAAAAGCAGCATTTCACATATATAATAAAGTGCCCTTTGTTAGTTGAGGTCAATTGCACTGAAATCTCAAAGTGCAAATTTCAAGTCATTCCCTATATGAATGTAAAATATTTGGTTGAAACAAGCGTACAGAATATACTGTCCAGTACTTGCGATATATGATAACTGAAGGAGGTTACCCTACACTTAAACATATCCAGACACTCTTTGATATCAAAATATTGAAGCGGCTTAGGATAACATGTATGGTGGTACAAGGATTGCACAAAAAGTAAGAGTCCAGCACATTCAATGGTATAATAATTGATTCATCTCTTTCTATAACTGAAATTCAGAGACGTGTCCTCAGACTGAGTTATGCAAAGATTCAGTTCCGAAAGCTGATCTGAAGTTGATTCAATCAAATCTCCAAACCATCTTTCTAAAATCAGAATGACAATGCAAATCAGATTGTTGAGTCGATCTGAGGGTGCTTCAGTGATGATAGAAAATCACCCAATTTCATGTTTCAAACTGAAGCAATAAATTTAATTTAATTTTCTGAACCTATTCTAACCAGAAACGTGGTGAACTTGTCAGTTAGAATTGGATCAGAACCAATTTTCACACCCTACTGTTCAGTAGAAGCCCCAACCTTATCACTGACAAATAATATGGCTTAGCTGTGCTTTATTTTATATAACTGCCTATCTAGATGCTCTATTAATTGCCTTATGCAAATATGGCTCATAATATCTAGAAAACTTTACTTGAAAAAAAATCTTTTGTATTGTTTGCCTTTATCTGGTTTCATCTAGCTTTCTTTGAGTGTTCAATCTGTGCTCATTGAGGAAAATGGAATTGGTGGGTGGATACATCTACACAATTGAAATCAGCACAACCAGTGATAGCAATGTTTATTACTTTGGTAGAACCTCTGTATACTTGTCCTCCCGCTGACATCTTCTGAGGCTCCTTAATTCAATGGCTTCTCCCTTGTTTGTCCATGTCACTGGCTCTTGCAGAAGCTGTGATACTCAGCATATTTCTTTGTTTTGCACAAAGGAGTACTGGTTTGCTGGCAGTGTATTTGGAGACATACACAGTGCACCCAAGAAGGCCTTTTCGAGATGGATGAATAGCACATTTTCTCCCTTTTTCAATAGGTTGTTTTTTTAGAGACATCATGTCCAATGTCCTAGACAATTTGAGCTTGTCCCTGAAATACCGCTGTTCATCCAAAAAGTCACATCTGTTGTGTCAAAATGTATGAAAATTCCTAAGATATCAGAGACTAATATTCATATTAACCCCCTGGTTGCTTTAAGATACCAAAGATGTTAGGTCAAAGGTGAATTCCATTTGAATTACAAGATAATTACAGACCAACACAATTATATTTAATTTTCTTGTAGTCTTTTTGATGAATAGTGGAATGGAACAATGGTTGCTAACATTCTGATTCTTCATAATTTCTCCTAATTTTATTTCATAATTGATAATCAGTATTGCATATTACTAGCAGAAACTGTAAGCCTGTGAAGAAATTCTTGGGGCAATGCAATAAATTTACTCCCAGTTAGTTTTCTGACACCAAAGTGTCAAAAAATAAATAAATCTCAGTTTCTTTCAAAGGTATTTAGATATTTAAGGTTTTCCAGAAGTTCATATGATTAGTTATTTTTATCTAATATCTTATGACACTTAAGATTTAAATGATAATTTGTTTTGGGTATTAAACAATTAACCTGAAATTGCTTTTCATACATGCATTAAAGAATTGTTGACAGATAACGATGCTTAGCTTTTCCTAATTCATGTGATTGTTAGCATAATCCAGTGATATTTAGAGAACTGAAGACTGATTGCTGATAGGGTTAATATTTGATGCCTGCCACATACACCAAGACCCAATGTTGCTTCAAAGCACACCAGTTTTGAACTCCATGATAAAAAATGATGTTTGAAATGCAAATACACACTTGAAAATGTACATTCAACAAAGAGTGGAAATTTATGTCCCTGGATCTGTGTGTCTATATCTTTGTTTCAAACATGAACATATTTACCTTGCTGAGAAAGTTATACCACATTTTATATGCCTTTTATGTTTACATTTCATCATCCATCATATTTTTAGGCACTAGGATCTGCTATAGTTTTGCTCATAAAATTGTAAATAAATGAAATAATATGCAAACAAACATCATCATAGAAATAGTCTATGACAGTTTGTGATAAGGACCTCAAAATAAACATTAAAATTGTTGTTATCTCACAAAGTTGCAAATATATCATGTACTTCAAAATCATACAAAAACTGTGTAATTTCTATCATTTTGATGTTGATGCTCCCCATACTCCATCTGGGTGTGGGCATCCTGTTTCCAGGCCCTCACTGATGTCATGGTCCACAAAGGTTTTTGAAAAATCACAAGATTTAGTCATAAAGGAAGAGAGGTTGTGAACTGTAATCCATATGACGTCTCCTTGGCAAAAATATCCATAGCTAGCCACAATAATAACAAACATGACAAAAATATGTCACAATGTCAGGACACAAGCTCTAACCCTTTGAACTTATTTCACAGCCTATACATAAGAGAGGAACCTTATGACACAAGTTTGTGATGCTTTTGTCCATTTCAATTCAGTTTGTTATGATCAGATCAGCCATATCCCTATTGTCACTTGACGTCAAGCTCTTGCTGTGGACACCCAGGATTGTAAGCAGTAGTGGGATTCAAATATGTGAACAACCGGTTCTCCATGTGGATGCAGCTTCTAGAAGTCCATTCTGGGTCTGGGCAACAAAAAATTAGCTACTGGTTCTGCCGAACTGATGCAAATTGGCTGAATCGCACCACTGATCGTAAGGCAAATAGTCTATGCAAAACACAAAAAGGGATATTGTGTTTTTCTTACAGCTGCTCTGGTAACTAAAATTTATTTATTTTATTTATTTTAATTCCATTTATATCCCGCCCTTCTCCGAAGACTCAGGGCGGCTTACAAGCTTAGCAGTAGCCTTCATTCTATGTATATGCCTGCTTATTAGGACTTTTGCCCCCCCCAAGCGGCATTATTACAAAGTCAGCTTAATTGCCCCCAACAATCTGGGTCCTCATTTTACCTACCTCGGAAGGATGGAAGGCTGAGTCAACCTTTAGCCTGGTGGGATGCGAACCTGCACTAATTGCAGGCAGCTGGTGTTACTTAAGGAGGCATTAGCCCACTGCTCCACCAAGGCTTTATAGGTGACTTGAAATAGCAGGAGCCATGTGGCTGAGAAGTTTGGGGTGATAGGGAAGAAAATAAAATACCTTTTTGCCTTGATTTTTTTTTAAAATGGGAATTACTTTCTATAATTATTACACAGCCATTTAGATACTCATGACCAAGACATCAAGTGAGGACAAAATATAGAACATATAGATTACAAGGTTGTTTGGTTTTTTTCGCAGTGAGATTCTATGAGGCATTTGCAGGATATGTTTAAAAAAAACAAAAAAACAACAACAACAAAATAAAACAAAGTGGACATAAAAAGGAGCTTCAGTCATGTGTCATGGCCAGTGATTTTTTTTTGTTTGAATTCTGGACCCTTTTTTAAATACACAAAATATCCATAGTAAGTGCTCTGGAAAAAAAATCACACTATTGGATTGGATTGTAAAATTAAATGGCAAAACACTTCTTTTATCACTAATAGTCTCTAAATCTTCATGCAAAGACTTTCTGGGCCATTCTAAAATCTGTCACTTTTAGGAGGAACAATGCTCATCAAAGCAAAATTATTTTTTGTTAGGCTCCCTCCTAACCTGAAACTGGGAGCCTGTATTCATCATCATGAATGCTATGAAGGTTGTAAGATAGGTGTGCCTGCACACATGCAAAATACAATAAAAGGAGCTGAAAGAAATGGGGCTGGAGGTTTTAAATACCATTTTGTTGTAAAGTTGGCTAACAGGAACACTCTGCTGGGGAAGATTGATGGCTACTCTGTGCTCTCAGGCACTCAGCATAATAGTGAGACTTTTGGCACTTTCCCAACTAAAGGCAATGACGAAAGAAGAACACTTCTCCAAGTCTTTTGACAAAGGGTACTAGGACGTCCTGTAACCCTCTTTTGACATGCCAGTTACTAGCAACAGCTATAGAAATGCAAGCAAAAGATCAGAGAGAGGGGAAAATGACAGGTTTATTCAAAGAGTTCCTTCCCCCTCTAAAACTAAATAAAGGTGAAAATAGGTCAACTTGAAGTCTTGTTTTAAAGATCCTTCAGCATGCCAAGTAAACTGCATTCATAGCCAGTGAGGACAGAGTTCTGAAAAGAGGTATTATGGCACAAAAAGGAACAGTGTTGCTCACTTAAGAATACTTAACCTTGTAAAGTTTCAAAGTTAATGATTCCAAGCACATATGAATATGCAGAAGCGAGGATCACATGCAGGACTCTTTGGGGGAAGAGAAAGAGACATTGGACCTGGTGATAGCACTGTTTCTCAACCTTGGCAACTTTAAGATGTGTGGGCTCCTCTTCAGCAAGGGAATTCTGGGAGATTTGGCTGGGAAATTCTAGGAGTTGAAGTCCTCACATTTTACAGTTGCCAAGGTTAAGAAGCATTGTTCTAGAGCATTCTGGTGTTTGTACAGCAGAGAAGCTCCTTAGCTTCAAGATCTCAGATCTTGTGCCAAGGTTATTGGAAGTTCAGCCTGGCAGAATACTAAAGAGAGCAGAAATGAATCTATTTGTCGCTTTCTTTGGGTCACAATTACAATTGTTATTATTTCATAGATAGAGGACAAATGTTGTTTTGACAGAATTTCATAAGTAAAAGAAAGTGGACCAGACAGAATCCTAACAGAAAATAGGTAATTGGGTGGGAAGAAAGGGAAGGGAAGGGAAGGGAAGGGAAGGGAAGGGAAGGGAAGGGAAGGGAAGGGAAGGAAAAGAAAAGAAAAGAAAAGAAAAGAAAAGAAAAGAAAAGAAAAGAAAAGAGAAGGGAAGGGAAGGGAAGGGAAGGGAAGGGAAGGGAAGAGAGAGAGAGAGAGAGAGAGAGAGAGAGAGAGAGAGAGAGAGAGAGAGAGAGAGAGAGAGAGAGAGAGAGAGAGAGAGAGAGAGAGAGAGAGAGAGAACTAGGAGAAAAAGTTCAATCAGGGCAAATATTAGTCACTGGAATTGCTACAACAGTGAGAAAGAGGTAAGCACAGCCATGCCAATGAGAGGACATTTGATAAAGTAGTTGGGAGAATCTTGTTTTATTAAATAAAACAACTGTATTAATCAAACGCAAGTCTCTTAAAGGAGCCTTTGGGGGGGTCAAAAATAGGCTGAACAAATCAAGCAATTACATGTATACTTGGAAGCTAATTACAATTAGGAATAGAGCAGTTAAATCAAAAGCACAATGGGAAAAAGTGGAGCTTCAAAAAGAAATTTGCAGGATTAATTAAGGAAAATGCCTGGACTTTTTAATTCTTTCTGCCTTGTGAGGAAGACCAGCAGACTTCGACAGATTTGAGCAGATTTCTGCATTGAGGTTCTTTGGCTGTTACTACCTCAGTTTTGACTGAGAAGTGCACGAAAAGCAAGAGCAGAGCTCTGCATGCATTGAGGAGAGTGGTCTTTGTGGATCTAGAAATGCTGACTTGGGAAAGCGAGGCCAGCCCATAAATATTGTTGACAAACTACTTCCCAATCAGTATTTCCTATGAGTCAAAATCTACGATACCTTTTAGCAACCGAGACAAGACATCACACATGTAGCTCTTTCCCATTTCTAAAAGTTAAACAATCATTAAATATTGTAAGAAACAAAGCCAATATTGTATTGCCCCCTTTCATGAGACTAAAGTTAGTTACCTATCTAATAGTAGGTGGTTCTTGAAGAAAAGGGAAGTTTGTAGCTCTGGACTTGATCATCTAAAGCAATATTTCTCAATCTTCATGATAGGTGGGTTTCAACTCCCAGAACACTCCATTTTCAACAAAAGACCCTCCATATTCACTTTGGCAGCCACTTTGTGGAAAAGCCCACTATAATTCTAAAAATAAAGATGCCCAACTTTCTGCCAAAATCTTAGCAAGAATATGAAAATGGTTTGCTATCTTTTTGCAGAATGGTTTTTGAATCCCAGACTACTTCACAGTATTGAAATTTATCTGTGCACTTCTACCTGGGTCCCCAACCAAGTCCACTCTGCTTAGGACTGAAAACCTGACAAGTTTAGCAAGTGCTGTCATCCCTGCGCATGGCCCAAGACAGAGATTTTAATCCTAATCTCCAATCGCTTTCAGGAACTTTAATGAAAGAAAAGAAATTTCTGAACTGATCCAGGATCTTTCAACATTTCAGACAACATGGTACCTATGAAATTTCCCATGCTAGGTAACAAGTGAGAGGGGAAACTAACCGGCATCTGATCTCTTGAACATTTGCTTTCACATGTAAAGCTACTGGTTTTGTTATTTTCATGCAGTTTGCTTGTAAGGGAGTAAGTGTTGGCATATAAGAACTTGGCTTGCATTTCCTATTGAGAATATGACATGGAAACTATTTTCTTTTCCCTAATGGTTGTAAAAAGAGGAGCTGCTATGTCCTTAGGCACATCTGCTTTATTGGACTGTTTCTTAGTTGGCAAGAGCTACAGGATCATGGCTGTTTGCAAAATTTAAAGCATGGAATAGCTCCAGTCTTAATTGGTGTCTCTTATGGTTGTTGGAATAATGTAAATATTTAATAAGTAATTCATTTCCAAAGTTCAGTTCATTGCAAAATCACCCTTGTAAATGAAAGCGAACATCTCAGAGGATATTCTTACACTTTCAGGTCACATGTAATTCACGTAGAGCAGGGGTGTCAAACTGCCGGCCTGCAGGCTGGTTGCATCATGTGGAGGCCGCGCCCACCCCAGCTCCGGCAATGCAAAAAAAGTCATGATATGTCATGACACGTCACATGATGTGGCAAGTTTGACACCCGCGGCCTAGAGGATGCTTCAGATATGCCAAGGCTGGTAGTTGGTTTTTAGCAGATGCAACCTAGAGACATAAATAAATCCAATAGCAGATGTCATAATAGGGCTTTGAATTCTGATATATACTTTTAATATTGATTTTATGGCTTTCCCTGTGAAGTCAACCCAACTTGTTACATTAAGTGCATCACTGTAATCAATATAATTATGAAAAGGGAATGCAGCTTCAACTTGAAATATGATATTAGGGGAAAAAAGTGTTCCTATTTTAAAGAATATTGTAAGGAATACAAAGGTATTACTTTGAAAGTATTGTTATCCACTTGCAGCAAACAGCCCTTTTTCCTTTTTCTGTAGTATGATAAGAGTAGCAATGATACCTACTTGGGACCATAAAACTGCCTTATAATGAATCTGGCCATACTAAAAGTTCCTGTAACTGAACAATTTGTCCTCCAGAATTCCAGAGAAAAGACCATCCCATCTTATACAGAGAAATGCCAAGGATCAAATCTTGAGTTATACACAGGTAAAGCATGTGGTTGCTGGTAGTGTTAAGCACTCTTTCCATATCCTGCTATTGTTAAAGAACACAGTGCCAGATTTATAAAATATATGTATGTGTATAATAAAAGACATTCCCCTGTCTGCCTATCAGAGTTTCTATAGCAATATGTGAACCTACTGGATGTTGCATTTCAGCTTAAGGAAAAGCTAATCTATTGCACAAAAATTTTATAGGTTCCCTATCCATATACAGCTTAAACACTGATCATGAAGAGTATGTCATATAATTGCCAGTCAGTCTATTTCAGTTCAACCCATCTCACAGGGTGGTTGTTGTGGGAGAAAAAAAAATAAGAGGAGAAAGGAATATTAGATTATGTTCACTGCCTTGAGTTATTTATAAAAAATAATGATGGATTAAAAATGAAATTAAATTTAAAAAATAAATTAATATCATTAGTTTGGTAACATCAACCTGGCCGGTCAGCAGCTTTTTAGAACATGGGATCCTTTTCATGCATAGCATGCTCTCCACCTCTGAGTTATGATCCAACCCCAAAAAGAATGTTAAAAAGGACTCGACCTTTGTGCAGCAAGAGATAAAATAAAAGCAAGAGCTGCATCAGTAATTAGGGCAATGTATATAACTGTTTATAGGGACGCGGTGGCTCAGTGGGTTAGGAGGCTGAGCTTGTCGATCAGAAGGTCGGCAGTTTGGCGGGTCGAATCCCGAGTGCTGCGTAGCAGAGTGAGCACCTGTTACTCGTCCCAGCTTCTGCCAACCTAGCAGTTCGAAAGCACGTAAAAATGCAAGTAGAAAAATGGGGACCACTATGGTGGGAAGGTAACAGTGTTCTGTGTGCCTTTGGCGTCTAGTCATGCCGGCCACATGACCACAGAGACATCCTCAGACAAACGCTGGCTCTTCGGCTTTGAAACGGAGATGAGCACCGGCCCCTAGAGTTGGAAACAACTAACACGCATGTGTGGGGGAACCTTTATCTTTACTATATAACTGTTACGATTAATGATCAAGATCACGTGAAGTACTAATACCACTTTACAATGCCTTGGTAAGGCCACACCTGGAATACTGCATCCAGTTTTGGTCACCACAATGTAAAAAAGATGTCGAGACTCTAGAAAGAGTACAGAGAAGAGCAACAAAGATGATTGGGGGACTGGAGGCTAAAACATATAGGGAACGGTTGCTGGAATTGGGTATGTGTAGTTTAATGAAGAGAAGGGTGAGGGGTGACATGATAGCAGTGTTCCAATATCTCAGGGGCTGCCACAAAGAAGAGGGAGCCAGGCTGTTCTCCAGAGCACCTGAGAGCAGGACAAGAAGCAATGGATGGAAACTAGTCAAGGAGAGAAGCAACCTAGAACTAAGGAGAAATTTCCTGACAGTTAGAACAATTAATCAGTGGAACAACCTGCCTCCAGAAGTAGTGAATGCTCCAACACTGGAAGTTTTTAAGAAGAGACTGGACAGCCATTTGTCTGAAATGGTATGGGGTTTCCTGCCTTAGCAGGGGGTTGGACTAGATGACCTCCAAGGTCCCTTACAACTTTCTTCTTCTTCTTCTTCTTCTTCTTCTTCTTCTTCTTCTTCTTCTTCTTCTTCTTCTTCTTCTTCTTCTTCTTCTTCTTCTTCTTCTTCTTCTTCTTATTATTATTATTATTATTATTGTTATTATTATTATTATTATTAATGATTATTTTGTTTTCTAGAAGGAGTAACTGTCACTGCATTAAAAGGGTTTAGATGAGGAATGGATAGGTGCTCTATTTAGATGGCTAAAAACAACAGAAAATTCTGAACAGATAAACATAGAGAATATTACAACAATTCAAAGAGTTCTATCAATTATGGATATATACTGTACATACCATACCATTCACATGATATAGTGTGGTACTATATATAAAGTTTGGGAAAAACATGTTTCTCTAATATGGAGATTAGCCCATAAACTGCATTGCATTTTAGCAACTACAGCTTTTAGTAGGGCTATCCTTTTATTTCATGTGCAGCTATGATGCCTAATACGACTACACTCCTTGTATAGTATATCACACTTACCACACTATACTATTCTAAGCAAAAAATAAACATGCTTCCAATTAACTATTATCTTTGCATATGACAATCCTAAGAACAGCTATGAATATTTCTAATTTAAATGGATGCCATATGTAAGTAGACCATGTCTGTGCATAGAAATCATTCTTCAAGCCTAAAAAAATGGAAGTTACCAGTTGGCCACCAGCAATACTAGAAAAATATTTTGGTTTTCATTGTCATTGTTTCTTATCTGACCAGTTTGTAATTTGGCCCTTGGCAGATAGAGTTTGAAAGCTAATATGAAAGACAGTTTGGTGGAACAGACTGAATGGCTTGTATTTCTAAGCACTAATACTAGTAGATACTAAGCTGTTGTATGGCCTTAAGTAAACTCCTTAAAAAAAGAAGTCAGAGCAATTCATCAACACAAAGTAGGCATAGCCAAAGTAGGCATAGCCAAACTGGGTTTATGAAACATTAGATCAGGAGAAAGAAACATTGCTTTGAATTTTTTGGGGGGAGGGGAAGTGTTGGTGTCTTTTTGTGGTGGCTATATGCAAAAATATCAATTGCAAATTAAGTATTATAAAAACCACTGTAATAATGCAATACTAACAAAACAAGCTTTGGGCTATATTAATTTTTCATTTTTAAAACTGATATTTTGTTAAGCAGTCAAACCATCATAGGAATCTTTTTTATTATGACGAATGTCTCTGTTATTAAAGACAAAAGTGCAGTGTGACCTTGGGAGAACATAATTTAGCCCAGATGAAAAATCAACCATAAGACCTCTCTGTCAATTGTCCTCCAGTGGCAGCTATATCTTCAGGAGCAGCAGTTAAAAAAAAAGAAAAAAGGAAAGAAACAAAGCAGGCCTTTCCATCAGCCTTGATAATAGATCAGCATCCTCAGGTTGCTGTTAAATTATAACCACATTATTACATGATTAATACTGCTGTGTGCATTTTACCTCTTTATCCTGCTCTTTACACTGGGAGCCTGATGGAAGGACTGTCCCTCCCTCCCCCCCCAAATGTATGAAATCTGTTCTAAAAAGAAACTCTTCAGGTTGGGCACAATTCCTTATGATTATATGAACACTTCCATGTAGTTTTCTTTGACAGCTGCCTCAAGTTATGTATATTACTGATGATAGTTTGATAAAAGTTCTCTAGACAATATGATGGAGTGAGCAACTTGTCTGAATAATTATTCTCCTTGCGTGATTCAGCAAAGAATTCCTTTTATGGAGCATGTGGTCTCATTACATATTTCATATATATATATATATATATATATATATATATATATATATATATATATATATATATATATATATATATATATGTTGTTTATTTTTACTGCACCTTTTTCCTCTTTTGACAAGCTTTAGTGGTTAATGCACTTTTTAGTCTCATGTGTTTTTATTGACTGCTGCTTATCTTCCTTTTGGTAGTAAAGCTATTCTATTATTATTATTATTATTATTATTATTATTATTATTGTTGTTGTTGTTGTTGTTGTTGTTGTTGTTATGTTTATTATGTTTATTATGTTTATTATGTTTATTAAGCCTATCAAAGATAGTGAAAAAGTGGGGAAGGGGGAAAAGAGGAAGAGAGATGTGTGGAATAAAGAGGGGTGGTGGTGGAAGCATTACTTCCAACTTTTCAGCACAGTAGAATAAAAGTAAAACAGCCTTAACTTCTTACTTTTGCATGCTTAAAGTATACTAGCCATTTCTATAACTTATCTAATCAGAAAAATCCCAAAGTCATAGTTTCACTTTTTTATGTCTCAAGCACAAGATCTGGAAGAGAATTCCAAGTAGAAATAAAATTGGACATGGGGAGTAAAACTATAGTTTAGACTGCAATTGGATTTGTCATTTTCCAATAAATACATAGTTTATTTAGGATTTACTAACCTTTGCTGGAGATTAGCACTGGTATTTTGACCCTATACCATAGTATCGTCTAGTTGCATGGTCATTTTTCTCAGGCTTAAATATCAATGTAAAGTGCCCTTCAGATAAGTAAAACAACTTTCTATAATGAATGGGTGTCAAATAAGAGCTAGCTAGTCAATCCTTAAATCTCAGATAACTCTAAAGGGATTATGCTATTTGGACATATTGATTCTCAAGGGTATGAAGGGCAAAAGGAATGTAGAGACTTCCCCAGCAATCACCTATAGGCATTGATGATTTTGTTTTCTTTTGACACGGTGTAGTGTGAACTTGTTTTCGCATTAAAAATTTGAGCAGCGATGGCAAAATACAATGATACCCCACCTTTACAAAAGCAGCAAACTTCCAGACTTCTCCACTATAAGAATTTGAGCAACAAATGAAGGTTTTGTTGCCATGTATGGTAGTGCCTGTTTCAAAGAAAAGAACTTGCTGGAATTCTTGGGTTGTAACTTTAATCATCCTTTTTATTAAATATTACTAATCAGAATTCTAAGAGACTTGCTGCGAGGAAAATCTGATACACTATAAGCCATAAACAACTCAGAAATGACTGTTCACCCTGAATTCATTAGATACAGTATGTATAAAGATTGATGAGGCATCAGCCAATTGTGACAGTGCACCTGTGTGTGTGTGTGTGTGTGTGTGTGTGTGACTGTTGATGACTGCCTGAATAAGTGCCTTCAATTTTCTTGGCAAGATTTCAGGAGTGGCTTGCCATGATTTCCTTTCTAGGGTAGAGTGACTGGCTCAAGATAATCCAGTTGACTTTGTGCTTAGAAGACTAGAACTCAAGTCTTCTGGTTTTTAACCTGGTGCGTTAACCACTACAGCAAACCCTTGCATTGGCAGTATGTCTATACATTTCTACATTGTGTTTTTCCTGAAAACAATGAAGGGGGAGGGAGGTAAAGTTCATTCCCGCCCCCCAGACATGACAATCAGCATATTTTCAATAAGGTTTGCAGATGTTCTAGGGGAGAGACTAATAAGAATCTCTGCAGGTATTGAATGAATCAAAGGAGGGGAAATGTTACTTTCCCATCCCACTGTCCCATCTCACATTCAGCTGTTGTGTATCTGAAAAATAACCATTGTTGAAAAAGGTAGATAGTTTCCAATATTCTTCTTTGCATCTTGTGTGGGTAAAGGAAAAAAAAAGTATTAAGTTAGTTTCTCTTCCTAATCTTATATAATGTGCTATAAACTTAGAGCTGAGTCTGAAGAAGCATAACTTTCACCCAGAATGACGTCTTTGAACTGTATACTTTATTACAACATTTTTGCTACAGCTTTCAATGTAGATTTGAGAGGAGATGGTTAGCTCTATATTATCCATTTATAGACCTTTTAAATTCCAGACACCTTGTGGTGGTACATGTCCTCTTCTGTACCACACACAGAATAATAAAATCTCTCAGAACAGTCAGGAAAGTCTTGGAAGCAATGGAGAAGAATATTTGTAGCTAAGGGTTGAAATGAGGGTCTTTGGTGCTCTTTGAGCTTGTTTTTTTTCCTCTTGAGGACATTAAATTACCCTAACTAAGTAACATCATCAGTGCTAGTAAGGAGTGTGGCTTGTTCTTCAAGGAGTAATGAAGACTGGAGCAAACTCCACTCCTTTCTAGCACTGATGATGTTACCTAGTTTGGGTAATGAAATGTCTGCAAGAAAGCAGCCAAGCTCAGAGAGCACCAAGGACCCCATAGTCTTGGAAGCCACAGGACTATTTTACTTAGAAATGAATTTGGGAGAGGCAGAGAGGCACGTAGGCTGCCAAACCTAATCTCATCCTCCATGTAGGAATCCAAATTAGAGCATTTCTAAAATGTCTAGCTTTTGCATGAAGCCATGAAGGGAGAGGAACCCATTACCTATCTGAGTAATACTTCTCTAACCTCTGCCTAAATTCTCTTATACACATGACTGAATCAGCAAAGGCTTGGGAACATCTGCTAAATTTCAGCTGCATCTTTTTCAAGATTAACACTGGAGAACCATTGGAGTAGCTAGGAAAACAAGTGGATTGTTCTTTCTGTTTAAAACTTCATCAGGTATTTTGTCTGGCCTCAGGAACTAAGATTAGTTCTTGAATGAGAGGCTATGAAGGAAGCCCCAGGGCAGAAGACTAGATTGGGAAGTTTAAACAAAAGTCCCAGAAGAAGGTAGTGTATCTTTTTTGCTGTCACCACACACACAAACACCCCCCCCCCACATGGCTAGATCCATGAATCAGTTATAAACCAACCTCATCTTGAAAATTATAGATAACCATATCACATTGTGTGTATTTTATTGTGGCTGATATGACATTGCCAAAAAAAATATACAGTAGTTCCATTTTTATAAGTCAGTGTTTCTTAACCATGGCCACTTTAAGATGTTGTGACCTTCAATTCCCAGGATTCATGCTGGCTGAGGAATTCTGGGAGTTGAAATCCATCTTAAAATTGTCAAGGCTGAAAAACACTGCTATAACCTATTGTAGGGACTACAGGGGAAGAGAGAGTTTTGAAGGCAATAGATTGTCCCAAAGGTGCTTTTTAAAAAAGACATCTGGATTTTCTTTGTTTTGCTTGAAGATGTTTTGCTTCTCATCCAAGAAGCTTCTTCAGTTCTGGATGAATGGTGGTGAATGGAAGGATTTATATTTTCATCATTCCATTCTGCACCCTTCAGTCAGAACTGAAGAAGTTTATTGAATGAGAAGTGAAACATCTTCAAGCAAAACAAAGAAAGTCCAGTTGCCTTGTGAAAAAGCACCTTTGGGACAACCATGGCCTGGATGACAGAGAATCTCTTTAGACAAGAAAATGGGTTCCACAAATCTTATGGGAAAGGGTGGTGACATGGTGGAAACAAAGTATCATTTTTTGCAGTGTTTATGAATTGGAAATTCTCTTTTTTTAGAAAAAAATATAAATGGGTATTCTAAGCTTACCTTCTTAATAGCATCAAATGTGTCCCTGATTTTTGAAATTTTGCTAAGGAAATTGGTAGAAACTCTGTGAGCTAAATACAAGAGTTGCCCAATTCTAACATAAGCAGTTGGGTAAAGCTTTTTAATTTTTAATTCCACCCAAAAGAAAGCAGTTCATTTAATTTGTTATAATTTCTTTCATTTACTCTTTCATCTCTCACACATCTTTCCTTTCAATCAATTTCAAAATTTGATATGTGAGAAAGAAAAGGAAAAAAAGATAACTTATTCTAAGGATAAGCTGAGGATAGCATTAATACTCTAATCATTGTAGCATCCTGGCTAGCATGTTTTAAACTGGTCTGGCAATTTAGTTGCCTTCCATTAGGGGCCATTTCCATAATCCCAATGGGCACCTGTGCATTCACTTTTAATTCCAACTGGATGATGAAGTGTTGTTTTATTTAAGAGAAGAGACTATTAATTTTTCCTCCTGTTCCTGAATTTGTTTCTTTATTGGTTTATTGATAATTTTGTATTTTTAATACCTGTATTTTTTTTTTTGCAAACATATGCACACATACATACAAACACCAATTCTGAGGTCAGAATACTCTTATAAACCCATAAAACAGGTTTTGTATATATTAAGAAATAGATATTTCCTCAAAATTCTCCCTCTTGTATCCAGAAAAGAAAAGGGAAAAAAAAACAAACACCTGATTGTTCCCACATGTATGGCATCATCCCCAGTATGTGTTCCCTTGCCCACTGAGACCCCTTGACCTATACAAAATATCATAATAAAAATCAAATGTAATAACAAAGCAGAATCAGGACGGAAGCAAATATACTTTATTTTCTTCTGACCAGCATACTTTTCTAGACAAGAGAAGATATTATGGCATTCTGACTATTTGAATTGAAATGAAATGAAATTACAGGTTGAGATAAAATCTGTCAACCCCAATAGGCATTTTTAGCAGCTATCTTCGGAATGGATTTTTATCTTATTAAATTGTTGCTTTTTTAAAAAAAAAATCCACTTAGATTTGTAACTGCATAATATCCCCTTTTAAGTCTTTTTCCAAAAATAGTTTTGCTCCCCCAACATCTGCAGCATGGTGCAGATGCATACCACTTACTTGCAATCTGAACAACCTATGAATGCAAACGACTGTAATGTGAATTACAAAATTATAGTTCAACAGAGTGTTGTTTACGCCTACATGAAATATAAAACAAAACTAGGGATCTTGCTCTTTCTAGCAATGGCCTCTGTAGCTGAATTGAAGAAAACATTCTCTTCTCAATTCATATTGGCAGGGACCTTAGTGGTCATCTAAATCTAGTTTGACCTGTGCTAGAGGCAAGATCCTTCATAGTACAGAGTACAGAGAAGAGCAACAAAGATGATTGGGGCACTGGAGGCTAAAACATATAGGGAACGGTTGCTGGAATTGGGTATGTGTAGTTTAATGAAGAGAAGGGTGAGGGGTGACATGATAGCAGTGTTCCAATATCTCAGGGGCCGCCACAAAGAAGAGGGAGCCAAGCTATTCTCCAAGGCACCTGAAAGCAGGACAAGAAGCAATGGATGGAAACTAGTCAAGGAGAGAAGCAACCTAGAACTAAGGAGAAACTTCCTGACAGTTAGAACAACTAACCAGTGGAACAACCTGCCTCCAGAAGTGGTGAATGCTCCAACACTGGAAGTTTTTAAGAAGAGACTGGACAGCCATTTGTCTGAAATGGTATGGGGTTTCCTGCCTTAGCAGGGGGTTGGACTAGATGACCTCCAAGGGTCCAACTTATTATTTATTTATTTATTATTTATTTATTAATTTAATTTGTATACCGCCCTTCTCCCGAAGGACTCAGGGCGGTGAACAGGGCTATTATTATTATTATTATTATTATTATTATTATTATTATTATTATTATTATTATTATTATTATTATTATTATTATTATTATTATTATATTGATAGTGGTTCATCCAGCATAAGTATGAAGACCTCCAATCACAGTAAACTGACCATTTCATAGGGCAGCCTGATTCAAGACTGCTGTTTGGGATAAAACAGAAACTTAGACTGAGGTCTCCAGTGGATGCTGACTTCACATTCTGAAAGTTAGACTCCAAATTCTAAAGTTAGTTTCTACCCAAATGTTTTCCAAAATGCAATTTGCTCTTATTTTGTTAGCTTTGGGGTTTGTTTTTTTTAGGAACAACCTTTTATTTATCTTGTACTAGTAATGTCTGCCTGCTAATTATATGCTTTTAAGTTGGCTTTTGCTTGTCTAAAAATGACTGCCATCAATTTTTCTACTGCTGGTGGCTGTGTCTTATGGAGCTGGAGGTGGGTTTGGGTTGTTGGTTTTTTTGCCATGATTGAAGGTTATTTAATGGTGTTGGAATGAACTGTGACAATCATACTTACATCATAATGGAAATGGCTTCTGTTTTCTTAATGAACAGATAAAGATTTCCACATTGTTTTCCATTTTTGCTCCCTATTTTACATTTTTTTCTGATCCCAATTAAACAAAATAAAGATACTTTAGGAGAAGAGCAAATAAACTGGGGGACATCCATATGTGTAATGTACAACAGGGATTCAAAACTCAAATCACCCATTTTTCACTTATTTAAAAATGTACATTGTAAATTGGCAATGCAGCAGAATTCCAGAAGCCTTCTGATGCAAAGGTTCAGCACACCAAATGATCTAAAACAATATAAAAGTGAATCCACAAATTTATAAAAGGTCACTGGCTTTCCATGAGCTCACAAAAATCATTGTGCTACAGGACTGTTCAGTGTAATATAATATTTTCCAAAAGAAAATATTGTGTTGTTCTGTTATATTGAGAGCAGTCTGTGGGCGCCCCGGAGCTATGGAATCGGTTGCCGGTTGAGCTCCGGATGGCGCCCGATCTTCGCTCCTTCCGTCGCGATCTGAAGACATTCTTATTTGAACAAGCCGGCCTGGCCTGATGGGGGATGGTTTGGGTTTTTTATTCTCATTTTATTATATGTATTTATTGTTTTTAGCTGGGCACATGTTTAATTCTTTTTTAACTTTTGTATTTTTGTATTTTTATATATCTGCCCTGTTCACCGCCCTGAGTCCTTCGGGAGAAGGGCGGTATATAAATAAATTATTATTATTATTATTATTATTATTATTATTATTATTATTATTATTATTATTATTATTATTATTATTATTATTATTATTATTATTATTATTATTACTGTTTGATAGGGCACAAGTCTCCTTGGCATTTAATAGAGGAGTATGATTTTTCTTTTTTTCTTTTTTAAACAAGCTGGATTCCTTGATCTCTTGCTGAAACAGTGTGGAAAACTTCAGAAGAGAATGCTCTGTCTCTCATTGAGGTCATTACCGCACTTCCTTCTTCACTTGTCCCAGGAAAACAACAACAACAACAATAATAAAGTTGGAAGGGATCTTGGAGGTCATCTAGTACAACCCCTGCTCAGGCAGGAAATCCTATACCATTTCAGACAAATGGCTGTCCAGTCTCTTCTTAAAAACTTCCAGTGTTGGACCATTCACAGCATCTGGAGGCAGGTTGTTCCACTGATTAATTGTTCTAACTGTCAGAAAATTTTAGAATTAGGTTTTTTGTTGAGAAATCTATCTTTTAGATATCTATGAATTGTAATTCCTGGCTATCTGCCCACTTGTGTGTTTTAATGTGGTACATAAAGGAATTGTGTTAAGAAAAAACAGACAACTTTCAACAGCAAAGTTGAAATGATGAGTGATATGATAGACTGCAGAAAAGCTGCTGTAACCATTTTTAAAAATCTGAAATGGCACATACTTGGCATACAGTCTTATGGGGCAATTAATGATTTGAGGAGAAAAGGAAGAAATCTGGCAACATCAGGATCAGGAAAACTAATTTTGTGAATATACTTCTTTGAGTGAAATGCTTTAGCCTTTTCCCCATTTTGTCAGTTTGATTATTCTCTGGTCCTTTCCTACTGGTTTTTAAACTGGGATGTTCAGATTACATAAATATGTATATGGCCTGGAGAATTGATCCCTTACAATTCATTAATTTCCATTTCATTTGACAAATAATACGGTACATTAGCAGCCCTCTTAAAAGAAATATTGTAAGAGGTTTTACCTTAGAGGAAATGTATACTGCATTTTTCATTACATGGTGATCAAAAAGATGATTGAAACTCTTCTCTGTCAATACGCAGCATCTGATGAGAGTATATTCTTAATGGAACACTTGTACATGGATGGTCTCTGAATCTTCAAGTATAAGTATTCTCAAGAAGGTACAGAGGCAAAATATTTTGATCTTAGTTTTAAATCTAAAATGAAAAAGTAGATTGCCTCTTTTATATGTGACTGAAGTTCAAGGACAACTGCTTTTACCAAAGCACTTTATTATTTTCTTCTGTTATTTTTTTAGAGCACTTTTAAATATTGGAATATTCTCAAATGACCATTGGTAGTCTTTTGATTTTTATTGAAATTTGAAAATACTAATGTGATTTTCTCAGTTCATTATGAGAACTTTCTGTGAGGTCCCAAGAAAAACTCTCTTTGACTGAAATTCTTCCTCTGTTTAAAATTTAGATTATACATTACAGGTTTACAGCATATGCCATCAATATAGGGTCTCAAACTGGGGGTCGTCTTGGGCAAAGTTTTGACACAGATGTATTTAATTCATTAGAATTTTGAAAACATGAGAATCCTTTTTACCAATCTATAAAGAGTCCAAACTCATAATAGAGACTTTTAGAAAATATTTAGGCTAACACTTCAGGCACCAATGAAATTAGAAACTTACCAAAATATTTCTTCCTTTTTCAAAGATAAATCTTTTTTAATAAATATTTTATTAATTTTCTAATTTTACAATCATGAATATTTAATAAACAGCGTGTTGTCTGGGTCCACTGGTAATTCAGTGGTACGTATTGTTGTGATTCAGGGTCAGCCTGTGGGTTCGGCAGTTGGGTCGGATGACTCAGACGAGGGGGAGGAGGGGGGTGTTGAAGAACTTGCTGATGATGGCTTTGAGGCTCCGCAGAGCCCCCAGCCAGGCCCCTCCCACCTGGTGGAGACCCAGCTGTGTGAGCCTGACAGCGTGGATGAAGATGACCCACAGCTGGCCCTGTTCAAGGACGCCCGACGCAGGAGGCAGTCAATTAGGAGTAGACAGAGGAAGGCAATGGGGCTCCTCGGAAGGAGGCACAGAGAAGCCACGCCCTGAACTCTTTATAAAGGGAATGTGTGGGGAGGGCTGGTTTGCTGAAAGCAACTGCTCAGATAGTGTTTCAAAGCTCCTGTATCTTGGTTCGTGTCTTGTTTGTTTTTGTAGTAAATAATTTGGCAGACGTAAATCCAGCCTCTTGCCGTTTGTAAAGGGGTTGCCTTTTCTGCAGGGCTGGTAGCAGGCTGGTACAGAACAGTTTGCTTTCAGCCTCCCACCCCTTACTAATATTATGGAGCAGCTACATGCTGAGAATGCCCAGCTCACCCAGCAACTCACTTTGCTGGCAGCTCAGTTGGCTCAACTGCAAGCTCAGGTTCATGCTGCACCCCCACCATCACCCCCACCCAGGAGAAAATGCCAAGTTGCAATGCCGGATAAATTTACAGGCACTCCAGAACTGTTTCCTGCTTTCCTGGGACAATGCCAGCTCTTTATCAGCGTGAGAGCAGCTGATTTCTCCACTGACCGGGATAAGGTGGGGTTTGTGTTAAGCCTTCTTTCGGGTGATGCAGCTCGTTGGGGCACGCCTCTGCTGGCTCAACCTAGCCCATTGTTGGACAACTTTGTGGGGTTTTGTGATCATATGCGTCTGATGTATGAGGACCCTATTAAGACGCAGACTGCTACTCGACGCCTGAAAGCTCTGAGGCAGGGTCAACGCCCCCTACAGGGCTATATCAGCGATTTTTGGCTGCTTAGCCAGGATTCCGCCTGGAATGAGGCTGCGCTTGTGGATGCCTTCCAGGATGGATTGTCGGAGGAGATGTTGGATGAGCTGGCCCGTGTGGATATTCCCTCAGACCTGAATGGGCTGATCCATCTCTGCCTGCGGATCGATGCTCGGTTGCAGCAGCGAAGGAGTCGCCGTGCCACCCCACAGACCCCTGCAGCCCCTGTTGTGCGTGAGCCCCCAGTTCAAAGGGAGGAGCCAATGGAGCTGGGTGCCGCCAGGTCTCGTCTATCGGTGACTGAAATGAACAGACGACGATCGGGGTGTGTGTGTTTTTACTGTGGGGACCCTGGGCATTTGGCTGCTTTTTGCCCAAAGAAGCAACAGCGGGCATCAGTGACCGAGCCTGCCCCGAGAAAGTCCCCTACTTTTCTGTCGGGAAACGCCCCGAGCCCGATCTAGACGGTGTGATAGATCGGGCGTCCCACAACAACACTGAGCGACGTCTTTCCGATGCTGCCTGTGGACCTCCACGGCATTTGATTTTGGAGGCACATCTGATCCTTCCTGGCAAGCCAGAGGGGATTCCAGTCCATGCCTTAATTGACTCTGGGGCCACCAC
This sequence comes from Vipera berus, assembly GCF_964194415.1. Classification (NCBI taxonomy): domain Eukaryota; kingdom Metazoa; phylum Chordata; class Lepidosauria; order Squamata; family Viperidae; genus Vipera; species Vipera berus. Next base: position 141,134,427 of record NC_138204.1, on the reverse strand, counting down.
AAATTTTATGGACTCAGCATTTGTGGCCAAATGGGCTGTTCCCCAGTGCCCGGTGGATCCGCCCATGTTAGTCGAGACTATCGATGGTTGAGTGCTCCTGTCTGGGCCAATTACGGCCGCCACGCAACCATTATGTATGGCCATCAGTTCCCATGTGGAGGCCATCCAGTTCTATATCACCTCAGATCTGCATTTTCCCGTGGTCTTGGAACTGGCGTGGCTCCGGGCGCATGACCCACAGATCTATTGGTCACAGAACTTGGTCACCTTCCCAAGCTTGCAGTGCATGGACCACTCCCGCCATATCTGTGCCGGCCAGGTGGAGGGTTCCCCAGGGGTTTCCTTGCCTCCCGAACTGTCTGACTTTGCTGATGTGTTCAGCGAGACAGAGGCGGATCAATTACCCCCGCACAGGCCCTATGACTGCCCCATTGATTTAGTCCCTGATGCGCCTCTCCCAGTGGGGCATTTGTACTCCATGTCGGACCCCGAGTTGGCTGCATTGCAGGACTTTCTGGAGAAGAATTTGGCTCGCGGTTTCATCCGGCCCTCATCCTCGCCAGTGTCTGCACCCGTGCTCTTCGTCAAAAAGAAGTCGGGCGAATTGCGGCTTTGCTGCGATTATAGGAAACTCAACGCCATCACGGTGCGCAATCGTTACCTGCTTCCCCTCATCCCCGAACTCTTGGACCGACTCTGGGAGGCTAAGATCTTCACGAAACTGGACCTGCGTGGAGCTTACAACCTCGTCAGGGTTCGGCCGGGTGATGAGTGGAAGACGGCGTTTGGTACTCGCTATGGACATTTTGAGTACACGGTGATGCCGTTTGGCCTGACCAACGCCCCCGCCGTGTTTCAGCATTTCATGAATGACATTTTCCGGGATTTGTTGGATCAGTTTGTCGTGATCTACTTGGATGACATCCTGATCTACTCCCCGTCGCGTGAGGTGCACCATCAGCATCTCCATCAGGTCCTGCAGCAACTCCGAGAACATCGGCTGTTTGCCAAGTTGGAGAAGTGCCAGTTCTACCGGGTGACCATCGATTTCCTGGGTCACCGCATTTCTCCTGAGGGCATCGCCATGGAGCCGAGTAAGGTTGAGTCTTTGCAGAGTTGGCAACCCCCGCGTCGTGTGAAGGATGTTCAGCGACTTCTTGGGTTCGCCAACTATTACCGAACTTTCATCCCTGGGTTTGCTGCTTTGACAGCCCCCCTCACCCGGCTCCTGCAGAAGAAGACTCGGTTCCAGTGGAATGCTCCAGAACAACAGGCTTTCCAGACTTTGAAGGAAGCCTTCATGAAGGAGCCCATCTTGAAGCATCCTGACCCGCAACGGCCGTTTGTCGTGGAGGCGGACGCCTCCGACATTGCCATTGGGGCGGTGTTACTCCAGGCAACGACGCCCAGCGGTACCCTCTTCCCTTGCGCGTACCATTCACGAAAACTGAACCCTTCGGAGCGCAATTATACAATCTGGGAGAAGGAGCTGCTGGCCATCAAAGCGGCGTTCGAGGCCTGGAGGCATCATCTGGAGGGAGCGCGGCATCAAATCGAGGTCCGGACGGACCATAAGAATTTGGAAAGCCTGCAGACCGCTCGGAATTTGAACCAACGCCAGATCCGGTGGTCTCTTTTCTTTGCGAGGTTTGACTTCCGGGTTCGGTACATACCTAGCGGGCACAATCAAAGAGCGGATGCTCTGTCCAGGAAGCCCGAATATTCCCGAGTGGAAGACAAGCTTCTGCCCAGGACAGTGATCCCCGTCGAGTCTTTTGCTGCAGTGCGGGAGCCGGTTGATATACGGGCTCGGATCCGGGAGGCACAGCAGCAGGAGGTGTGGATGGCTCAGCGGAAGGAGGAGGTGGGGCCAGATTCTCCTTGGACGGTCACGGATGGACTCTTGTATTATCGTGACCGGCTCTACGTTCCGGGAGGGCCACTCAGGGGACTCATCCTCAGCCAGTGTCACGATAACCCGGCGGCGGGGCATTTTGGCCTGTTCAAGACCCTGAACCTGGTCTCCCGTACCTTCTGGTGGCCCCGAGTCTGACACGACGTCCAATCCTATGTCACTTCCTGCATCCCATGCAGGCAGGCCAAGTCAGCGACAGGGGCCCCACCTGGATTACTGCAGCCCTTGCTGACACCCAAAAGACCCTGGGGGGCTGTGTCCATGGACTTTCTGATGGATTTACCCTATCCTCTGGTTTTACGACAGTGTATGTGGTGGTGGACATGCTGACCAAGATGGCGCACTTCATCCCCTGTCGCGGCTTACCGTCAGCCCGCGCCACTAGTCGTATGTTCATTCAGCAGGTGTTTCGGCTGCACGGCCTCCCTGATAGAGTCGTCTCTGATAGGGGGGCCCAGTTTACAGCCCGCTTCTGGCAGGAGTTGATGCATGCATTGGATATCAAGATTTGCCTCTCGTCCGCACATCATCCTCAAACTGACGGGGGAACCGAGAAGGTCATCAGTATCCTAGAACAATATCTGCGCTGCTACGTCAATCTGCAGTAAAACAATTGGGTGGACTATCTGGCCATAGCTGAGTTTGCATTTAACAATTCGCAGCACACCTCCACACAGATGACACCATTCTTGGCCAATATGGGATATCACCCCCGGTTTTTCCCCCTTTCTCCCGTGGACTCACCGGAGCCGGCAGCGAACGACTTCATGGCAGAGTTACAGGCGATCCATCGATTGGTGCGACGTCAGTTAGAGAAGGCCAAGGCCGATTACAAAAGGTTTGCTGATCGGTCAAGACAGGATACGCCTCCACTATTGGTGGGAGATCGGGTCTGGTTGTCCACCAGGAACCTACCATCAACACGGCCGGTGAGAAAGTTAGATCACCAATATTTAGGACCGTTCCCAGTTGAGGCTGTCATCAATCCGGTCGCCTATCGCTTAACTCTGCCACGTTCCCTGCGCGTGCACCCAGTCTTTCATCGGTCTCTGTTGGTCCCCGAGCAACCGGCTTGTCCACTCCGCTGAGCGGAACCTCCCCCATCAGGACCTCGTGATGGAGGCAGCACCCCCGAGTACGAGGTCGCCAGCATCAGGGATTCCCGTTGGCTGAAAGGTCGTTTCCAGTACCTGATTGAATGGAAAGGTTACGGACCAGAGGACTTCACCTGGGAAGACGCGACCGCCGTTCATGCCCCTGCGTTGGTGACCGCTTTTCATGAACAATTTCCATCTTGACCACATCCAGATCGGCAGACCCGGGGGAAGGGCCCTGCGGTGCGGGATAGTGTTGTGATTCAGGGTCAGCCTGTGGGTTCGGCAGTTGGGTCGGATACTCAGATGAGGGGGAGGAGGGGGGTGTTGAAGAACTTGCTGATGATGGCTTTGAGGCTCCGCAGAGACCCCAGCCAGGCCCCTCCCACCTGGTGGAGACCCAGCTGTGTGAGCCTGACAGCGTGGATGAAGATGACCCACAGCTGGCCCTGTTCAAGGACGCCCGACGCAGGAGGCAGTCAATTAGGAGTAGACAAAGGAAGGCAATGGGGCTCCTCGGAAGGAGGCACAGAGAAGCCACGCCCTGAACTCTTTATAAAGGGAATGTGTGGGGAGGGCTGGTTTGCTGAAAGCAACCGCTCAGATAGTGTTTCAAAGCTCCTGTATCTTGGTTCGTGTCTTGTTTGTTTTTGTAGTAAATAATTTGGCAGACGTAAATCCAGCCTCTTGCCGTTTGTAAAGGGGTTGCCTTTTCTGCAGGGCCGGTAGCAGGCTGGTACAGAACACGTATCAACTTTCTCAGTCCAGTTCCAATACTACACCATCCAGTGTTGCCTTGATCCTGTCTTCTTACAATTCTCGTTACTGTTAATACATATACAATTAAATATAGACATCTTCATCGCATTTTTCTGGTATTATACATAATATCGATAGTGTCAGTTTGTAATATCTTTTCTACCTGAAACATATCTCAATTGCATTTGCACTTAAAATCCATTTGTTTAATCAATATCCTGTTTTTCCCATTTTTTTAAAAATTAAATTTCCCATCGATATTCAAAATATCTTTATCGCTTATAATTTTCTCATAATAAATTATATTTGGGTACCAAAAGCTTCTCCTATTCAAACCCTTTTAGAGTTTTCATATTTACCATCTCATAGCAAAGTATAATATTCTAGTTACAAATCCTATCCTTATAATTATGATAATATTTTTATTTCTAACAGTTTTCTATTCTCTTAACCATATTCAGACATCTGTTTAATAGTATAATATCCCATCCAATAGGTTAAAACCCCTATTTTCTTCAGTCTTACTCTAACTTTCTTCCTTTGCCAAATAACGTTCCAAGTCAGTGCATCTGAATCATCAAGTAATTCTTCCTTTGTTTTTGTATACATTGTTTGAAATGAGGAAGACAATTTGATTGGAGTATTTTTGGAAGAATGCTCAACCCACTTTATTCATTAAACAGCTTCTATACTTCTTCATTTTTTCTTTTCATTTCTTGTTTGTTAATATTCTGCATTTCTACTAAAAGCTTTATCATCCATTCACTCTGCTCTTCTTCCTTATCCTCAAATGTGTTCTGAGATCTTGACAAGATATCTTTTTCATTTCCAGTGTTATCACTTCATCTTCTAGTTTTTTATTTGTCTGTATCTGTCTGTTAATTCCATTCCTCCATCTTTGGATCTGTTTCTTCTAATTTTCCTTTTGTTTTCTGGGTTACTAGTTCCTTCTTTGTAGTCATTGTCTGAATTTATAAGTTTAGGTTAGAAAATTGTTCTTTTATCTCATTTACATTATTTTTAGTCTCATCATGAAATAAAACAATTATCTCTTGGATTAATTTCAACAAAGAGAGAATTTCTTTCTGAGATGCATTAACATTTTCTTGTTGGTATATCAAGCTAGAGGCTTCAGAGATAAGTGTTAAAGATTATTTTTTTTACCATTTTGGTTTTTTTTATGCAGTCTTTATAGTCCAATAGGATCTCCAACACAGATAAGCAACCCAAGAGTTTTTTTTCCCCTTTTCCCAGTTGCAGTCTGCAAAAGTGAAAGTTTCCAGGAACAACAAAAAGTCTTATCTAAATCCGGGCTTCAAGCCAAATTTTCTTTAAGCATAGTAAATTGTAGTGCTGTGATTCGCAACTAGATGTCATTGACACTGTCTTCCAGCTTTCCAAATCCAAGCCTATTTTACAAACTTTAAAATATCTTTTCTAAAAAAAGTCTCAAACATACTTTTAGTCCACAAATTTCAAAGCTATATATCTGTATTAATTCCAAATTAATCTTGTGGTTTTCTCTATTTTTCCCCAAATCAATTAATTCACTGCTTTTCTTTTCCTAAGGGAGTGGGACAAAAACTTCCCTTTCCTCTCTTATTGGGGAGGATTCTTTGCTTTGGGCATTCTTTTTTCCAGGAAAATAGTATTAAGATCATAAAAAGAGGATAAAGTCTCACCCAGTTCCATCCACGTTGCTCAAAAATTGCTAGTTAGTGCTTATCTTCGGTTGTTAGCAGATTCTGACTGGCCATATGAATGTAGCCAGTCTTTCCCCCACCAGTCTGGAGGCCTTCGTCAGATCCAGAGGAAAGGCTGCCATCCCTCCTTCTTCGCCATCTCTCTGGGACAACTTTCAACCCTTTTTACGGTCCCCAGCAGGGCAAAATTGAATGTGATTTGATTTGATTTATTATATTTATATGCCGCCCTTCTTTCTAAGGACTCAGTACGGAGCCCCATCTTCCTGCATTCTTTACACCGTGATGCCAAACCAGAAGCCCCGCAAAGATAAACCTTTGTGTATTTTTTGGAGGTTGTGGTCATATGGTGCACATATTTTTTTATTATCCAAACTATGGTTTACTCATCTCTACAAAGCACTGAAGGTTCTTCTATGCTTTTCATTTTATTTGTATGCCATATCCAGTCAACTTCATCTTTTATAAAATAAGTAGTTTTGAATTGTTTTTAAATACATGTTCTAATAAGCTAGATAAAGACATCTCAGTGTAGCCTTAATTCATGGCAGCTAGGCAAATATGGATAGCAGCAAAATTTAATAAATAAATAACTTAGTTAATATGATATTCCCTTCATTGTGCATGTGTTTTAAAAACAACTTTCGAGAAATACATTGAGATCTAGAGATCTTCTTTGAGAAAATATCCTTTAGATGATTTGGAGTAAAACTACCATCACTACCAGCTAATCTAAGCTAATAGCTATATTGTTTGTTTGTTAGGATGGATGGGAGTTGTAATCTGGAGACTATTCGACTATGGAAGTCAAGAATTCTTCTACTCTCAGGATTTGCAAGTGTACATACTTATTCATGTTTCTGTGTATAAGCATATCTACATTAACCATACACATGACCTATGACATATGCACTAGTCAGAGAGTTTCTGTACAGTGTAAAAAAATGAGAACTATCCATTCTATGAGACTATGAGGCTGTAATTTATTCTGAGTGGTTTTGTTCGTCCTGAGAAAGAATTAGTACAGCCCTGATTTAGTAGATTAAATTGAGAAAAACAGCAACACCAAAGTCTGTTTTGCATCTGAGTATATTCAGAAGTTCTTTTTAACCCACCTCCCCTATGCATACACCAATTTGTATGGAAGTGGCTATAATGAATCTATATGCATGAATCTTCACAAAAATATCTTGCATGGCCTCCACTATTTTGTGTGTGTGTGTGTGTGTGTGTACATGACAAAGTGGAAGAGTGAGTGCATGCTAGAATAAAAAAGGGGAACGCTATAACAAGTTCTGGTGAATACATTACCATATAATTTGTTAATTACTTGTCACTGAAAAGTAGTCATTTAATCGAGAGGCAATACTAAAAATGTGAATATAATTACATAGTATAGACTTTTTAATTTGTACAAGGTAGCTTTGATATTTCTTGCTTCTTTAAATGATAATTTTATATATATATATAATGTTTTAAGTATTTGTTAAGTATTTTAGAATACCTTGCTAGGCCCCAAACATGGGACAAATCTTATTGCCTGTTTCAGCCTAACCCAAGGCCATCTGCAGGCTGTAGTCACAACAGTGACAGCTCATATTTGTGTAAAAAGTTTTTTTGGATTGCTAACAAAGAATTAAAGGGAGTGTGTGTGTGTGTGTGCGTGCGTGTGTGTGTGTGTGTGTGTGTGTGTGTGTAAAATGATCCACATCTCCGAGGTACAGTTGTGCTAAACTGACCATAATAAAGAAATTCAGATGAACCATCTCCACGTCATGATTGCATTAACAGAGGTGGGCGATCACTCCTCATCATCATCTATGCCCTCAAAGTTCTTGCCTTCATGCCATATTTACTCCCAAAGTACAAGTTCCCTATCAAGTTGGAAATATAAAGCAGTACTTCAGTCAAAAAATGCAAGGCAGGAAGAAAAAGATTGCCTTTTATGGCAAAGCTTGCAGGGCTAACAGTCGTTTAGAGAAAGTACTCAGTAGAGCATCTGACCGAAGGTAACTGAACAACTTACTCAGCTATAACATGACCATTTATTTAGATTACATAGCAGAAGAATTGTAGCTGTTAAGGGAGTGTGGCTGGGACCACGTCGATTAAATGTCTGGCAGGTGAAAAGAGGGCTGCAGAAATATAATGCTAGAAAATAAAAACAAAAATAACAAATTAGTACATGAGGGTGAGTGCGTGTGTCAGAGCAGGTTATTCTTGTCTCTGATTGTTTCCAGCGTGTGGTCCAATAGAAGAGACATGCTCTGGCTTCCCTCTCTTCAACAATGTCAGCTGATGGGTCTCAGGAAGTAGACCTTTTGTGTTGCAGCCTCTGTTCTCTGGGACATCCCACTCTGCTAGGTACTGAGTCTTCTGGCACTCCAGAAAACTTTTTTTAAAAGGGCCAATTTCCCAGGCATTAGAGTTGTGAAGTTAATGGGACCCATGGGATGAGTGCTATCATTGTGACTATTTTTGTTTTCGACTGCCACTATTACGTTGCATTTATTGTTATTGCTTTGGTTGCTTTATTGAGTTTTAAAGTTGGTTAACTGCCCAGAGCAGCTACATTTATTGAGATAAGAAGCCGTATAAACCAACTAAAACAGATAATAAATGTTTTAATAAGCTGCTCTATGCTAAATGTATCAGTATGTATTAATTTATCTTTGGGGGAAATGGCCAATTAAACCAAGACAACAACAGCATTGTTTTTATTTACTTATCAAACAAATTTATATAGCTGTCCAGTTGACTCTTGGTAGCATACATTTACTGTGATGGAGATGTCATGGTCTACAAACTTGGCTGGTTCTCACTTGTTAACTTTCAGTCCCAAAGCTCCACAGTGATATCATTTAATCTTTTGGAATGTTGTGGAATAATAATAATAATAATAATAATAATAATAATAATAATAATAATAATAATAATAATAATAATAATAATAATAATAATAATAATAATAATAATAATGATGATGTGACAGAACTAGTGGACCAGAGGAATGCTGTAGATATAATTTACTTGGATTTCAGTAAGGCATTTGATAAAGTAGATCACAACCTACTACTTGATAAAATAGAAAAATGTGGGTTAGATAGCATCACCACCAGATGGATTCGTAGCGGGCTGACAGGCTGTACTCAGCGTGTGGTCCTCAATGGAACTGCATCTACATGGAAGGAAATGTGTAGTGGGGTGCCCCAGGGCTCTGTTCTGGGCCCAGTGCTCTTCAACATCTTCATTAACGATTTGGATGAGGGGATAGATGGGGAACTCATCAAATTTTCAGATGACACCAAGCTGGCAGGAATAGCCAATACTCCAGAAGATAGGCTTAAGATACAGGAGAATCTGGACAGACTCGAACACTGGGCACTATCTAACAAAATGAAATTCAATTGTGAAAAAAGTAAGGTTCTGCATTTAGGCAGGAAAAATCAAATGCACAGGTATAGTATAGGTGGTACCTTGCTCAATAGTAGTAACTGTGAGAGGGATCTCGGAGTCCTAGTGGACAATCACTTAAATATGAGCCAGCAGTGTGCTGCAGCTGCCAAAAAAGCCAACACAGTGCTAGGCTGCAATAACAGAGGAATAGAATCAAGATCACGTGAAGTACTAATACCACTTTACAATGCCTTGGTAAGGCCACACCTGGAATACTGCATCCAGTTTTGGTCACCACGATGTAAAAAAGATGTCGAGACTCTAGAAAGAGTTCAGAGAAGAGCAACAAAGATGATTGGGGGACTGGAGGCTAAAACATATAGGGAACGGTTGCTGGAATTGAGTATGTGTAGTTTAATGAAGAGAAGGGTGAGGGGTGACATGATAGCAGTGTTCCAATATCTCAGGGGCTGCCACAAAGAAGAGGGAGCCAGGCTGTTCTCCAGAGCACCTGAGAGCAGGATAAGAAGCAATGGATGGAAACTAGTCAAGGAGAGAAGCAACCTAGAACTAAGGAGAAATTTCCTGACAGTTAGAACAATTAATCAGTGGAACAACCTGCCTCCAGAAGTGGTGAATGCTCCAACACTGGAAGTTTTTAAGAAGAGACTGGACAGCCATTTGTCTGAAATGGTATAGGGTTTCCTGCCTTAGCAGGGGGTTGGACTAGATGACCTCCAAGGTCCCTTCCAACATTATTATTATTATTATTATTATTATTATTATTATTATTATTATTATTATTATTATTATTATTATTATTATTAACAAAACAACAACAATAATAATAACAATTATTATTATTATTATTATTGTGTTGTTATTATTGTTGTTGTTATTATTGTTGTTGTTATTATTGTTGTTGTTATTATTATTATTATTATTATTATTATTATTATTATTATTATTATTATTATTATTATAGGGAAGGGTCCTTAGTCCAACCCTCTGCTCCTCTGCTTGGAGCATTCACAACTTCTGAAGCAGTTTGTTAATTGTTCTAATTGTCAGGAAATTCCCCCTTAGTTCTAGGTTGCTTCTTTCTTTGATTAGTTTCCATCCATTGCTTCTTGTCCTGCCTTCAGATCCTTTGGAGAATAGTTTGACTCCCTCTTCTTTCTGGCAGGCCCTGAGTCATTGGAACACTTGCCCCTAGTTCTTCTCTTCATTAAACTAGATATACCCAATTCCAGCAACCGTTCCTTATATGTTTTGGCCTCTAATCATCTTTGTTGCTCTTCTCTGTACTCTTTCTAGAGTCTCAACATCTTTTTTACAGTACATTGTGGTGACCAAAACTGGATGCTGTATTCCAAGTGTGGCCTTACCAAGGCATTGTAAAGTGGTATTTCATTTCTTCATTTTTATAATAAAAATATAGAGTGTTTAGAACCTCATTTATATTTTCCTTTTTCCCCACTGGGAGAATGAAGGTCCTCTGCTATAAATTCTCTGGCATTGTAATATGGGCTATTTAAGTAAACATAAAGTAAAAAAAAAATGGACATGAAACATCAAAGGAACAATGGTAAAATGGTAGATGTTAATGCTGCTATATGATGTTTCGCTGAAATACGTTTGCACGTGGATATGATTAATGCTTGGCTGTAATATAAATATAAATCTTAAACAACCCAATTTAAAATATTTTATGTTATCCTAAAAGCAGATGGCCAGCAACCTGAATTTCTATTAAGGACTTAATCTATATTTTTATCTAAAGGGAACTGGAATAATTGCAGGGGTATCACTTATATAGCAAGTTAGCAATATCTATTCCAAAGCTCCCATATATTTTTATATAGTCAGGAATGGTAAAGTATCAGACACCTGGAACCATAATGTGGAAACAGGATCACAAAGCACTATTTTTTGAATTTCAGCTTCCACCTTTTTTTTCCCCTTTGGAAAAAGGGTTTCTAAGGGAAGGCATACTTAGAGTTTAATTATATCAGCAGGATGCTGTAGGCTCTCCCAGCATTACAATTATAACTTAGCTGCCTGGGACAAAATTGTATTCCTAGCTCTACCATCTCCCCATTTGAGGTAAGCAAAATGGATTTCCTTTACAAAAGGGGCAACTTTTTTTGTCAGTTGAAATCATAAGTACAATATCAGCAAAAGCAGCTTAGCTGAAGCCAAGAAGATTTCCAGCTGAGTCCAAATTACTGGAGAAGTAGGAGTATTTGTTTGCTATTACTTGAACTTTGCTGCAAAGATTGGTCCAAATGTTTTTGACAGAAGGTGGCAAGAAACATTTTGATTCAGTACTGTATGTTGCATAGATAGCTCTAAGGGAGAATCACATGGACCCCAAGTTATCTTATGCAGTACATGCTACAATGTTGATTTTAAAATGTTGAGAATTTTCTGTTGCCATAAACAATTTGGCCTTTCTAGTTCTCTCCTTACTTGGGCCAAGTGCCACATATCCATTTTCTCTTGTCTTTTTAATGATTCGGTTCTCATTCCATTCGATGAAAGAGGATAGGATAGGATAGGATAGGATAGGATAGGATAGGATAGGATAGGATAGGATAGGATAGGATAGGATAGGATAGGATAGGATAGGATAGGATAGGACAGGACAGGACAGGATAGAATTATTTATTGGCCAAGTGTGACTGGATACACAAGGAATTTGTCTTGGGTGCATAAGCTCCCAGTGTACATACAAACAACAAATTAATAGTTCTGCTTTTTGAAATCTTTTCAGTGGAAAATGAATATTTGGTGAATTTTTTGTGAGTGAACGCTTAGAAATATAGTCAGCCAGACTGGAAATGAGTTCAAAAAAAGAGCTCTATTCTACCAACTGCCCAAGGTGTATCCTCCCAGACAAATGACTGCCCAACCTTTGCCTGAAAATATCTACTAATAAAATTCTTTAACTTCAGGAGGGAAGTTTTTCCACTCCTTATAGTTCTCATAGTAATGAAATTCCCTACTGTTACAAGTTTGGATCTTCCTCTGTAAAGCTTCTACCCGTTCATTTTTCTTCTACTTTTGGGTGCTATGGAGGAAAAAAAATCGTACTATCCCTTCAAGTATTGGGTCATATTTCTACTTAGCTTTCTCTTTTTTAACTAAACATTATCCAATTCCTATATCTATTCCTCATAAGATTTAACCTCTATGCTGCTCAACATCTTTGTTGTACTTCAACATATGTCTTTTTCCAGTTTCTTGAGTCCTTCTTGTATTATTATAGCAATAAGAAGTGGACACATTTTCAAGTGTCATCTACAAGTGCAGCATAGAGCAGAACTCTATTTTTTTGTAATCTTGACACTGTATAATAAATAATATAATGGATAAAACATCATGCAACCTAAGATAGTAACTCCTATGGTAGCTTTAGCACACTGCTTGGTCATATTTAGTCCACCAAAATGACCAAATTCTTCTTACAGGTCCTGCTGCCAAGCCTGGTGTGGTCTTCTCTTGCACCAGTGCATCTAGTTTTTCTTATCTAAGTGCAAAAAACTTTGCACTTAGTTTTCTTATTTAAAGTGCAAAATTTCCTGCCACTAAACTGCATTTTGTTGGAGAGGGCCCAATGCTCAAATCTGTCAAGGACCTTCTGAACACTGAACCTTTTTTCTAAGGTATCCCCAGCCCAAATTTGTGCCATCTGCAAAATTTGTTGAGCATTTCTTGGAACCTCAACCTAAACAACTTAGGTTTTCTTCTCATGTGAATCTTTAGAACGGAACCAAAGCTTGAATAGAAAAATCCTTTTTGTATGCACGCTTGAAAGTGAATCTTCCTTTTCCAATGACAGTTGCAAAATGAAAATACGGAATGGTTCATTGTAGTTCAGCTCTAGATTACAGGGTGTCCAATAGGACCTCATTAGAGAATACTGACTGTTCTGTATCTAGATGAAGAAAATGACCTTCAAAGAGAAATCTGAGACATGTCAGTTTCACCCAATGGTCCTGGTTATGAAGATGAATGAGTCTTGTTGACAACAATGACTTGAGGACTTTTGCAAAACACTTCAAAATTCTCTTAGTGCTCAGGGCATTCAAAGAGCATAATACAATGCCATAAAATTCACATGAAGCATTAAAACACATTTTTTAACAGAAGGAAAAGATGATGATGTCCTAAAAGGAAAATCAGCTATCAATCTCTTGATAAACCCCTGTGTGAGGGAAAAATGTAGTAGTCCAATGTTCAGGGCAAGGATAAGAGGATATTGTGCTCTTGCTTGAGTCACATTCATTACTTGTAATGGGGCCTTCAATGGAAAAAAAGCTCTGATGGATTGTATCCAGATTGTACATGGGGCAAGCCTGCAGAATTGCTGACAGATGTTAGAAAGATTTACAAAATATCTGCAAAAAAGGAAAGCAGAGTTCGGTGGGGGAAAGAGAGATTCTCTGGTCTTAAGAGGATAAGCATAAGGGCAACAGGATTTGTCTAAAATCATTGTCAAAAGTTTTTACCTGTTATTTTACTTTTGTTGGGGGAGCATGGTTGGAAATGAAAAAAAAAGTGGGAAGAAAATCTCTGTATTGCTTTTATCTTTTCCTTGTATGTCTGGAGTTTTGTGTGCAACTTTGTTTTTCAAAATGCAGCTACTCCCAACTACACTTTTTGAAATCACACTTTTTTTCAGATGCATCTTTCTAAAATACACAGTTTTGAGTGGAGTATGACACCCTTGCTATCTGATACCATCTAAGCTGTCACAATGCATTTGGGCAAATTGTGTCCTTTTGCTTTGTTGAACTCTGTTGGCTGATTACATTTTCTTTCCTAGTGGAGAATGGCAGTTGCTCGTGTGGCCCACCTACAGTGCATACAGATGGTGTATATCCTTCTCCTTCCACAAATGGTCATAAGTACCTTGGGGAACGGAAACTAGATATAAATGCAAAGTTTGAAGGCCAGGACTTTAGCTATGACTCCTGAGACTTCCAATTACTATTACCAAGTTGCAATTTTTAACTTAACATAACAGAAGAGTGGAATTCTTAAAACAGTGTTGAAAACTAGGTGCATGACCAGTATTTTTCTTTTATTCAAATTTGGATATAAAATAAAGAAATAAAATCAAGTGTAGTTTTAATGCTAAATGCTACATTTTTCAAATGAGATCCCTGCCTGGAAGAGGTTGTGTACCCTGATGGTGCTAACAAGGTTTGTTACACTGAATGCCATCATTTTCTACTAAGGAGTTTGAGTTAACTGTAAATCCACAGATCTTTTCTGGAAAACTAGGGAACAGCATGGAATCAACTCCACAAGATATTAAATTAGGACTTGTAATCAGGTTATGAACTCCAATATATACTGCATAATTTGGGTATTCTGTATATTCTATATCTCTTCAGAAGTTTCTATTCAATCCTCTATTCACCAAAAATATATATCCCCAAACATTGGTGATAATGAAAGGGGAATAGTCAGGCAGAGCTGGTAAAGTATATATTTATTACAGAGCCCTGGTGGCACAGTAGTTGGAATGCAATATTGCAGGTTAATTCTGCCAACTGTCAGCAGTTTGATTATCATTGGCTCAAGTTTGGCTCAGCCTTCCATCCTTCCAAGGTCGGTAAAATGAGGACCCAGATTGTTGAGGGCAATACGTATGCTGACTCTGTAAACCACTTAGAAAGGTATGTAAAGCACTGTGAAGCGGTATATAAGCCTAAGTACTATTGTTATAAATAGTTGGTGAGACCTGTAAAAGTGTTTGATTGGACTACTTGAAAAATACCATTTGGTAGCTTTAAAACTCCATGCAAGGAAAAAAAATAACATCAATATACAATACAATACAATAAAAACAGAGCAATTCGCTCCGTTTCAAAGTGCCCCATTTTCAAGCAGACAAAGCTTTCAGTCTCTCTCTGGGCAAAAAGTACACAGCAGAGCCAGGGGCATGGGGAAGGAAGGCAGCCGATCCAGACGTGCTGTGCAGCTGCCTGGCTCACGGGAGGCTTGTGTGGCAGCACTGGCAGCAGGCAGAGGCACAGGGAAGGAGGCAAGTGATCCCGATACACCACCAACTCCATCCCACCATCTCTTGGCTTGCCAGCAGCCATACCAGGATCGCCTGCCTCTGCCTCCACTTGCTGCCTGTGCTGCCACGCAAGCCAGGTGGCCATGCAGCACATTCAAATCACCTGCTTCCCCCACCTCTGCCTCCATGCTCGGACTTACCTGCACTGCGCCAAGGGAACAGCAGGCTGCAGTTGCTGCTGGATACCATCGGCCCCCGTGTGCTTGCCACCTCTTGTGCTGGCCATGCCCATAAGCCTATGGGCTTATTTTGGGGGTAGGGCTCATATTAGGCCCAGCCCAAAAAATCAGGCTAGGGTCTATTTTCAGGGTGGGTCTTATTTTCAGGGAAACACTGTAGCTTCAATAGATGCAGAATAATCTTCAAATCCCTTTAAAGGGTTTAATTTCCTTTTCTGTCTGCTATTCCTTCTTGGACCATAGGACCCAGACTCTCACTTTAGGACCACTTATCAAAAAAAGTGGCCTCCCTTCCTATATCGCTACCAAAGGAGGATGGGTTGTGTTTCCTTGGAGAAGAGCTGGGACGGAAAGACAGCGTTTAAAGCAGGGGTGTCAAACTCAATTTCATTGAGGGCCACATCAGCATTGTGGTTGCCCTCAAGGGACTCGGTGGGTAGGGCCAGGGTGGGCGTGGCCTACTGGGTGGGCGTGGCTAGAGTTTGTATGGCCTACTGGGTGGGCGTGGCCAGCTCTACATTGTTCGCAACAAGGGTGCCTATGGGGGCCTGGGCAGCAGTGGGACAGATCTGAGGGTCTCTGGCAGAAGGAGGGTCTCTGGGCCAGGGCCAAGGCAGTGGGGGCCGTTCCCTCACTGTTTCCAGGATGGCTTCACGGGCCACATGAAACCACTTTGCGGGCCGGATCTGGCCCCCGGGCCTTGTGTTTGACATGTCTGGTGTAAAGGAACATCAAGGGCTCTTTTATGAGTTGATCACAACTGTATATTAAGTCTGTAAGCTCACTTGGAATGGGCAAACTGCTCTGGAATATTCCAAAGCGATAAAGCTTTTCTCCTGCATTGTGCCTGTTGAAGTTAATGGCAAAAATCGTGCTGATGTGTTGTGTACCTGTTAGAATCCATTTGGCTGTAATTCTAATTCCATACTGGCTACATTTGCAGGCCCATTGCCCTGGCCTTGCCTTGACCCCGACCTAAACCTGGGCTGCTGATGCAGTGATGCTGGTTCAATAATTTTTATTGAACTTACTTTGGGTTTACGTTAAGATTTGTTAAAATTGCAGTTTCCTCCTGTAGAAGCAACTGCCGACATCCAGCCAAGCAGAAAACAGAAGTAAAAGATAGAAGAATAATAAAAGCAAAAGAACACAAACAGAAACCGAAGTGGACAACAGAAGATGACAGATAAACATAAAGATAGAAGCAGAAGCAAAAGAATATACAAACAAAAGAGAAAGAAACAGAAGATAGAAGCAAAAGGAGAAGCAAAAAGATAGAAATAAGAAGCAGAAGACAGAAGCAAAAGACAGAAATGGAGAAGAGGAAATGTGTTACTGTTCATCATGGGAAACAAAGATGCTACCTCACTCCCCTTTCTGCTGGTGATTCAGACCAGGGTTTTTTTTTCCCCATATGTGGCTTGGATTTAAAAAGGGAACTTGTGCTGTTAAACCCATCCCTTTTCTACCTGAGTAAAGTTTCTTTCTAACTGGACAATGGCAACATTTTCTTTCCAACACTTTGCCTTCAGCAACAGTACAGTATAACTCAATAAAACTAGGCTCCAGATTGCATGAACTTGTATGAGTCCCTTCCTGGAACCAAAGTGTTAAATTGCTTTTCAACTCTTTACATCTTAAGGTAAAGGTAAAGGTAAAGGTTCCCCCACACATGCGTGCTAGTCGTTTCCGACTCTAGGGGCCAGTGCTCATCTCCGTTTCAAAGCCGAAGAGCCAGCACTTGTCCGAGGACGTCTCCATGGTCATGTGGCCGGCATGACTAGATGCCAAAGGCGCACGGAACACTGTTACCTTCCCACCGTAGTGGTCCGTATTTTTCTACTTGCATTTTTATGTGCTTTCGAACTGCTAGGTTGGCAGAAGCTGGGACGAGTAACAGGCGCTCACTCTGTTATGCGGCACTCGGGATTTTACCCGCCAAACTGCCGACCTTCAGATTGACAAGCTCAGCGTCCTAACCCACTGAGCCACCGCGTCCCTTTACATCTTATTCTATACTATCTCTGTGCCTCGACCTAAGGGAGCGACCTTGCGCAAGAAAATTGATCCTTTGCTGGAATGCAGTTTGCCAAGCTCTCCTACCTTTAAACTTTCTTTGCTCGGGAAGGAAAATGGTTCAAAATGGTTGCCTTAGATTTTTACTTCTAACCCAATGGGTCCTTGCTGGTAGCTAGAGTCCTTTCAATAGATGGCCTCTGTAGTACTTTGACCACTTACTCCAAATAACTCATGGTTTTAAATAGTAACAATTCTACGCTCTGCAGAATGGATCAGAAATGATTTTTAATGGCCATGTTGACTTTAAAAATTGTAGTATTTATTCTGAAGTCGTACTTTAAGATAAAGCCTTCTCCTGATCGCATATGTATTTTGAATGAGCTCGACAGAGCCAGAGGCAGGTACTTTTTCTTGTTTGAAAGGGTTTTTCAGAGTTACTTTTGCAGTGTATGCAAAAGTATAACAATGTACGCAACGAGGAAATGGTGTGTAAGTGAGACGGAAGAAGAAGGCTGAAATGGGGAAACCCTGATGACCTGGAACCAAGGACCGCCCTTCCCCCTGTGTCCTGCTATGTACTCTAGTCTGCCCCTCATCTCTCCCTGTAGAGGCTTTGGCCAACGTTCTGGAGGAACTCAAAGGGAAGATGGAAAACCCAACCCGACTTCCTTGATACTGCGACAACATGAGCTTCAAATGCCTTGAGGGACTCGATTTGAAGCACTGCAGGGTTCAGTTTTATGGAAGAGGACAGGTCTTTCTTGGACCAATTACTCAGAGGAGAAGAAGGTAAGTTAGAGAAGTGATCGAGTTGGTTGACCTGGGAAATTTATAGACTTGCCTGAAAAGATGCAGAATGGTTGGAGTTAGCCTTCTTTGAAGCTGCTCTGCTTTCCTGCTGTGTCTGCAAAAGAAAGGGTGAGGGTCCCATAACTGGCAGGGGGGAAATGATCTAATCTTAAGTGCCTAAAGCTCCGTGAGCTTTCACAAGTGGAAATCCTGTGGTTGTAAAATCCTATCTGTTCACATGACGCCTCAACGTACATATGCAATTACTTACTGCGCAAATTCTGATCACTGCTGGAGTTGTAACTCGACTGCCTGTGCAATCTGTTTTTTAAAAAAAGTCCAGCAGACCCAATTTCTATAATCAAGTAGCAACTGAGCTTAACTTTGAATATGTTCACTGCTTTTAACTTCCTCTTATATTTTGTGTCCATGATTTATTGTAACCGACTGACTTCTAGCCAAAACTAAAGTTCCCAGTGTTGTCCTTCGGAACCTTGAATGGCTTGGCAATTATCCCATGACTGCCCTCCCAAGCTATGAAGTGGCCCAGCATGACCTGCCCTTTGGAAAATTCCACCTTTCCTGGGAGCTGGGCTTTATGGCATGGAGGAGCGGCTTTCTCTCCAGAGGTCATCTTTAACTGGACGCTAAAACTTTGGCCTCTGCCAGGCTTTTTATTTGCAATTTATTCCCATGTTTAACACCGATATTGATTGCAGCCAGTTCTTAGCTTAGATTTTTCAATCCTTTTTTATGCAAATTTAAGCTGCCTCAAAGATAGAACAAACCGAAATTAAGGTTACTTTGATGGGTGCTATCTTTTGATTACGTATGTTTGGTGAAGTTTATCTTTCTTTAATACACTAACCAGGATAATAAATTTAAAGTGAGTTAGTGGGGTTAAATTTTACCTTAGCTGCTATTTTTGAAACTGACAGGGTTATTAAAATGTTTTGGGTCTACCTAAGTCAGGCATTTCTTCCATCTTCAAGGCACTCTTAAAATAGTAAAATCAAAAATGGTTAGGTTGGGGGGTAAAGAAAACCAAAGAGAAAGTTAAGACAGACAGCATTTAGGACGGATGCAGAGTGAAACAAAGACCTTGCTTGGTTGGCCTTTCCCCACAAATTACAAAGGAGTTTTTGTACTTCACCTTAACTTCTCAAGGTGTAAAAGTGGAATTGCCAAATGTGGCTTGATGACTAAGATGTTACATTAAAACAAAAATCTGTGACCTGCAAAGCATTTTCCTGCTCTCTCCCTCCTCAAACCTGCATAGAAACTTCGAAAATAAGCCCAGCATTACTGGGATTTCTATCCAACTTCATTAAAATAAACAACTGATGTTGTCTTTTTACTTAAAAGAATTAAAATAAGCACCACACAATAAACTGCCAAATCTGTTATAACTAAGGTGATAAAAAAATCATTCCCCACATATAACAAGAGTGAGGTTTTGACTGACACTACACCCACACCGTCTATTAAAAAGACAGATTCTATAGTTATATCTCAACAACAAAACAGGTCATTACAGCATCGGCAGAGCCAGAAGCAATTGACAGCATTGCTGGGAGGATCGGAGTACAGCATATGCACCACCCTGAGAATAACCAGCAGGTAAGCTGGCGGTGGCAAGGAAAAGCAATGGCAGCACAAAAGTTAAGGGAACAAAAGTATCAGAATGATGGCAGTGCCAGAATCAAGGCAAGCAGGCCCTGTTAACATCAGAGCCCAAAAAAGATGCAGTGGGTAAGCTGGCAGCAAAGAAAAGCAATGGAGCAGAGCTTCCAACAAACCTGCAGGAAGAAAAAATCCATGGTTGCTGAAACCAAGTGGTAGCAACACTTTTTGCCAATGAAAAAGGATGGCCCCCAAACGTCAGTAAAACGTGGGAGGTAAGAGCAACGCTTCACCTTTGAATAACAGGAGAGGTGGATAGCGGCAATTCCTCCCATCTCCCATGCCTCTGCCTCTGCCTGATGCCGGTACCGCTGCCCCACCTACAATTGTCCCGGCAAATGGGAAAGGTGGGGAGCCCCAATCCTGTTGTGGCCTGTCAGCTGCCAGAGAACTCTGCAGCTGACTCAGAGGAGGAAACACAGGAGTGGGCATCGAGCCCAGTGTCAGGACCAGCTGAAAGCCCCAATGGGGATTAAGGAATGGAGCTATCGCAGCCAGGGACAGAGGCAGAGCCTGGGCTGCTCACCAGCCCCCAGAAGGAAAGGCTGAGACCTCCATGCCTTGAGGCAAGTGATTCAGGAGAGGAGGATCACATGGGGCCAGTGATTGATGCAGGGAGGCTGAGGAGAGAAGAACAGTGAGAGGCTATGGGCCGGTCTTTGGGGCAGAAAAGTCACCCCTGCTAACAGAGCCCCACCCTCAGCTGTGGATAAAAAGCAGGGCTGGAGACAAATAGGTGTGGCAACAACTATTCGTCTCCCTGCCAGTCAGCTACTTCTATTTGGAACTCCTGACTCTTGTTTGGAAACTTGCTGGAGTTTTCCTCGGATGCTGTGGCGCTGGGAGTCAGAGAGCTTTCTGAGCGTGTGCATGTGTTTTATGTTGGAAAAGTGCCAGCTTGCCTGAATGACTCTTGCTGAAAGCGTGGTGAGAAACTGAGATTAACTCTGGGTTTTGGGAGACCCCTGCAGGGGAAAAGGGAGCGAGCTCCATTGTTTGGAGGCAACTAAAGACTTTAGCAGTCGGCCGTGTGAAACTGCTGGCATTCCTGAATAAAAGGAACATTGGAGATTTATTAGTGCATCTGTTGTGTTCGGGGAGTCGGATCAGAACAGATCCCCAAGAGGCAGCCCGGATTCTGCAGCCCACACAGTGCAGGTGTGTCAGAGAATCACAACCGCCAGGCCAGCCTCCAAGCAGCAGGTGGAGGCAGATATGGGGGAGGCATGCAATCCAGCCTGCTGGATGCACTGGGTGACTGCATGGCTAGCTACCCCATCTCAGTTGTAACAACTGCAGGCAAAGACAGATGGTCTTTCAGGAAAGTGGGGCTGGGCCATGGGGCCCTGGCATCCCAGGAGCTAAAGGGCCAGGCTAGCCACCTGCCACCCAGGCCCCAGGGCAACCTGTGCTGCCATCCAGCAGCCCTGCGCAGCCCGAGACAGTTGGGGAGGGTCCTCCGGTGAATCAGGCCCTGGTGCCCTCCCTGATCTCACCCCCTCTGCCACAGACCCCTGGACCCCCAAGCCATGCCCAGGCCTCCACAGGTGCCCACGACCTGAGTGATGTGAACTGGCCATGCCCACTCAGCCCCCAGCCCCCCGGGCAGCCACCCCCACTCCACCACTTGCTTCCCTTTGCCTCTGGTGCTTATTTTTGGGGTAATGCTTATATTAGGAGCATATTGAAGAAACCATGCTAGGCCTTATTCTTTGGTTGGGTCTTATTTTTGGAGGAAACACGGTAATATCAAAAGCACCTACGCTTTATAGAATTAGGACTTGGCTTTGTTTAGGTTTTTATGATTATATTAATGCATTAATACTCATCTGATTCCAGGTGTTGTTTGGCAACAACAAACACACAGGAACACACTGTCACTGCAGCTACCATGGAGACCAGTTGAATGTTTCCTTCTCTATGGTCATCATCTATCCCTGTGCATAGAAATGCAGTTACAAAAATGAGAAACAAAGAAAATCTGTTTCCAGAAAGACAGCAACCAAGGAAGACTGTTAAGTCTTCTTTCAAAGAGTCCATAATCCAGGATTTGTGGTAATTTTAATTGTGAGTTCCCACACAAATGGAGCATCCTGGCCATCTTTCAACAGAAGAGTTCATCTTTTAGCTTTAAAAGCAGTGGCATAGTGCTGTCAGCCATATGCACAGACCTGGCTCTTCCCTTTAACAGATGCACAATTGCTCAAAAATGCCAGAGTAGCAGCTGTCAAAATGTAACAGTTAGCTAAAGTGATTTCCAACTAATGAAGAAAAAAAATGTTCTGGCTCTGATATAAAGGTCATCCTCGACTTACAACAGTTCATTTAGTGAGTGTTCAAAATTACCATGGCACTGAAAAATTGACTTATGATCTTTTTTCACATGACCGTTGTAACATCCCCATGGTCATGTGATCAAAATTAAGAAGCTTGGCAACCGAGTCATATTTATGACGATGTCCCAGGGTTATGTGACTACTTTTTGCAGCCTTCTAACAAGCAAAGGGACGCGGTGGCTCAGTAGGTTAGGACGCTGAGCTTGTCGATCAGAAGGTCGGCAGTTTGGCGGGTCAAATCCCGAGTGCCGCGTAGCAGAGTGAGTGCCTGTTACTCGTCCCAGCTTCTGCCAACCTAGCAGTTTGAAAGCACGTAAAAATGCAAGTAGAAAAATAGGGACCACTACGGTGGGAAGGTAACAGCGTTCCGTGCGCCTTTGGCGCCTAGTCATGCTGGCCACATGACCACGGAGACGTCCTCGGACAAGCGCTGGCTCTTCGGCTTTGAAACGGAGATGAGCACCGGCCCCTAGAGTCGGAAACGACTAGCATGCATGTGCGGGGGAACCTTTACCTTTACCTTTAACAAGCAAAGTAAATGGGGAAGCCAGATTCACTTAACAACTGTGTTACTAACATACCAACTGCAGTGATTCACTTATCAAATGTGGTTAAAAAAAAGGTTGCAAAATGGGGCAAAACTCAACAAATGTCTCACTTGGCAACCAAAATTTTGAGCTAATTTGTGGTTGTACGTTGAGCGCTATCTAGTTTTGTCACTTGGTCAAAGAATGCAATAAGGTTTCTCTGGCACGATCTGTTTTTGACAAACCCATGTTGGCTTTTAGTGATAACTTTGTTCTCATCAAGGTGTTTGCTGATTTGTTGTTTGATTATCTTTTCCAGAATCTTCCCAGGTATTGAGGTCAGGCTGATAGGTCTGTAGTTTCTTGGATCTGTTTTTTCCCCTTTTTTGAAGATGGGAACTACATCAGCTCTCTTTCAGTCCTCTGGTAGTTCCCCAGTGCTCCAGGATCTTTGAAAAATATAGTTCAGTGGTTCTGAGATCACGTCTGCCAGTTCCTTGAGAACCTTGGGGTGTAATCCATCTGGTCCTGGTGATTTGAACTCGTCTAGGCTGGACAGGTGCTCACTTACCATTTTCTTGCCTATCTTAACTTGCGTTTCTATTCTGTTTTTTATGGCACTGGTTTTGGTAGGTTGGACTGTTTTTTCCCTTTGTGTAAAGACAGATGCAAAAAACGAGTTAAATAGTTCTGCTTTCTCCTTGTTGCTTGTCACCTTCTTGCCACTTTCCCCCACTAATGGACCAATCGTTTCCTTCACTTTTTTCTTGTTTCTTTTATGTTGAAAGAAGCTTTTTTTGTTATTTTTGACTTTGGTCGCAAGCCTTAGTTCATTTTGAGCCTTAGCTTCCCTCACTTCATCTTTGCAGGCACGGGCTGTTTGCTGATATTCTGCCTTAGTTATGTGCCCCTCTTTCCACTTCCTATACTTGTCCCTTTTATCTTTCAGTTTATCAGAGAGTTCTTTATGCAGCCATGCTGATTTCCTTTGAAAGCTGTTATTTTTCTTCTTTGTTGGTATTGTGCTAGACTGGGCCTTTATTATCTCACTTTTCAAAATTTCCCAAGCTTCTTGAGTTGTTTTCCCCTTTAGGATTCTCATCCATGGAATTCTTCCCAAGGTCTCTCTAAGTTTATTGAAATTAGCTCTTTTAAAGTCCAAGACTCTAGTTTGGCTGTATTCTATTGTTTGTGCTTCCATAATGTTGAATTCCAATATTGCATGATCACTTCCCCCCAAGGTTCCTGTGGCTTTGACACTTTCTATCATTTCATCTCTGTTAGTGAGAATTAAATCCAATATGGCTAATCCCCTAGTTCCCTTCTCTACTTTTTGGGAGAGAAAGTTGTCTGCTAGGTTTGTCAGGAATCTGTTAGATCTTCCACTTGGTGCAGAATTTGTCTCCCAGTTGATATCAGGGTAATTAAAGTCCCCCATTACTATTGTGATGCGCTTCCTACATACCTTAGTTAACTGCCTAGCAAAAAATCTTATGATTTTAAAAATATTGTAAGTTGCCCCAAACCTCGCTGTGTGGATTGCATACAAATATTATATAATCGGTAAATAAAGGTAGAACATATGTTAAATATACAACAAATGATAATATGCTTCCCTACAAAGTCAATTCTTGTTCAATGACAGACCAAGGAGTTAACTCAGAAAGGCAAGAGGAAAATCTAGAAGAGATCTGTGCAACTTGTAGAAGGGAAAGGCCCACACTGATAAATTAAAAATCTTTGTGGTCTGCAAAGGAATGCTGGTGGGCTAATCAATGATTTGGTGACTAGAGGAGCATCTACAGTGTTGGAGTTAGTGGTCATGGTAAGCCATGGAGGCACAAGGCAACATGACTTTCAGGGCAATGGTGGTGATTTTATTACTTTTTTTTTAAAGTCTGTGCTCTGTCCAAGGGTGCTTGGTAGGCTGCATGTACAGGCCTGGTCTAGAATCTATTTTGGAGCATTCAGCTATCTAGAGCAGGCATGTCAAACTCACTTTGTTTGAGGCAACTTCTTATAAAAGAATTGCCATTAATTTGTTTTAATAAAATAATTTAAATCAATTTTTCACTTGATTTCAAATTAAATGAATTATATTGGTTGACAATGAGATTTTTTTTTAGTACAATTGCCAAATGCAATAAACTGGTTTTAGGTATATGTGTGCACTAATTATTTCAACACCAATACATTTTAACAACATATTCTATTTGTAAATGAATGCAAATGCAAATTATACATTTTTTGTGCAAAAATAAAACAAAATAACAGATTTAAGAGCTGTTATCATTAGGACGCTGAGCTTGTCGATCAAGAGGTCGGCAGTTTGGCGGGTCGAATCCCGAGTGCCGCGTAACAGAGTGAGCGCCTGTTACTCGTCCCAGCTTCTGCCCACCTAGCAGTTCGAAAGCACGTAAAAATGCAAGTAGAAAAATAGGGACCACTCCGGTGGGAAGGTAACAGCGTTCCGTGCGCCTTTGGCGTCTAGTCATGCCGGCCACATGACCACGGAGACGTCCTCGGACAAACACTGGCTCTTCGGCTATGAAACGGAGATGAGCACCGGCCCCTAGAGTCGGAAACGACTAGCACGCATGTGCGGGGGAACCTTTACCTTTACCTTTATCATTAGTTATCCTTAGATAAAAAATAATTCCATCATCCAAAACTTTGTTATACTGTATTTAATGAACAGATGCTTTGGGATTAAAAAAAAGACTGACTACATTTGATAGTGTATCACCATGGCATTAAAACAAAATTTGAACAGTGTATGAAAAATAAAGGTTCCCTAAACGTTTGCTGGCTATATCTATACATTTTCCTTGATAGCACTCTATTGCCTTCTGCTGCTCTGCAACCTGGCTGCCTGAGGAGAATTTGGCTCTCCGGAACAGCTTCCTTCAGCTTTTTTTTGTGTGTGTGTGCAAAAAAAGGTGCCGGAATGCCGTTCTGAGTGTTCTATGGGAAAAAAAGCCCTGGATATATCACATATAATTGAAGATTGTAATTAGTTGCATGTGCACATTCAGCAAGTGTGATGTATTTGTTCTGGCATTTCTAGGCCTCTTTCCAACCACATCCAGAAAAATTTGTAACAAACATTGGAATTCTTAAGGCCATGTTTGGTATTTTCCAGCTATCTGTTACTGGAAGGAAAAAGCAATCCCTGCTGCGTTACTGATTCCAGAGAAGCATTTGCATGTATGCAGGTATCCTTAGGGTGCCATAGTTATGGATGGATGAGAAATATTGGTTGCAAAGTTGGTATTTCTGGATGTAATACAGATATTTTGGACTTAATTTTGTTTCTTTACATGTTTGATATTTTTAAAAAGGCATATGCTACTGACTACGCTTACGCACATATGTAACATCTTTTGCTAGGATACATGACCACTGCTTGTCCAGAATGTGAAAAGTGAAAGATTGTGACTAAACAAAATTTTAATGTACAAATAATACCACCAGAAATTATTTTAGCCTTTTTAATAAATGTTGTTATTGATGTTAAGTTCACCATGGAAAACATCATATATTGTTATGTATATACTGGGTTAATTATTTAAAGACTGAAGTGCAACATAACTAGATTCTAAATAATCTATTTTTCAAAACACACAACAGTCCAAACAGTAAAAGTAAAGTCCAAATTAAGAATATTTCATTCTTAAGAATTGTTTAATTTAAAGTGGTTTAGTTGTAATAGATGGTTATAGATTCAAAATAGTTTTCAAGAGTGTACAAAAGATACTATTTTTTCTAGCATCAGCTAAATTAAACATATTACATTGAGAAAAATGTTTCTCATTTCTTTCCTGTTAACTTTATTGATTTCATTGCAGAGATGTTAACATAGGACATAGATGATTTTGTTATCTAATTTTGCCTTCCAAAAGACAGAAGCAGATGAAAAATCTGAGGTTCTTTCCTGTTGGCTTTTTTGAATTAGCTGCTTTAGATTCTAAAAGTTTAGTTCCTAAAGAAGTAACCTTGTAAATAATTTTAATGACCTCCTCTAGTGCAGGGTAGGCAACCTTGGCTTTTTTATGACTCAAGGACTTCAACTCACAGAATTCCTGAGCCAGTATGGCTCAGCTTGGAAACTTCTCCCTTTCCCTCAGCATGGCTGGCTCAGGATTTCTGGGAGTTGAGGTCCACGAGTCATAAAAAAGGGCCAAGATTGCCTAGCCCTGCAATAGGCTTTCAGAGGAAGCTCTTTTTTTGCAAAAAAAAAAAAAAAAAAAAGGTGGCGGAACGCCGTTCTGAGCGTTCTATGAGAAAAAAAGCACTGGTATTTGTAATCATCAGGGATCATCTGAGCTAGGGAGCTGGGAAGTCATAATGTAGAGAAATTTGTTTTTATCTCAATACTAGCTAGAATTAACTAACTTGCTAGACTTATACTACTCCCCCCCCTCTCTCTCTCTCTCTGATTTGAAACCATGTGATGGAAGAACCACTTCTTTTTTACATGCATTCCACAGAAACTCTGGGTTTAATTTCAAATGAAACCTATAGATAACTGTCCCAGAATGATAACATTTTAGTGTTGTGTCTTCAAAAAGGCCATTTAAAGTAAAATGTTTCAGCGAAATGTTATTTTATGGCAGATTTTTTTTCATAATTCTGTAACTTGTAGGTCTACTGGTTGACATCATTCTTCCTTTTATCCCAATTGTCCTATGTCCTTTATGTACTGTCCCTCTTCTCCATTTGAGGCTGATCTTCTATTTTATAGCTGAACTTTCTCTAAGCAATTAAAAGTCCGTGTGGGTATTATTTAGGAGGAAGAAGCATGGCAGCTTTATAATAGATGCCAAATTAGAAATTGAGAAAGCAATCAAAGTTCATGATTTCGCAGGCTATTTTTTAAAAAAATAAAACAGGGAAGCATATTCAGTATTTGGATGCTGGTCCTATTATGGATAAGCAACTACTATATGCAAGTCTGTGGCTTTGTATTTGTGCTATTTTATCAGATTAGTTTAGTAAATCCTTTTTTTTCTTCTTTGTCATGTTTTGACACTCCCATAGTTCAATAATGTATTAATATGTTCAACCTGATATGATGGACTTTATCCCCAAGTAGCAATTGAGTAGAATTGAGCAATCAGTTTCATGGGTAGAATTTTAAATATAGAAATAGAACCAGGATAGAGCCATCTGTTTTCCTCTCCATCAATGTTCATAAAATTCTGAATAAGTTGGACTGACAAGCTTTTAAAAAAATTACAAATGCTTAAAAAAACCCTTAATAATTGTTCTTTAAAAATAGGCTATAGGAAGGATGGCAATCTAACTACAGTAATTCAGCTGTATGGGCTGCATGTTTAGAGAAGTTGCATAGATTAATGAGTTCAACTTTCCTACTATGGAGATCTCTGTTACTTTTTCTAGATGCAGATCTATTACATAAACAATAAATATCATGTCATTCAGCCTTTTGTAGAAGACCTCACATTTTCAGACATGAGTGTTTGTGAAAAAACAAAACCCAGGATTCAAATATTTCAAAAGGAGGGGAAGAAGTGTTTTGCTTGGTCGTTCTATTTTAAATCTGCATACAATCCACACCCATGGATGGAAGTAGAGACGTTCAACCGTTTCTAGACATATTTTCCTCCACTTTCCACACACATAAATTCTCCTCAAACGAATATCATTTTTTTTCCTTGCAGCTGTATAGGAGAGATTTTGGCTCCTGCTATAGAAGCCTGAAGCATGCATGTGAAACCTATGGATGGAAACTCATGGAAGCTAATAATAGATCTGATAGGTAGTAGCAGTTAAAATATACAATTATCTAAAGCAAGATATATGTCTCTATACTTGCCTCAGGCTCTGGGACCTCTCTTTGGGTTTCTTGAATACACCTCTGATCATGCTACCAAATTGGGACCATATGATTGCCAGAAATCAGGGAAGTTGGAAATATATAAATAATACAGGATAAATAAGTTATTAAAAATCCACAAGATTAGCAGTGGGATATATAAACAAACATTCTTCCAAATAAGAGGATACAGGTATATAAAAATTAATCTTCTGTCTAAAGTAATTCTGGCTAAACTGGAATATAGGTAAAAATCCACAGGCAGATTTCAATTGCTTAATAAATATGCAATTGGCTCCTGTAATTGCAATCTATCAAAATATCAAGATTGTAGAAGCATGGAAGTTGGCTAAAACAATTATTATGCTACAGTAGATTGAAGTTCAAAACTATATCTGACTTGCAGCATCCCATTGGTAGATGCATGTTATTTGTTAACATCTGAATTAGTCCTTTTTAAATGATAATAAGAGCAAGCAAGATTTTGAACAATATGTTTAAATACTTCTTACAGTACGTTAAAAAATTCTTCAGTTTATAACATAATTTCCAGACTTTTCATTTCCTTTTTTAAATTCTATGCTTATTGTATTGATGCCCTTTTGCAGTCCCTCCACACTTAGTGAAACCTCAGGCAACCACATGATTGTCCATCCCTCTTTAACAGCAAAGCCCACGTTGCAATTTTTTTCCACCATCACAATCCCATATTTTCATGTCAGTCATATAATATAAGAGCCTTGGTGGAGCAGTGGGCTAATGCCTCCTTAAGTAACACCAGCTGCCTGCAATTAGTGCAGGTTCGAGTCCCACCAGGCTCAAGGTTGACTCAGCCTTCCATCCTTCCGAGGTAGGTAAAATGAGGACCCAGATTGTTGGGGGCAATTAAGCTGACTTTGTAATAATGCCGCTTGGGGTGTGTGTGAAAGCCCTAATAAGCAGGCATATACATAGAATGAAGGCTACTGCTAAGCTTGTAAGCCGCCCTGAGTCTTCGGAGAAGGGCGGGAAATAAATGGAATTAAAATAAAATAAATAAAAAATAATAATTCCAAATGCAATGACTATGGATGAAGATTTTGCATAGTCTGCCAAATCAAATGACAAGTGGGGGAGGGCGAAAAGCAAAAATAGGTATTTATTTTCAGCATTATGCTCTTTTCCTGTGCCCCCTTTTGTGTGTGTGTGTGAGAGAGAGAACACATCTGCCATGCAAACTTTATGCTTCTTTTCCTGGGCCTGCTTTATATAGAGGACTTTTTTTTCCTAGGCTGTGAATGAGATCATCTCTTGCCTGTAGCTTCTTATCTGATCTGGTTTGGCCTGGTCTGATCTGATCTGCATAATGACTGCTCATGGCATTGCTTGCTCCACACCGCTAGCTGCCTGATAAATTTTTCCTAATCTCTGCAAAAGCTTGACTTCATTCAGATAGCTCATCAGTCTGCTTAGTTGGGAGTTAGCTTTGCTGGGCCCATGGGGACTTAATTCCGAATATAGACAGATCCTGGCTGTTATCCCAGCTTCTTTTATCTATTGCAATAATCTAACTAAGAAATTACCATAGCATGGATTGCTGTAACGAGGCCATTTTTATTCAGGTAGGGCCATTATGGTGCAAACTGGTAAAAGGTGTATGTGTCACAAAAGACACTTTTGCTTGAAATGATAGAGGAGAGTCTAGGAATGCTGCCAGGAATATAATCCTTCTTCTTCTCAAATAGGTTGAATTCCAATCTTCTAATAGATAAACAATCCACAAACATCTTGTTCAAATTCAGCTGCAGTTTGTAGCCCCCCCCCATGCCATCCTTTTCCATAGTTAGACACTGATTGAGCACTTTCATTGCCTCAACTGGAGATGACAGAAAGAAGAAATAGAGCTGTGTGCCATCAGTAAATTAAGAAGATTAAGACCACTCTAAATCTCCGAATGATGTCTGCCAATAAATTCTTGTAGATGCTAAACAGATTGGGGCATACAATAAAATTTAAAATACACAGCTATGAAATTAAGCACACACCCCGGCCATTTTCTGGAGATGGTTAACCTGGTACCAACAGAACAATTGTGAAACTATTTCATCCACACCTAATTCAGTCAACTGGAAATCCAACTGTCTATGGTATTGAATTCTGTGGTATTAATTCAGAAGAATTAATGGAGTTCCACTCTGTCACTCATTTATCTAAGAAAAGGATGTCATCTACCAATCTACAATTATTCACATATTTTGGGTCCAATTACTTTATTTTTCAGGAGTGGCTTCCTAATTCCCCCTAAGGAGGAATTTATAACCATTTGGATGTAACTTGAGCATCAACGTCCATTAAATGCAATAAGCCTTGAAGGGCAGAGAGCAAGCAAGCAACTTATTATCACAGAGTACATTCAGTTGTGAGCAGTTGCTGGTATTTGATCAAATCACCAAGATTTCTTCTTCTTACATTATGGGTCTTTTCCCAATATTTTTCATTGTTCTTGGATGGGGTGTATGCGAAGGGGTTGGAAAAATTCTTAAAAGTGGGATGTTCAGGAATGATAGCTGCTTAAATCATCTCCATATACCATAGAGAGACTAAGTCATCAATAGTGGTGGCCATCATATCAGTTAGAAAAATAAAAGTGTTAGATACTGGGTTCGTTGCTTCAATGACAAGACGAGGTGAGTGTCAGGACCCACCTCAATCCACATCTTAGGAAATAAGAACTCTTGGATGCAAGTTTAGTCCAAAAGGAAAATGTTTACTAGGATGGAATCGATTGTGGCAATACAAGACGGAATCTAACAAAGTTACATTTCAATCCTATATAAAGCATTCCCATTTCAGCCCCTCCCCTCATCCATTTGGTCAGATGTCAGGCCCTTCCATGGGAAAGGGAACTCTCCTTGGTTTTATGGTTATTGCTTCCTTTTTTGTTCAAATGTTCCCTGTTGTTTGAAGATGCCTAAAGTCTGACCTCTCCCCCCCCCTTCGGAGAGATGGCAGAATCCCCAGAATAAGCACATTGTTCTACCTATACATTTATGAAATGTGATATAAATGGATTCTGACATTCGGCTCTCCTTTCAGAAAAAAGATGAGTCCATCTGTGGGGAAAGAAAACATATAAATGTTAGCCTGGTTTGTTCGGATATTCTGTATGAAACCTCTTAAGCAACTTAGGTGCTTTAACATGGAGTTTGTTAACCCACTCATTTTCTGAGGAGGGGAGGTGTTTCCATGCCACTAAATATTGTATCGTTCCATGGTGTTTTATGGAATCTAAGATTTCTTTCACTTCAAAATGTTGTTCTCCTTCCACCATGATGGGGGGTGGTGGTGGTGGGATTTTTGCTCGTAGTGGTGATTGTTGTTCTCTCTTTAATAGACTGCAGTGGAAGGTTGGGTGTATTCGTCTAAGATTTTTGGGTAGTTCTAATTCAACTGTTACTGGGTTTATGATTCTTTTAATTGGAAAGGGTCCAATTTTGGTCCTAGTTTTTTACAGGGTTGGAGTGATTTCAGGTATTTTGTGGATAAATATACCATCTCTCCTACCCTAAATGGTGTGGGATCGGTTCTTTTTTTGTCTGCCTGTGTCTTGTATGCTTTTCTGGCATCTTCCAACGCTTTCCTAACGATTGGCCATGTATTTTGTAATTGAGCAATCCATTCCTTCAGATCAGGGATAACCGGTTCTTTTGGGGTTAGTTCTGGTATTGGGTTGAAACTCTGGCCTGTAGCTACTTGAAAAGGAGTGTAACCTGTGCTTGAGTGGACTGCATTATTATATGCTACTTCTGCAAAAGGCAGTAGGTCCGCCCAGTCAGACTGCTGAAAATTAATAAAGCATCTCAGATATTGTTCCAGTATATTATTAAGTCTTTCAGAAGCTCCATCTGTCTGAGGATGGTGACTAGATAGCAGTCCTTGGGTGGTTCCTAAGAGGGATAAAAATTCTTTCCAAAATGCCGACGTAAATTGCACCCCTCTGTCAGATATGATGCGTTGTGGTACCCCGTGCAATCTGTAAATATGCTGTACAAAAAGTTTTGCTAATGCTTTTGCAGTCGGGATTTTTTGGCAAGGTATGAAATGTACTTGCTTAGAGAACAGATCTGTGACAGTCCAGACTACGGTGTTTCCATTACTTTCTGGCAGTTCTACGATAAAATCCATGGCTATTTCTTTCCATGGGGCTGAGGGGTTTGCCACCGGTTGTAACAGACCTGGCGGTTTCCCTTGCAGTCTTTTGGCCATCACGCAAATTTGACAGCTACCCACATAGCTTTCTATGTCCTTTTTCATAGATGGCCACCAAAATTGCCTTTTAGTTAAGTGTAGGGTTTTTACAAAGCCAAAGTGTCCTGCTGATTTTATATCATGGCACAGTTGCATGAAATTGATTCTCTGTGTGGCAGGTATATATAGCTTCTCCCCCACCCATGGCAGTCCATCTTTAATTGTGCACACATGTCTATTTTTTGGAACCATTCATCACTTTCCAAAGACTTCCTGAATTCTATTCCAGTTTGGCTATCTACCTTTGGCTTCATTTTTTCTTGTGCCCTGGTGGTGACTGGTGCTGCCAGTTGTTGTTCCGGTACAAGTGGTTTAAAGTCAGTAACTCTTGTGCTGTTATATTGGGGCATGCGGGATAATGCATCTGCCAGGAAGTTCTTCCCCCCTGGTAAGTGTTTGAGAGTGAAATTGAATCGGTGAAAATGTTGGGACCAGCAGGCTTGCTTAGGAGTGAGCTTCCTGGGCATTTTTAGTGCTTCCAAATTTTTGTGGTCTGTCCAGACCTGGAAAGGTATTTTATTTCCTTCTAAAAATTGGTGCCATGTTAGTAATGCCCACCTCAACGAGAATGCCTCTTTTTCCCATATTGGCCAGCGTTGTTCTGTTTCTGTGAGTTTTCTGGATGTGTATACGCATGGTTGCAACGTCCCCCCATCATTTTCTTGTAATAGTACGGCT
This sequence comes from Vipera berus, assembly GCF_964194415.1. Taxonomy (NCBI): domain Eukaryota; kingdom Metazoa; phylum Chordata; class Lepidosauria; order Squamata; family Viperidae; genus Vipera; species Vipera berus. Next base: position 141,101,126 of record NC_138204.1, on the reverse strand, counting down.
CCTACCGCTACATCACTCGCATCTGCCTGTATTACAAAAGGTTTGTCGGGATCTGGGTGTTTTAGGACAGGTTCAGCAGAAAAAAGTCTCTTTAGACTCTGAAATGCTGCTTGACATTCCATTGACCATTTCAGAGGCTGGCTGGGTTTCACGGGTGACCCCCCCTTCGTTTTCAACAAATTTGTGAGGGGCATTGCTATTTGGCCAAATGTAGGGATGAATTGGTGGTAGAAATTTGCAAACCCCAGGAAACTTTGTAATTGCTTCTGTGTGCAGGGGGTGCCCACTCTAGTACTGCCCTGACCTTCTCAGGGTCCATTTCGATGCCCTCTGGAGATATGCGATACCCCAGGTAGTCGATTTTTTCCTGATGGAATTCACACTTCGATAATTTAGCATATAAATGGGCAGCTCGCAACTTCTTCAGGACTGCTCTGACTAGTTTGATATGTTCCTCTTTGGTTTCTGTGAAGATAAGGATGTCATCGAGGTAAACCAGGACCCCCTTATATACGTGCTCTCTCAGCACGTCATTAATTAATTGCATAAAGACTGCGGGGGGCCCTTGCAGTCCGAATGGCAATACTTTGAATTGATAGCACCCCATTGGGCAGTTGAATGCAGTCTTCCATTCGTCTCCTTCCTTAATCCTAATACGGTAGTATGCTTCCCTCAGGTCTAGTTTGGTAAAAATCTTTCCTTTTGATAGGTGGGATAGCATATCCTTCATTAGGGGAAGGGGGTACAGATTACATTCACTAATTGTGTTCAAATTTCTATAATCCACACACAAGCGGAAAGACCCATCCTTCTTCTCCCTGAACAAAACCGGGGCGGCCACTTTGGGTTTGGCAGGCTGAAGAAATCCTCTTTCTAAGTTTTTCTTTATGAATCTTTCCATTTCTGCCATTTCCCTTGGGCTCATGGCGTACATCCTGGGTTTTGGGAGTTTTGCCCCAGGTTTGAATTCTATGGTGCAGTCTGTGGGGCGGTGGGGGGAAGCTCATCTGCTCTTTCCTCACTGAAAACCTCAGCCAGGTCCCTGTATTCTTCTGGTATCTCTGGTAATCCCTTCTCTTTCCCCACCGCTGTCTCCTCCCTCTGGGTTGGGGGGGTGCTTTTGGAGTCTACGTTCTTCTGCCCCCCCTTTGGGAAATTGAGTTCTGCTGTCCTCCAGTTTATCCCGGGGTTCCATTTCTTCAGCCATTCCAGTCCTAGAATCATTGGGCATTCCATGCCTGGGGCCACTATAAACGTTATGTCCTCCTCATGGGGCCCCAGTGATAGGTGGATTGGTAAAGTGGCTAGGGTGGCTGGTCCTCCCCCTGCTATTGTCCCATCTAATTGACTAAAAGAGATTGGTCGTTTTAGCTTCCTCACTGGGATGCTCAATCTCTCCACCAGCGTTGGGCTGATAACGCAGCGGATGCACCCAGAGTCTATCAGAGCTTTTATTTTGGCTGCTTCAGGCATAGGGGAAGCTAATATAGTCACTGTCTTAAGTATGGGTGGAAGGGGTCCACTTACCAATGGTTCTCCCTCTGAGCTGTCTTCCGAGTTGTCCACCGTCCCTGCAGTGCAGGCCGGAGTCCAATCCCAGTTCCTGACAGGAAATGTGGACTCTACAGCCTCTGTCCCCTTCATGGACAATTCTTTTGTGTTGCCTTGGGGCTTCCCTGGCTTCTTGGAGGATGATGCCTCTGGTTTTCGTGGGGGGGCTTTTGAATGACATTCTGCAGCACGGTGGCCCTCTCTCCCACAGTTGAAGCAACCTGTTGATTTTTTGTCTGTGGCTGGTGGTTTTTCCCCCTCACGTGTTTGCTCGGGTGGCAGGCGGCCCCATGGTTTTCCTCTGCGGTGTCTCTTCAGTAGGTCTATTTCCACTTCCTCCGCCAGGATGTACCAGTCGTGGAGATGGGGTGGGTCTCCTCGAGGCAGGCAAGCGTCATACAGGTCGTAGTTTAGACCGTCTTTGAAGTGGCTGAGGATGATGTCTTCTGGCCAGTTCAGCTTGCTGGCAATGGCTCGGAATCCTTGGGTATAATCAGCCACTGCTCGCCTTCCCTGCCTCACCGTTTTGATTCTCTCCCGGGCCTTACGGTCAGCCAAAGGATCCTCGAACCGGCGCCTCAAAGATGACATGAATCGGTTGAAGTCGTTGAATTCTGGGGCGTTGGAGTCATGCAAGTTCACCACCCAGTCTGCAGCCGTCCCGTCCAGGGCAGATTGCACAATTCGGATGCGTGCTTTGTCACTGGGGATGTCCCGTCCGTACTCTTCCATGTAGCTGAGGACTTGGGTTAGGAAAAATCCCAGTCATGATGGCTCCCCCTTGAATTTGACTTCCAGGGGCGGGAGTCTTTGGCTGGAGCGTTGTCTGCGCCGGGGCTGGTATCGCTGCTCATCCTGGTCCCCGTCTGTGGTTCTGGGGTGGGTGGGTACTGCTGAGGCAGCAATTCCTGTTCCATTGGACGGTCCCGGGGTTTCAGGTGTTGGATCCCCTCCGTTACCTTTCCAGTTACGTCCCCAGGCGCTGCCTCGGTTGCGATTTTCAGCTCTCTCCTCCCTCAGTGAGCTCAGGGTTGCTTTCATCAGATCAATGGCATTTTCCAGGATCCGCTCCTCCTCACTGACGTGCAGGGAACTCTCCATCTCTTGCCTCCATTCCGGTTGGTGGTTACTCTGCCTCAGGGTCGCTTCTCCCAAAGCCTTTTCCCACTCACTTTTCCTTCCAACGCCCATCGACCATCGGGGTTTTCGGTCGTACTGCTCCACCGCTTCTTCCCCGGGGGAATATGCTGCTTCAGCTTCCCATTGTCTCTGGGATTCCATTTGGGGGGAAGACTCCCCCTCCATGGGGCTTCCCTCCTCTCTTGCTTCATCGCCAGACATTGTATTTGTTGCAAAGTCCCCCGGTAAGGTTTTCCCTTCCAGGTTGACTCTTAAAGCAGATTCCGTCTACTGTCAGGACCCACCTCAATCCACATCTTAGGAAATAAGAACTCTTGGATGCAAGTTTAGTCCAAAAGGAAAATGTTTACTAGGATGGAATCGATTGTGGCAATACAAGACGGAATCTAACAAAGTTACATTTCAATCCTATATAAAGCATTCCCATTTCAGCCCCTCCCCTCATCCATTTGGTCAGATGTCAGGCCCTTCCATGGGAAAGGGAACTCTCCTTGGTTTTATGGTTATTGCTTCCTTTTTTGTTCAAATGTTCCCTGTTGTTTGAAGATGCCTAAAGTCTGACCTCTCCCCCCCCCCTTCGGAGAGATGGCAGAATCCCCAGAATAAGCACATTGTTCTACCTATACATTTATGAAATGTGATATAAATGGATTCTGACAGTGAGTGAGTTCAGCAAAGATCATTGTTTATTGCTTGTGTTCTATACCAGCCTGCTACCGGCCCTGCAGAAAAGGCAACCCCTTTACAAACGGCAAGAGGCTGGAATTACGTCTGCCAAATTTATTACTACAAAAACAAACAAGACACGAACCAAGATACAGGAGCTTTGAAACACTATCTGAGCGGTTGCTTTCAGGAAACCAGCCCTCCCCACACATTCCCTTTATAAAGAGTTCAGGGCGTGGCTTCTCTCTGCCTCCTTCCGAGAAGCCCCATTGCCTTCCTCTGTTTAGTCCTACTTGACTGCCTCCTGCGTCGGGTGTCCTTGAACAGGGCCAGCTGTGGGTCATCTTCATCCACACTGTCAGGGTCACACAGCTGGGTCTCCATGGTGACCAAGTGGGAGGGGCCTGCCTGAGGGCTATCATCAGCAAGATCTTCAACCCCCTCAGCAAGGTCTTCAACACCCCCCTCCTCCTCTGAGTCGTCCGACCCAACTGCCGAACCCACAGGCTGACCGTGAATCACAACAGCTTGCAGGAACTGAACTGAGAAACAGGGCTGCAAATGCAGCAATTTATACCCAGGCCTCTAGGCATTGGCCAATAGGTTTAAAGCAACCTATTGCCGCCCTAGAAGCAGCCAATGGCAGCACTGGAGACGGGTTGTCTGAGGAGCTGGGAGCCATTAGCCAGCTTCCCTGCTTGAGCAACCTTCCAGCAATTAACCCACGTGATATTCCCTTAGCAAGACAAAGCCCAATACATTACACCCCTCCCCCTAGAATGTTCATACATTATAATAACAAAAGAAAAATCATCACAGCAATACAAATTTTACAGAGGTACAACAGTAGCATGCAATGTACACATTTTCCATACTGGCTAGTACAGAGAGTTTCCTGGCTAGCAGCACGTTAATGATACAAACAACATTATAGCTCAGTTATTTCAGAACAAAATCTTGTAGATATGCAGGAGGCTTCCGAACCCTCGTGGAATGCCTGGGAGAGCCAGGTTCTCCTTAGCCTACCAGCTTGCCTGCCGGTCTGGGTAGACCACGGTCCATAAGTTTCCGCGAATCTGGCTGACTCAGAATTCTCTGGCTGGCCTTTTCAGGTTGGCCCACCCCAGAGTCCAATTGCTCCACAGAGTTAGTGCAGTGGCTGTATGTTCTGGTTGGCTTTCTCCGTCAGGGGCCCCATGTTGCAGTCCTGGGCTTTGCTCCCCTATGGCCACCTCCCCATTGCTCTGACTGCTTGGGACCTTAGAGCCTATGGATTAATCGGCCTGGCTGCCGGTTTGCGGTCCCTGACTGGGACCTGAGATTTTTGTGGCCATTCTGGAAAACGCTTCCTAAGCTGATCGATATGGTGACGGACGACTTGCTTGCCCTCTAGGCCCACTTTGTATGAGAGAGGGCCTGACGTTTTGGTGATTTTCCCTGGCACCCACAAGTTCCCATGCCCATAGTTTCTGGCCCACACCCTGTCGCCCACTTGCAGCCCCCTCGGGGGTTTTGGGCAAGAGGCCTCAGCTGCCACCTGATCAGGGTGCAACCTGTCCAGTTTTGTGATTAGTCACCTCCCCCAGCGCAGTTCTGCTGGGCTTTTACCTGTTGCTGTGCATGGCGTGGAATGTTGGCAGAGCAAAAAGTCAGCCAGTCTGTGGTGCCAGTCCCCAGTCACTATACTCTTCAATGATTCTTTCATGGTGCGCACCATTCGTTCAGCTAGACCATTATTAGATGGGTGAAATGGAGCCGATGTCGCATGCCTAATGAGATTTGCCCTCAGGAAGGCCTGAAATTCTGCTGCAGTAAATTGGGCCCTGTTATCGGACACTACGATGTCCAGCAGTCCGTGCATTGCAAGAGTTTCCTAAGCACCTGGATGGTCCTAGCATTAGTCATATTTGAGATTGGTATAACTTCTAGCCATTTAGAGTGGCTGTCGACCACTATAAGAAAGAGCTGTCCCTGAAAGGGCCCAGCAAAGTCTATATGAATTCTCGACCAGGGTGTGTGTGTGTCTCCTCCCACCTGTGAATGGGAGTGTGCGGCATTTCAGACCTAGATTGCTGGCATGTATAACACCCATGCACTTGAGCCTCAATGGCTTTATCTAATCCTGGCCACCATAAATAGCTTCTTGCCAAAGCTTTCAAGTGAACAATACCTGGATGACCTTCATGAAGCAATTGCAATACCCTGTCCCTTAATGAGGTGGGAACAATGATCCTGTTCCCCCAAAGAATACAACCTTTATGAGCTGAGAGCTCATGTCTCCTTGTGAAATGGCTCTGAAACTCAGGACCTGGGCTTTTATCTAGCCACCCCGTGTGGACCCAAGATAGCACTCTGCTTAGAGTCTTATCTGCTGCCGTTTCTGCAGCTATGTCCCCCGCGTGGAGGGGAAACTCCAGAAAGTCCTGAATGGAAAAAAATGTGGGCTACTGGGTTCGATTTGAGGCAGTGGTAGCCTGCTCAGGCCATCTGCATGGCCTATATCCTTGCCGGGTTTGTGAATTAGCTTAAAGCTGTAAGCCAATAAAAAACTGGACCATCTTAGCATCATGGGGGATAAGATGTGGGGTGTCTGTCTGTCTGTAGTGAATAACCCCAATAGCGGTTTATGGTCTGTAAAGATCATGAAGTCCATGCCATATTAGTAGTCATGGAATTTTTTTTTACTCCAGCTACTATAGCCAGTGCCTCCTTGTCAATCTGAGTGTAATTACGCTCGGTGGAGGACAGTGTCCTTGAATAAAAAGCAATTGGAACTTGAGTTCCATCGCTCTCTAAGTGACTTAGGACTGCCCCCAACCCATAGGGAGACGCGTCACACACTAGGCATACTGGCATTTATTCCTTGAAATGAGTGATCATGGAACTGACCGACAGAAGAGCGTTAAACTCCTGAAAACTTTTTTCGTGGACACTAGTCCACTTCCATGCAGCATTTTTGTCCAAGAGCCAGTGTAACGGCTCTGCCACTGCAGCCTTGTTAGGAAGGAACACATGGTAAAAATTTAGGACGCCTAGGAATGCCTGCAGCTCTCCCTTCATTTTGGGGCTGGGTGCCATCTGAATAGCTTTTACTTTACCCTCAGCAGGGTGGATGCCATTAGCATCTATACGGAAATCCAAGAACTCAGTTGAAGGAACTCCAATACTGCACTTATTCTTTTTAAGCTTGAGGCCTGCTTCACGCAGCCTTTGAAGGACGGCTCTGAGCCTCTTTGCTAGCACCTCAGTGGACTCACCGGCGATGAGCACATAATCAAAATAGGGGCAAACCCCCAAAATGCCCTTGAGCATCCGTTCCATAATGCCCTGAAAAATGCCAGGGGCTACACTGACCCCGAATTGCAGGTGTTTTACTTTAAACACCCCTCTGTGGGTTATGATTGTCTGTGCTGTGGCAGTAGCCTCATCAACAGGAAGCTGTTGGTAGGCCTGAGCCAAATCTAATTTTGCAAAAATTGTGCCACCTTGCAAAGATGCCAGGATGTGGCTTACTACTGGTACCGGGTATGCATGCTGTTTGAGTGCACGGTTAATTGTGCATTTATAATCGGCACAGATTCTGACCTCCCCATTAGCTTTTAGTGGCATTATGATTGGGGTCTCCCTTTCACCCCCATCTACTGGCTGAAGTACGCCCTGCTCAACAAGTTTATCTAACTCAGTGTCTATTTTGTGTTTAAGAGCAAATGGCACCCTACGAGGTTTAATCCTGACTGGCACTACAGTAGGATCTAGTTTAAATGTTATTGGTGGGCCCATGTATGTCCCCAGAGCTGAATCAAACACATCTGCCAATTCCTCGCATACTGTTGCTAGACTCGCAACTTGCATCCAGTTGATTCCAGTTACTTGGATGCCTAGTGCATCAAACCAATTGAGCCCTATCAGGCTTGTTCACTGACCCCCTACTATGACAACATCCAGGTGCCCAGAAAACCCCTTAAATTTAACAGCTAGTGTGGCCTCACCCTTGACTGCGACTCTGGCATTCTGGAAATCAGTTAGTATAATGTCAGATGGCCTCAGCTTGGCCCATCTCTTGCTGCGATTGCAGACAAAATTAAGTGAAATAATAGATACGGTGGAGCCCGTGTCCAGCTCCATCTTGCAGGGGACCCCTTGCAGCTCTACCTGAAGTCTAAACTTTGGCTTAATAGGGCAGAGAGCTCCTGTATGGCAAATGCTTCTGCGGTTGGAGCAAAACCCCATGCTATTCTGTCCCGGGGCCCCAGTACCTCTCCTGGTCGGAATGTCCGACTAGCGATTTGATGGCCGGTCCTTCTGGTGACCTCTGCAGACTGACGCAATGTGACCAGTCTTTCTGCAGGCCCAGCACGTGGCTGTTCGGAACCTACAGTCCAAACGTTGGTGGTGGCCGCCACACCCTGGGCACTTATGGAAGGGATCTGCCTTATAAGTCACCCCTTGTTGTCTGTCACTGTGACACTGTTGGTCATTGTGTCTTTGTAGCTTGTCGACTTCTGTATCGTCTTCAGGGTCTTCTGTGTGCTCGGTGTCCTCGTGGTGGATGGCTTCCTTGTGCTGTGCTGTTTTGGTGGGCCGCATGGCTCATACAGCCCCGCTGGCGGCTTCATCCGCCATGATTTCTTTCAGTGCGTCTGGAAACGACAGAGTCTCTGGCAAAGAGTTTTTGCTGTAACTCTCGATTCCGGAGACTGCAGACAAATCAGTCTCGTAGTCTCTCCTTGACATCGGAGAACTGGCACAGGCATGCAGACTGCCTCAAGGCTGCTATGAATTCAGACGCTGTTTTACCTGTTTGCTGAACTCTCTGTTCAAATGCATGGTGCCAAGTGATTACCGACTGCTTGGGTTGAAAGTGGTCTCTGAGCTTCTTCTTCAAGTCCGTGAACGTTATGGACTCCAATGGCATTGGCGCGAACAAGTTTTCTGTGATGTCAAATGTGGCTGGGACGCACACACACAGGACTGTAGCAGCCTTCAGGCTGTCCTTTGCAACTTGATTTGTGCAAAGATAGTTCTCGACCCTGGATAGATACGAGGACCATCTTTCTGGGTCAGCTATGTTAAATTCTTCCAGCTTTCTGAACTTGGCCATTTCAGCTGCTCTTCGTGGCTAGGGCTCGTCGTCTTCACATCCTGCTCCTCCATGGCCCAGGGACTGCTCCTCTGGGCACGTGGTTGCTAGCGTGGCTGTGCTAGGCTGACCATGGGGGGGGAAATTGCTTTTCCTGCCAGGTGTGTTTGGCCTCTCCCCTAGTGACTCTTCAGCTCAGTTGGAGGAGCAGGATCCCACCTTCGTCGCCAGTGTTAGATACTGGGTTCATTGCTTCAATGATGAGATGAGGTGAGTTAGTTCAGCAAAGATCATTCTTTATTGTTTTCAGGAACTGAACTGAGAAACAGGGCTGCAAATGCAGCAATTTATACCCTGGCCTCTAGGCAGCAGCCAGTAGGTTTAAAAAAACCTATTGCCACCCTTAAAGCAGCCAATGGCGGCGCTGGAGACGGGTTGTCTGAGGAGCTGGGAGCCATTAGCCAGCTTCCCTGCTTGAGCAACCTTCCAGCAATTAACCCACGTGATATTCCCTTAGCAAGACAAAGCCCAATACATTACAAAAAGCCACCTGAAATCCATTTTCTTCATGAGATATATAATTCTAATCAGTCTAATCAGACAGGAATAATTCCTTCAAGTGTAAACTTCAAGAGGAAATGGACTAATAATGGCAAGACAATGTTGTTTGCTTTTCTGGAGAAGCTATTGTTGCGAAGTAAAGTGCTGCAGCTGCTCCACCCTCATACTTAGTAATTGCTGCTTCACAGAGACACTTCTATCACAGCAAGGTAACCTTTCAAAAATCTGAAGAGTTCTAATAATACGTTTGCAAGAGAAAGCTATGAAGAATTGGCATGCAGAGTTTGTATGTTTTTTCCCCTTAATTGCAACAAATAAGTGAAATGTATGAAAACTACCCACACATTAACTGGATCTAGACTTAACTTCATATCTTTGGCTTATGCCTTGGGACATTTGTGAAAATAAAAAAGGGATAAAATGAAACGTACAGGTAGTTCTTGAATTATGACAGTAATGGAGCCTGCCCATTATGTAGCAATCTATGATAATCATTAAATGAGGCAACCATATTTTCACTTAATAATGTTCACCCCTGCTCTCCCTGATGCAGTCATTAAACAGAACATGGGTGCCTCAGTGGTGGGGAGGCCCTATGCAGCTTATAAAGGTAAAGGTAAAGGTTCCCCCGCACATGCGTGCTAGTCGTTTCCGACTCTAGGGGCCGGTGCTCATCTCCGTTTCAAAGCCGAAGAGCCAGCGCTTGTCCAAGGATGTCTCCGTGGTCATGTGGCCAGCATGACTAGACGCCAAAGGTGCACAGAACGCTGTTACCTTCCCACCGTAGTGGTCCCTATTTTTCTACTTGCATTTTTACGTGCTTTCGAACTGCTAGGTTGGCAGAAGCTGGGACAAGTAACAGGCACTCACTCTGTTACGCGACACTCGGGATTCGACCCGCCAAACTGCCGACCTTCTGATCGACAAGCTCAGCGTCCTAACCCACTGAGCCACCGCGTCCCCTATGCAGCTTAGTGCAGGTTAAATATTGATTTTGGAAAGTTGCAAACAGACTAATAAGCTAATGGTCCTGATGAATTTGAAATAAGATTTTGAAATTATAAAAAGTCTTTCCCTTGGGAAAATGCTGTTGTTTTGGATTTAAAAATAAAAATAAAATATGATGGGACTTTGAAGGTTAGACATTAGAGGGAACCAGAAGGAACTAAAAATTACAATTAAAGAAGAATGCTTATATTTGACTTTTAAATACAGAATGGAGCAAAATAGTTTACCATTTGATCTAATGAGGGATATTTGTGAACAAGAAGTTAATTTTGAGTGTCTGCCTTACAGACAGTGGTTAAAAGATATGGTGAAAGAGGGGCACGTTTTTCCTGACAAGACTGTGACAGATTTGAAAATAGATTTAAAGATGACAGGTTATAAAAATAATATGGGAAAAGAGCCAGATTTAAAATACAAATGAAACTGGCCGATGTCTTAATAATTAGAAAGGGTATACAAATAAACCAAAAGAGCAATCTGGATATTTTCCTACATTGGATTTACAAAAGAGACTTGATAAAGTTTTGAACAATTTCCTGAGAAAGGATAAAGAAAAAATAAAAAGAAATCAAGTTCTAGGACATTATTTGAAGGGATTAAAGATCAAGATTGTTAAAAGTAAAAGGAAGAAATATAAAGTTGATTTATTTGGTCCACGTGAAAATAGATATGTTATCTATAGTAACCCTTAATGAACTTTTGCCAACTAGGAATGAATGATGAGATTTGCAGAATTTGCTAAAAGATAAAGAGATGGCATATGGGAAAAATAGATAAAGTTTTCATTAAAGAGAAGGTGATAAGTTATTAACATTAGTTGTTGTGGTAAAGAGGGAAGTCATTTCTGTATAAATTCCCTTTCATCTTTTGTACTGTATTCTTATTTTTCCCTACTTTTATTTGTATCTTTTTGGCATTTTCCAGTTTTTTTAATTTTTCTTAGCTTGTATTAGTTCTATCTTCTTAATTGTTTAATAAAATTACTTCATTGGATACAGTTTGTCACAATAAAGAGAGAAGAACGCGATTTACTACCTTTCTTGAAATCTTGCTTTAGCCTCTATAAAGCTGTCTAGTGGTCACTAGATATTCAAATTGGTGTAGCTATTTTATATTCTCAAGAGCTGATGTTGGGGAATGGAAGTGTCAGCATGCTCTCTGGATACTTGCTTTTTCTATCACACTCATTGATAGCTGCCTATGAACAAGAGGAAAAATGCCATTTTTGAATTTGGCACGATTTCTATACTGATTTTTTTTTAAAATGGGAAACATCAACTCAGAAACTCACAACTGCACCGCCAATGTGAAAATCTGCCAGAGGCAAGAACAAGAACTGCTCATTGTTGTATTACAAGAGCTTGGGGGTGGTGGTGGATGAACTCTACAGAAAATAATAATTAACTCGATAGGACAATTAAAAGAGGTAGGCATTTAACATTGATACATTTTTCTAATGAACAAATAGAAACCATATGGTAGAGGGAAAAAGAAAAGGAACAACCTCTAGATCAGGAGATTTGATGCCTCTTTAGATTCTGCTGAGCCACAATTTCTATAATTACCATTCATCTTTGTTCCAAAAAATACCAGGAGGGTGGAATAGGTAAGGCAGGAGGCTCCTTCGTGTTTTATTTTTTTTAAATAAGGCTGTCTGTAACTTAGGCAGAATTAAACTATCCTGTCTGGCTGATGCAGAATGTGGTCCCTCATAATGTATTCATACTCATTACATAGAGACTGGAGAACAGAATAGAATAGAATAGAATAGAATAGAATAGAATAGAATAGAATAGAATAGAATAGAATAGAATAGAATAGAATAGAATAGAATAGAATAGAATAGAATAGAATAGAATAGAATAGAATAGAATAGAATAGAATAGAATAGAATAGAAAAAATGGAAGGGACCTTTCCCCCCCCCTTTGTTCTGTACCAGCCTGCTACCGGCCCTGCAGAAAAAGCAGGGACAACCCCTTTACAAACGGCAAGAGGCTGGAATAAAGCCTGCCAAATTTATTAACATAAAACAGAGCAAAACAAGACACCAACCATGAAACAGGAGCTATGAAACAGGAACTATTCAAGCGGTTGCCTTCAGCAAACCAGCCCTCCCACGCATTCCCCTTTTATACAGTTCAGGGTGTGGCTTCTCTCTGCCTCCTTCCGAGGTGCCCCATTGCCTTCCTCTGTTTACTCCTGATTGACTGCCTCCTGCGTCGGGCGTCCTTGAACAGGGCCAGCTGTGGGTCATCTTCATCCACGCTGTCAGGCTCACACAGCTGGGTCTCCGTCGTGACCAGGTGGGAGGGGCCTGGCTGAGGGCTCTGCGGAGCCTCAAGGCCATCATCAGCAAGCCCTTCAACACCCCTGTCCTCCTCCTCTGAGTCGTCCGACCCAACTGCCGAACCCACAGGCTGACCCTGAATCACAACACCCTTTTTTTCTGGTGTGAACATCCAAGTAGCATTCTTCCAGCCTTGGCCTTTATTAGTTCCTGAAGGAAATAATGTTAAAAAAGAGCAGGTATACAGTTTAGAGATCATTTGGCCAATCCCCCACAATTCAGTCTTTGTAACTACAATTCATTTAAATTTTAGCAACAGCAATAATACTTAGACTTATATACCACTTCATAATCCTTTACAGTCCTTTCTAAGCCATTTACAGAGTCAGCATATTGTCCCCAACAATCTGGGTTCTCATTTTATTGACCTCAGAAGTATGGAAGGCTAAGTCAACCTTGATCTGGTCAGGATCGAACTCCTGGCAGTGGGCAGAGTTTGCCTGCAATATTGCATTCTAACCACTGCAATTCCACAGCTTTTAGATAATATTACTTTGTTGACACTAATAATTTTAGATACTATTACTTTGTTTTAATTTTAGATGTTATCATACAGTATATGTTATCCTCTACCTATTTATACATGTTAAAATTATTGTTTAATATAGGCTGTGTCCTCTACCTTATTTATATATGTTAGTTTGTTTTACAATTGTATTTTAATTCTGTCTTACTCGTTTTGTTTATTATCATTACTGTCTATGAACACAATAAATTGAATAAGTGACTGAGTTTCTTTTCCTGAGTTTACCATAGATTGAGAGACTGCAAGGGACTTCATAGTTTTAAATATCTGATTGCACAAAACAGGGCTGAGCAGAATGTGGCACCACAATAGGAAAGATGGCATACAACTGTAGAATATGATTCCACATATATGGAGCTGAGCACTTTTTCAAAAAAAGCTGGATGGTTGTCTTAAGTGTCCAGCGTACTATGAGATATTACATACCCTCTATTTCCACACATAGACAAGCAGTTTGTCATCTCACATTGTTTATGGTGTTGTGAACTATAAATACCAAGGTTTTCTGTACAGAAAAAAGACTGTGCAAACTCAACATAAGTCTGATTTATACAGAAAAACTGAGGTAAAACATGGCATGCTGACAGTAATGGCCATGGATTGTACGGTATGTGAGCTCTTCCCCCCGCCCTTCTGTAGTGTTTTGAGAGTGTATGTGAAGAGACATGAAATGCTCTTCTGAGAGCTGAGTCAACCAACTGAAATAATACATCCCTACAATACTTTGTGTAAAGAACTCTGATGACAGTTATGCTAAACAGTGATCAAAGGTGATCCTGTGAAATATTACACAGCCACATTTGCTAGAGTAACTTTGCCATTATTGTACATTTTGCTCTAATAAGCAACAATTGCATTCTGTTTGTTTTTTCACTTTCTTTATCAAGAAGGCAGCTTTAGCTCATGAGAAGATTGGTGGTAGATCTGACTTGAGAGTGTTGGAGCACCTTGATGCTCTACTACATTTTATGTTTTATGTGTTGTCTTTGCAGGTGTTCACAATAGTGCCTCAATGGGTCTCTCGCTATTGTTAAATTGGGTGTGTTACTGCTAAAGTTTTTCTCGACTTGATGCTCCTGTCAAAGGAAGTGTGATTTACCAGAAATTGCAGCAATTGTTCCTAAAACACATCACAGGAGATCATGCCATCTATGTGTCATATGGCAGGACACCAATCTGTTGACAATTCTACTTTTTGCTCTGTCTGCTCTTTTCTTCACTTATTTACTGAGGTTTTTACAGCTTGCTCTACTTAGCACAAGTTCAATTCCAAACTATATTTTGTAAAAACCTGAAGGAATGAGAAAAAGGAAAACGCTAGAGTCCCTGTTCAGTTAAATCGAAAGAGGATTAAGAAACAATAGGTAAGTGGGTTTTGGAAAAGGAAAAAAAAATCAAGAAAAGGAAACTGGAAGTGAGCAGCCCAGAAAAAGTGCAAAGCATCTTACTGTACCTCTGGATTCATCTATCATGTTGATTCATTCAACATGTAAATCGTTCATGCAAATGTGATGGGCAGTATGGAAATGTTTCCTTTCTTGACAGGGCCCTTTTTGGTAGAGGTTGATATTTAATCGGTGAAATATATTTTCCATCATGATACCTTTGAGATCAAAGAACATCTTTTGGATACAATCTTGTCACACAGTTGTTCAAGTCACACAACGGTTGACAGGTGAGTGTGTATGTCTGTATGGGAGAAGAAGGAGGAAATAGAAAGGAAATGTTTGTTATGATTATTCAAGCTCCTAATGAGAAACAAGAAAAAGCAACCTGGCACGATAACGAGAAACAGTTAAGAGCTTGTTTAAAAAAATGCCTTAATTTTGTTACACAAATCTCCTTTTGCTTGCATGTAAAGCTGGGGTAAGATTGTTGGAGGGTTACTTTTATAAACTGATATGACCCAATCTATATTTACTTTGATTGCTGACTGAAGACCTTTTGAAGCCTTCTATCATATCTGACAAATAGATGGGTTCACACAATACATCAAACCCAGATTAACAAAACACAGTTCTTGTTGTTCTGTACCAGCCTGCTACCGGCCCTGCAGAAAAGGCAGGGACAACCCCTTTTACAAGAAGGCAAGAGGCTGGAATTATGCCTGCCAAATTTATTACCACAAAAACAAACGGAACAAGACAAACCAAGAAACAGGAGCTTTAAGAAACATGAACTATCCAAGCGGTTGCCTTCAGCAAACCAGCCCTCCCACACATTCCCCTTATATAGAGTTCAGGGCGTGGCTTCTCTGTGCCTCCTTCCGAGGAGCCCCATTGCCTTCCTCTGTTTACTCCTAATTGACTGCCTCCTGTGTCGGGCGTCCTTGAACAGGGCCAGCTGTGGGTCATCTTCATCCACACTGTCAGGCTCACACAGCTGGGTCTCCGTGGTGACCAAGTGGGAGTGGCCTGGCTGAGGGCTCTCATCAGCAAGATCTTCAACCCCCTCAGCAAGGTCTTCAACACCCCCCTCCTCCTCTGAGTCGTCCGACCCAACTGCCGAACCCACAGGCTGACCCTGAATCACAACACTTGTTTTACATGATATTCCATGCCCTACCCAACCCTGCCAAAGCCTGCTTAACTCGGAAACCTGGTTCAAGATCCTAAGCATCCCATAATGTGTTGAAAAGTCTATCTCATTGTAGCTTAGCTTAATATCAAAACCTTTATTATGGCCTTTAGGCCAGAAAAATGCTGCAATAAAAATATATAAACCTATGCTTAATAAAAGTAAAAGTAGGTATAAAACACAATATAATTACATACAATAATTAAAATAATAAGACAGATAACAATTGAAATCATCACAATTTATAGTAATGTTCAGTTATAGCAAGAATGGATTGTAGTGCAAATTCAGTCAATCTGGAAAGATAGATCAGGTTCCTGTTCTAAGTAAGAGATAAGCACCGTGATTTCTACCAAGATAATTCTTTAAAATGGCATATATTTTCTGAGATTTCTTGTAAAGAAAGCAATGAAGGAGTAGGTTCAGGAATTCCATGGAACCATCTCCATGTGGGAATAAATGCTGCTAAAAAGAAATGTTTTTAGACTGCCTCCACAGGAGTGCAGCAGAAGGCAGGGCATCTAAACAAGGAATGTGTACCTAGCCAAGTGCACCTAGCCCAGGTGACAGCCTCTCAAGATTTCAAAATTAGAACCAAAGAATGCAAAGACAATGGCACATATCCATTTGGGAAAAATAGATGAACCATAGATATTAGGCTTAAACGGATTTGAAAATTAACATCCCAGATATGTTGTTCAACATGACACTTGGCATTTTCAAACTCTAGTGGACAAGGGCTTTCAGCATTTCAGCAGTTCGAATCTCACCGACTCAGCCTTTCAGTTTCATCCTTCCAAGGTCAGTAAAATGAGAGCCCAGAATACTCTCTAAACCACTTAGAGAGGGCTGTGAAGCACTGTGAAGCAGTACGTAATTCTAAGTGCTATTGCTAGTGCTAAAAGAGAGCTTTAAGGAGAATTTTAACCAGAAATTAAGGATATAGAACTCAACTCTGCTGTCCACTGAAACATCACCAATAAGGAGATGAATGCCCTTAACCTTTGGCAGTCACTCTTTTCTCTAGGAGATCTTGTTTACCATGTCATTTCTGTTTTTTCCCCTGCATCCTTCAGCTCGGACGTCTTTTCGCCACATAAACATGGTCTGACTGAGGAAGGAGAGTTTTGTTTGTTTGTTTGCAATTCAGAAGGCTATAACTTCACCATTCCAGACAAGTCACAATGTTTCCATTATCAATGTCTATTGTCAGATCCAGTGATCCAGTTCTCACCTGCTGATTGCCTGCTTTTACTGGGATCTTCTTCCCAACTGACACTTAAGCTTTTCAAGATTGTTTTCATTTGTGGTTTTCTATTCCCTTTTTTGTTCCTTTGTTTGCACAGAGCAAAAAGATGACAAATATTTTTTTATTGCATAAAGCCCCTCATTTTCTTTAGTCATGCAAGCCATGAAGAAGTATAGACCAAAGTTCATTTGTAATCCTATAAGGCTGAGGATTCATGTAGTGTTGCCTCTTTTATATCCCATCCATCAATACTATTAGTAATGATGGGGCTGAATAAAACCTTCCCATTTCTTTTTATCCTGAAGCTGCTTTACCAATTCATTTATCTTAAGACCTTTTCGTTTGATATTGGTTTTTTTTTTACTGTATCTATTTCATTTCCATTTTTGGTTGCTTGAGCTCTACATATTCGAGAAGCAATATGTAAAGATTGCTTTCAGAATTTCATTTTTCAATTAATTTTAACCAGAATAATGTATCTTTAATTCCTTAGATAAAAAGTCATCCTTTGCCCTTCAGTGCTAACCCTTTGGATAAGACACAAATCCTACCTTATATGCATTCACAATAGAGTAGCAAAAAAGCAACATTTTCTAGCTCAGCTGCATCCTTACAGTATTTCCCTGTAAAGCTAAGTGAAGGATAGTAAATTGGGTTTACTTTCAGGCACATCTTTATGACTTGCTATGGTAAAGTTCCAAGATATTATGAAGGAATGTTTACTACTATCTGGCATGATCCGGATTCCATACTCAGTGAAGCTACGTTACCAGAAATATTTATAGAACCATCTTGCTCAGTACAATGCGTTCAGTTTCAATTGCTGAAACCTGAATAAGGTCCTTGGATGAGTTTGGATACCTGCTTGTAAGTTCACTTTTGTCCATCTTGATTTGTTAGATTTAGGAAGTCATTAATTGACCCTGGGTGGGTGGGGGGAACCTATCTTAAACTAGAAAGCAGGAGATAACTACAGATAACTTCCTCTTTCAAGATAAGATGGTGAAGTGAGTGATCTCCAGGCTCTTCTGTGTTTTGTTTTTTTGGGGGGATAAAGTTTTTTCCTAGGCCATTTCACTTTGACTTTAGACCTGCCTCAGGAATAGAAATGTTGTCCTATAAGATTATCTCTGCTGAAACATATGGGGAGCACAGCCCTTTTCATTCTCTTAGATCTTTTAGCAGCTTTCAAACCCTTCAGTCATGATATTCTTCTGGACTGTCTGAACTAGGACTTTGATTTACTATTCTACAGTCTTTCCCCTCTTATTTGACTGGCTCTTTCCAGAAGATGGTGCTGGGAGATTATAAATTTGCTGCACAGCAATTGTCTTACAGGGAACCTTAATTCCTAATTTTGTCCTTCCCTCTATTTAATATGTACAAGAAATTGCTGGAAAGTCATTTAAAGAAGTGGCTGAGTTAACAACAATACTGTATGCAGATGATGTTGAATGTTACCTCCCCTTCTTTTTTATTTAACCCAATTCTTGAATTTAATGAACTTGGGTTAAATGAAAAGGAAGGACAGATAACGCTCAGTACTATCTGCATATTGCCAGCTCAACTGCTTCCTAAGTACAAGTTAGAGGTGTTATTATTATTATTTTTTGTCCAGGGTGAATTTTCTAGGATTCAGTCTGTTTGAGAACTAGAAATAATAACTCTGAAAGTTCAGGGAGGCTGTTTAGAAGTGTTCTTCCTCCTCATTGTCATTGGAGGCACAGATGACCTCAAGCAAATGGATCACTGTTTATCAGGGTTGACCTGACATATCAATTGCAGTACCTGGTAAAAGTACCCTCTTGTTCTGCATATCACGACAATCTCTGGTTAGATTATTGCAAAAGATGGATGTAGGCCTATTCTGAAGATGCTTTAATACAGAGATAACTTACTGGGACTAACTAATAGCGTCATATGACATCAGTGGTTCATCTGCTGATCTGACTGCCAGGGTAAATGTTTAGTCCTGATTTTTAAATTCTTGAACAGCTTGGGGCCAGTTTTTAAAGAAATGACTTTAGATGCCCTACTAAAAGTGAATACACTACAGGTGAATAGAAGAGAGAGGATCTTCTCCATTATGGGAACCTGCTTATAGAATATTCTCCCTTTACAGTAATACATCATACAACCAATTCTCTTCATGCTAGACAAAGATGTTTCTCATCCCCCAGGAATTTCTATAAGTGTGTAGTCAGTTGTATTTTAAATGCCTCCCCTATTCTGCAAGAGCAAATTGATGTGTTTCATTTTTTCTAAGCTATTTTTAACAATGGTATTGTTTGTTCTCCCTGTGTCAGAAAATCTTGTTCAAAAAGACAGCCCATCAACCATTTTGTTGTTGCATGCTAGATTTCCAGGAAAAGGAAGAAGAAGCTGTCTACTTATTGCTCACGACCCCTGTGGAGCCCTCTGATAATAAACCGCTACTGTAATGGGCAGGAAGCCCTAACTTAGGCATGAAGCCCAGCGGGGATTCTTCCTAGATAACAATTTAGACAGAAATCCTTAGCAAGTTGAACTTGTCAACCAACTCAAACCAGGAGTAATTAAGATTGAAACCCTTTGGGCAGATCCCCTGCAGTACTTTGTGGTAACCACTGTAAAGTTGTGTTGCTGTTATCTCTATATACTGACATGTAGTGAGTGGTTTTACCGTATATTCTCATCAAGCCCATTTAAGACATGGGCTCACATGAGAAGACACAGAGAGAAGATGGGCCAACATAGAGAATGCAACCTCTTTCTTACCTTCTTCAACTGAGCCTTAAATGGGTAAGATTATGCACATCTTAGTGTAGGATTAGATTGAAATTTAAGGATCAGAATCAAGATAATGGTATGTGATATTAAAGTTTGCTAATAGCTCAATGGCGCATTGTTACCTTGTTTGACATTGTGAGAGTTCTCAGGATTTTCTGTGTCAGGTTTTCACTAACAAAGCAATAAAGTTCTTTTTGCTCTTTAATAAACTTTGTCTCATGGTATTTTCTTGTATGGACATTAACTCTCCCATGTTGAAGCAAATAGAAACCAAATACCATCAGACCACAGGAAGCTTCTATCCTTCTGACCCATGGAATGCCATGATTCTCAGCAAATGTCAAGATATTTAACTAGACCAGGGGTAGGCAACCTCGGCTCTTTTATGACTCATGGACTTCAACTCCCAGAATTCCTTAGTCAGCTGACTCAGGAATTCTGGGAGTTGAAGTCCATGAGTCATAAAAGAGCCAAGGTTGCCTACCCCTGAACTAGACATTAGCATTTCCTTGGTTTTAAAAATGTGTTGGAAGATTGCTGTTTCTAGAAATGTTTAATGTTTTTAGTAGCTCTGTGGCCTGTCCAGAGATCTTCGGCTAGTGGGTAGATTATTTCAAGTATATTTCAAATTTCAAAGTGATTTAAAACATTGGTATCCTTAATACCGGTATATAAAAAAACAGTATAACATAAAAATTAAACTGGAAACTATTGCATCGTCTATCAAAGCCTCATTACCACCACCACTAACAGCAACCCAAAGCTTAGGTAAAGTGCCATGTTTTTAATATTGTCTAGTGTAATGGGTGGCAAGTCCTAGAGGAGATCAACCCTGACTGCTCTTTAGAAGGCCAGATCCTGAAGCTAAAACTCAAATACTTTGGCCACCTAATGAGAAGGAAGGACTCACTGGAGAAGAGCCTAATGCTGGGAAAGATTGAGGGCAATAGAAGAAGGGGACGACAGAGAATGAGGTGGCTGGATGGAGTCATTGAAGCAGTAGGAGTGAGCTTAGATGGACTCCAGAAGATGGTAGAGGACAGGAAGGCCTGGAGGAACATTGTCCATAGGGTCGCGATGGGTCGGACACGACTTCGCAACTAACAACAACAATATATTCCAAGTTATAGTTATTTGTAAAAGAAGGTGGGAAACTTGTTATCCTCTCCACAGATTTGGTTGTTGACCTGTGATCTTACTAACCATTTCTTACTAAGGTTCCTGCAAGCTAGGAGACACACAATGCTCTCTGTTCCAATTATAAAACAAGATATGCAGTACTAGAGATATTCTCTCTGAATTAAAAAGTAATTAATAATTATTATGGGCAGCCCTTGCTTAGAACATAATTTCAAATAAATATTTTGGCCCTCATGTTAACAAAAGTGCAACACTTCTTGACTAGTTAAGAAAGAGCCCTGATATTTTCTAGTCTTTTGAATGAACCTGACTGGGCTGCTTTAAGAGTCATAGGATGAGCTGCTTTCATAGAAAAAAGTTGTTTTGTTATGATTCCATTTTAATTTTCATTCACAGAACATAGAAATATCGAGTTGGAAGGGACCTTGGAGGTGTTCTAGTCCAACCCCCTGCTTGAGCATGAGATCCAACCTATACCATTTCAGATAAACGATTGTCAAGTCTCTTTTGAAAACCTCCAGTTATGGAGCACCCATTACGTCTCAAGGCAAGTTGTTCCATTGGTTGATTCCTTTCACCATTAGGAAAGTTCTCCTTAGTTCTAGGTTACTTCTCCCTTTGATTAGTTTCCATCCATTGTTTCTCATCTTGCCTTTTGATGCTTTGGAAAATAGTTTGACCCCCCTCATCTTTGTAGGAGCCCCTCAAATACTGGAATACTGCTATCATGTCTCCCCTTCTTTTCATAAGACTAGACATACCCAATTCCTGTAACTGTTCTTCATATGTTTTAATTTTATTAGATTTAGCCTCCATCCACCTAATAATTTCTGTTGCTCTTCTCTACACTCTTTCCAGAGTCTCAGCATATAGTGGCAACCAGAACTGGATACAGTATTCCAAGTGTGGTCTTACTAAGTGGTAAAGTGGTACCAGAACCTCACATGATCTTGATTCTATCTCTCTGTTAATACAGCCTGGGATCACATTTGCTTTTTTGGCTGCTGCCTCACCCTGTTGGCTCATATTTAAGTGATTGTCCACTAAGACTCCAAGATCCCTCTCACAATTACTGGCATTAAGCCGAGTTTCTCCTAGCCTGTACCTATAAAGAAAATTCTGTATAGGTACCTATAAGAAAAGTCATCTACAGTGATAGGGCCCACCGTTCAAGTCTAATCAAAATCTTTTTGGGTCTTGAGCTTGTCTTCTGGTGTGTGTTACATCAGAGAGGTGTTATGCTTCTCTAGGGGCAAACTGTTTGCACAGTTCTAAAAATACTACAGGCTTACTCATGGAGACCCCCATCAGAGATGTTAATGTTAAAAACTAGAAGCCAAATTGCACTGCCAGGCAAATGGGACTGAGTAAACAGCTATTAAACAGTACAGGGCCTCAATCCAGCTTGGAAATGAATTGTTCATCTGCCTCCAAATTAAAGGCACTTAAGTTACATGTGACTAACTTGTCCCCATCGTTTTAATGGAGTTTGTGTGCTTAAACAGTATTAAAACTGCAGTCATGTATATATTGATTTAGAAGCAAATTCCATTAACAGATTATTCTAAATACATGTTGCTGGATTGAACTATATAGTTGTGGTCCCAAGCACATTTGAAAGTGGCCCCACTAAATTCATCGGGCCAGAGTTTTCAGTAAATATGCATATGATTGGATCACTTCTCTCTCTGCAATGAGTTGGGGGAATCTTAATCTCTTTAAACACATGGTTTTGGGGGGGTAATGAGGGGTAGTGAGATATTAATAAGCTTGCAATATTCAGTTTCCTGCTATTTACACACTTAAGATTCTTCCTTTATTCGTTTTGTTGCATGCATTTAACAAGCCACAGAGTCTTACATATTGCATATATTCTAATTTAAACCACCAAGGGACAGATGAAAGTTTGTAGCTTTATGAGACTGAGATATTGTGGTGGTTTGGGGAGATAGAGAGATAGGAGAAAAGACATTGAAGGCAAACGCAAGCAAGAGACTAAAGACAGTTTGCAGAATGAAAAGTTCATTTAATCAGTAATTTGAAAGCAAGAACACCGGGGAACAATCCATATTATCTTTATTTGCTGAACCTTCTCTCTTTTTTGCATGTTTTTACTACTGCCAATTCCACCCCTGCTGTTTGGAGCTGGCAGCTAAATTTCCCTGGCTTTCCCCAGCAACGTTTACTAAATAGCAACTCCCAACCCAGAGTCTCAAGCTGGGCTAAGAAAATCTGAGGTGTCAGATGCATTACATTCAAAATCAACATATGCTTGTTTTGGTTTTGCTATTATTCCAGAGATAGATTTCTCTGGCTTCCCACAGTCTACCTGTTGCTAACATTCACTTTGAAATTGGAGCACCTACAGAACAAATTGGTCAGCGTCACTCTGTTCAATATCTATCTCTGCATTTTAGAAAAATAAGTCATAAGCTTTTTCTGCCATATTTAGGAAGAAATCCTGACTTCTCTACCTCTATTGGCAGGATCAATATCATCTGATGAGATCCAGGAAGAGAGTCTCTTCTGCCATAGTACCCACGCTTTGAGACATCCTTCTGCCTGAGGTTAGATTGGCTCTGATACTAATAGCCTTGAGAACATGACTTACCTCCACACTTAGATGGTGAGCCTTTTCAATGAATTGTTTGTTTCCCACCTATTTTTTATGATTGCAATTCCACCACCCTTGAAGGAGTGGGAAGAATCTAGAGAAAGAAATATTTTGGGAAATACTAAAAAAGCAACATAATGGAGAAGATCTTAAAAAAGGACAGAAACCAGCCCCCCAAAATCAGCCCAGCCCCTAGACAGAAGCCAACTTTTAGAAATGCAAATTCAATAATCCTTTCAGAAAGGTTGGAGCCTTCTAGCTAGAAACTGAAGAAATTAGAAAGACAAAGACCCTTAAAATCTACATACTCCACCCAAACTCTAAAACAGGACATAATAGGATTAACTCACCAATACCAAAAGGGCACACTCAGACTCAGGTCAAAAAAGCCTCAAACAGGAACAGGAAACAAGCTCAAGGTATAAAAGCCTACCACTCTGCTCCATGTGGTCATTTTTTTTTAATCCCATTTATATCCCGCCCTTCTCCGAAGACTCAGGGCGGCTTACAATCTAAAGCACAAATCAATGTGTTTAGCAATAGCCTTCATTCTATGTATATGCCTGCTTATTAGGACTTTTGGCCCACCCCAAGCGGCATTATTACAAAGTCAGCTTATTGCCCCCAACAATCTGGGTCCTCATTTTGCCTACCTCGGAAGGATGGAAGGCTGAGTCAACCTTGAGCCTGGTGGGACTCGAACCTACACTAATTGCAGGCAGCTGGTGTTACTTAAGGAGGCATTAGCCCACTGCTCCACCGAGGCTCTTCCAGAACCATCTTTCTGTCTGGCTCCTCTTCAATAAACTACAACATTCTTTCTAAACCAATCTCCATTTTGATTAATCCCAGCTTAAACTGGACCCTGATGATTTTTCTTTCAACAAAGGTAAATCAACATATCTAACACAGCTTCCTCTTCCCATTTTCCCCACAATAATAACCCTGTGAGGTGAGTTGGGCTGAGAGTCATGGTCTCTTGCTTTCTAGCCTGGTGCTTTAACCATTAGACCAAGCTGGCTCTCTTTTGATTTTGATTCTATTTACCTGATAATTGTATTTGTTTGTATTTAACTCAGGTTTTAGCAATGTTTTTTTTAGTATGGTAATACTTTATATTAGTTATTTTTATTTACATTTTTATTCTGTTTTGCTGTTTTTCAATTGTCGTGAGCCTCCCAGAGTCACACGTGATCTCTAGGTGACCATACAAATTGAATAAATAAATAAAAGTGATTTTTTTAAAAGAACAAATGGAATGAAATTCTAATCCATTTACACCATTTTCATTCAATAAATGCAGCTATTCCCAGCTCAGATAAGCCATACAGCTGTTCAAGCTACAGAGTCTCTTGGGGAAAAAGGCGAAACAATCAGACATCCCTTTTGAAGACTAAACTGAGAATCTGAAAATAGCTCAATGTGAATAACTGCTCTCTCTCTCTCTCTCTCTCTCTCTCTCTCTCATATATATATATATATATATATATATATATATATATATATATATATATATATATATATATATATATATATATATATATATATATATATATATATATATATTTTCTGAGGTTTTTGCGGGTGTTTGTATGTAGATCTTTGGTCATTCAGGTTTTTCCCCACGTAGAATTGAAGGTATAAGAGCAACGTTTTGACAAAAGCAGCACAACTCACCAGTTCAGGTCTAAGGCTGGCAGCTGAGACCAGCCCATCCACTCAAAACACATCCAATCAGAACACAGCCCCCATTCAAAACACACTCCCACCCAATCAGAACACAGCTAACCCCCCACCCAATCAGAGCACACCTCCACCCACAGAACACACCCCCTCTGGCAGTTTAAAAAAGAGGAACAAACAGCCACTACCACACACTTCTCCCAGAAGAACGAAGCTGAAGCCACCAGCCTGAGGATGACGGATGAGATTTCATCGAAACGTTGCTCTTATACCTTCAATTCTACGTGGGGAAAAACCCGAATGACCAAATATATATATATATATATATATATATATATATATATATATATATATATATATGTATATATATATATATATATGTATATATATATATGTATATGTATATATATATATGTATGTGTATATATATATATATATATATATATATATATATATATATATATGTATATGTATATATGTATGTATATATATATATATATGTATATATATGTATGTATATATATATGTATATATATGTGTGTATATATATATATATATATACTGTATATATATATATATACTGTATATATATATATATATATATATATATATATATATATATATATATATATATATATATATATATATATGTACATATATATATATATATATATATATAATCTGATTTGTTTTTCTTTACTTTAATCCACTGGCTTAACAATATATCTTATGCCCATTTTTTAAAAGTATGCCATGAAGATTAACCAATGAGTTATTAGTTTATGTTTTATATTTATATATTTATATTCCTGGGGCCTTAAATACACAATGTTTATCTTTAAATCACACTTCTGAGGTACAGAAGATTCTTCTTTTCTTTTTACCAATACATAATTCTGCTATAGGTTCAAACAGCCAAAAAAAAAATCTTATCAAAAGATTACCATTGAGTTTATCCTGATGGAGCATTCCTACTATCAAATCACTAACACGTTTATATCCAGACCTGTAAGGTGATTGTTTAACAGCTCTGTCTGAATTGGGCACAAGAGAGAAAGGGGCTTTCCATTGCTAATAACTGAAATGGTATCAGTTGAAATTTCTTTCTTATGCTCATCACAAACTCTTTTAACAGTTTAGCAATTATTTATATTATTTATATTTAATTGACATTTAGGAGCAACACTTAGCCAATTTTAGTCTGGTTTTGAAAAGTTAAGCAGAATCAAACTGTCAATAGAATGAAACAAAAAAGGAAAAGGAAAAAAATGTCCCCAGAAGGCAATGGAAATATTGCAATCAAGACAGTTACATGAACGTTTCTATGAATTTGCCAGTTGTCAAGTGTGACTCAAAGGAGTCTTTATTTTAACGTGAGATAACTCCCTCTTCTCTCCAAGGCTGTAAAACAGATCTGTGTCAAACATCTTTATTAAGATGATTTTACTCTGAGCTTGATTTATGTGGGTAAAATGATACTCCTAAGTGTTTGAATTCTTTAATCACTTTAGCAACTTTTTAAACAATGCTTCTGTCATTTTCAGGGCAGCTGCATATCTAAGCATCAAATGAGGAATTTTAATTCTGACTCACCTCCTTTTATGGTTCCCCTTGGCTCAGTTTGACTGACACCAGGATCCCAGTTCAGGTAAGGAACATTGCATGCTTTCAATCGAGTTAGCTATCTCTTTCTTCTTCTCAGAACCCTGTTTTTTTAAAATTTCCTTCAGTATTTTTAAAAATCTATTAATAGCTCAGTTGTACACCTCACCCTTCCTCTATCACAAGAGACATTGAGGGCAACATTTTGAAAGGAAAGGGGAGAATGTCTTTTCTGATAACTCAGCTGTTGTGCTTAAATCTGCTATGTCAATATACTAAAGTTTCCTTTGATGTTTCTTTTGAAAAACCTTGAGGATGTCTTTTTAATTTCTGCTGGTGATACTGTTGAATTTTCTATCTGCCCCTGCTTCCAGCATGAAAGAACCTAATGACATTTTATTGAAACATGATGATAGAGAACCCATAGACTTTTATAGTGAAAGACAATTCCCACTTATAATTTGATCAATTCTTGAAAAATGCAAACAGTCCTTTTCCTAAGGAATGCCCAAACTGTTGAAAAGATAATTTTGGGATGGAATTCAATATAATTCTGAAAAACAGTGCGACACAGCTTCAACTCAGCATTAGTTGTTATTACAACATCTCTAAACGTACTTTCACGGTTATAAAGTAACAAACAAAAAGGTTTTTGTCTCTCAGCCATTTGCATTATCATATAAATTATGACAGCATAGGAGAAAGGAAGAAATGGAACTACTCTATCAATGAATGGGGAAAATGCAAAGTGTGCTTGTGTTATTTACTTATTTAATCAGTGCATAGTTGATTACCAGGCAGATGGGTGCAATCTACAATAACAATATCAATTGAAATTCATCATAAGTTCAGGAAGTCAGGGAACAACAATTCTGACAGCAGCATTAAAATGGGAGAGCACCGAACCATGAAATAGCATTAAAAACCCAATAGCTTAGGAAAAAAACCCACATTGTTGGAGCAAATTAATGTACAAACCAAGCCAAATATGAGAAAAGGAGATCATGCACATTCTTTGAATCACTGGGATGGGATGAAAGTTGAGTCTGTATTTATTAAAAAGGATCAGAGGTGGTGATGGTGGTGGTGGTGAGGATGATGACAATGATTTATATTCCACCTTTTCTCTAAGAGCAAAGAAGAGCAAAATAATGATGATTAGGGGACTGCAGGCTAAGATATAAATATAAAGAATGGTTCCTGGAATTGGATATGTCTAGTCTAGTGAAAAGAAGGACTAGGGAGACATGATAGCAATGTTCCAATATTTGAGGGGCTACCACAATGATGAGGGGTCATCCTATTCTCCAAAGCCCATGAAGGCAGGACAAGAAGCAATGGAAACTAACCAAGGAGAGAAGCAACCTAGAACTATGGAGAAATTTCCTGACAGTTAGAACAATTAGTCAGTGGAACAACTTACCTCTAGCAGTTGTGGATGCTCCACCACTGGAAGTTTTTAAGAAGAGATTGGACAACAATTTGTCTAAGATGGTAAGGGTTTCCTGCCTGAGCAGGGTGTTGGACTAAAAGACCTCCAAAGTCCCTTCCAAAGTCCCTTTATTCTGTTTTGTTGTGTTCTGTTCTGTTAAAGAGTTAAATCAAGGCAGTTTGCAAAGAATTATGTGAGAATCCTTAGGATCCAGCAAGCTGGGTCAAAATCCCTCAAGACAAAGATGAATTTGATGAACTCCACAAACATGAAAGTAAGCCAAAATTAAACTCTTGAGCATCTAAGTAAGACAGAAAAGTTACCTATTATTTACATGGAACTATCATGTATACTGCCCCTTCTGGGAGGAGTACCTATAAGAAATTGTATTGAAAGTTTCACATATGGAAAAAAATATATGTCACTGCCAAATATTTGCTGACAGATTTTATTTTGGAAATAAAAATAAATGTCTTCTTGTCCATTTTTTTCTCTTCACAATATAGCCTGTTTTATTGGCATAACCTTGCTGTTCTGACATTCTATACAAACTGCCAAAGAATCTCTCTCTTTTGTGTCAAAGCATCTAAATATTGTCTCAAAATGATATTAAAATGATATTGTATAGCATATAACTGAGGGAAGGGAAAAAACCCCATATATTTCAACTCACTTATCTATGCCTGTTTTTATTCTTTCTTCTCTATATTGGGAGATATTTTTTAAAAAATAAAAATTGCAATGCATAATAAAACAGCAGACTCTTTATTATTAAGTCAGTTTTTAGATTGCTTTTTCTTCTGGTGTCCTGCCAATTGGAAGGAAGAAAATGCCCAAAATCTATGAAACAAGCTCTCTAATAATCCCAACACATATTTTTTTTAAGATAGCTTGGTTGGGAGAAAGAGAGTTAAAATGGCTCCTCCCTAGTAATTTTCTTTTTTCTTTAATAAATATTTTATTCATTTTCTAATTTTACAATCATGTGTACTTAATAAACAATGTGTTGTCTGGGTCCATTGGTAACACAGCACATTTGTAATAATAAATTTCCCCTTTCCCAAGAAAAAATGGGAAATCCTGAATACCCATTGACATCAGAAAGCCCCATTTATTAGTTTTCTAATCCTGCCCACTTTATTTATTTATTAGATATTTATCCCATCTTTATTATTTGTATAAGTAACTCAAGGCAGCAAACAAACCTATTTCTCTTCCCTCCTCCTATTTTTCCCACAACAACCATCCGATGAGGTGGGTTGGGTTGAGAGAGACCGACTAGTCCAGGGGTAGGCAACCTCGGCTCTTATGACTCATGGACTTCAACTCCCAGAATTCCTGAGTCAGATGCTGACTCAGGAATTCTGGGAGTTGAAGTCCATGAGTCAAAAAAGAGCCGAGGTTGCCTACCCCTGGATTAGTCCATCACTGCCTAAGGTGGGAATAGAGGTCACAATCTCCTGGTTTCCAGGCCAGTACCTTAACCACTGTACCGATCTGGTTCCCTCTCCCATTAAGCATCTTTTGGGCATCAAGAGACTATAGCCTGGCTCTCTATGGTTGGTTTTGAACCATTGCTTAGTGCTGAATCAGCTATGACTCAAGCTATGTGTCCACTACCAGGGCTTTTTTTCTCATAGAACACTCAGAACGGTGTTCCAGCACCTTTTTTTTTTGCAAAAAAAAAAA
Organism: Vipera berus; assembly: GCF_964194415.1. Lineage (NCBI taxonomy): Eukaryota > Metazoa > Chordata > Lepidosauria > Squamata > Viperidae > Vipera > Vipera berus. The sequence goes on along the minus strand of NC_138204.1, from coordinate 141,071,491 downwards.
AGCTTTTGCACAAGCTGTGCTGCTATTGGCTTTCAAAAGCCTATTGCAGGGGAAGGCAGCCTTGGCTCTTTTATGACTCATGGACTTCAACTCCCAGAATTCCTGAGTCAGCTATGGTATTGGCTTTCAAAAGCCAATAGGAATTGCTGCTGAGCATGCCAAAAGACCCGGCCGGCAAATGTTGCATAGGCAAGTTGCAGCAAAGGCAGGAATTTTGTATTCCTCCCTGCTCCCCAACTATACCATCTCAACTAGGTAAGTAAGGTATTATTTGCAAATAGGATATCCAAGTATGACTCAAGGAAATTTTCCCTGCATGGAGGGAGTAGTGGTTTGCTTCACTTTGTTTTACTTTTCAAATTGCTGTAGGAAAGAAATGATGATTAGAAAAAGGCAGGAAGTTATTTTTATTAAGAAGAATTCATTTATCCCATGCTAGATCTTTGGGAGCTTGGTACCACCAGCACAGAACATTTGCTTTTCTGAAACTTCATTCAAATTCAATTCCTGATAGTGGCATTTGAAAAAAAAAAAGTTATTTATTAAATTTATATGCTGACTATCTCACTAGGATGACTCTGAAGTCAACTGTGAATCCATGCACAGTGGGGCCATTAAGCCCATTTTTTCCACTTTATCAAAAAGGAGACTATGGTTTACTTTATCAAATCCTTTAAATTAACTTCAGCCCTTACAATTGCTAGCAAGCCTGGCTCTCAATTATTATAATGAGAGGCTATTGTATTGTGAAAAAAAGGGAAAATCCATGTTGAATTGCTTTAACACACTGCATTTAAAAGTTGATATCTCCAAAAAGAAAAACAAAAAACAAAAACCTCACAAAGAAAAATAACAAAAGGAAAAGTCCAAGAAACAGAAATGGTTCATCCAATGGAAAAGTGAATCATACATTAGCTCAGAAGAAATACAGTTTTGGAAACAAAAACAACAAAGAACAACAGATTTGTTCCAGGTTCAAACAAGCCACATTAAAAAAAATGAAAGACACCAACTCAGCCCTAAATGTCAGCTGACGTTATGTGTCAGGAAGTGTTCCCAAAATCACATTAAGTCCTTGCATAGATCTTCCATATTCTTTGTACATTTCAGTTAAGAATCTCATCTCTTTCTTTCTCTCACTCACTCACTTTCCCCATAATATCTTCTATTTTGAAAATGCTGGAACCATTCATGGCGACACATACATGCATATACATGTAGTGGTGGGTGTGTATGCACTTCTGTGTATTAAGCCTGATAACAACTCTGGCAAGAAATGTTCAGCTTCTCTTCGATTATATAATCAATTTACACTGCTTTACCAACCCTGCTATTTCGTATTATATCAGATCAATTACAATTCCAACTTTTTATAAAAAATAATCAATGTTTTCACTTTTTCTGAACAAGCATACCTCTACAAGCATAAAAAAGTCAATGTTAGCTAGATAAAGTTAGTTGTTTAATGCATTAAAATGAAAAGAGGAATGGATGTTCTAGAGCAGGCATGTCCAAAGTCCGGCCCGCGGGCCATTTGCGGCCCGTGGGGCGGATTAATATGGCCCTTGGACAGCCCTCCCTGCTCTATGTAAATGCGGCCCTCCCTTCTGAGAGGGCCGCATCCTGGCGTCACCGCCCAAACCTGGAAGATGAGCGGCGCAGGCGCGACGCCCCCAACCTCCACTGCAGAATCTGTCTCCTTCCCCTCATTGGGCTTTCATTCAGTTCACCGTCCATAGCCAGAAAATCAGCCTATCTCTGCCTCTCCCCCCCCCACACACACACGATACTCTGCTTTTTCCACCCCCTGCGGGAGAAAGTTTTATGCTCTGTTAAGGACACAACTGGATGCTCATCTGTTCGTAAAAGAAATCATGAGAACCACCATAAAAAACACCCCCTCCCCCGAGAGAAAGAGAGAGGCTCACGTCGGCACTTGTTGCCCTTTGAAGATCAGACTGGAGAGGAGCCAAAACAGATTGTGAAGCTCAAGTGGATGTGAGTCCTTTTTATGCAGCCCGTTTAGTTTCGGTTTCTGCTTTGCACCGATTCCTGCAAGTCAGGCGTTTTCGGAAATCAGCCCAGGTTGCAAAAGGCGGCTTTCTACCCAGAACCTTAACTCTAAATCCCACCCTGGATGCTTCAGGCAACTTCCAGAGGCCACCTGTGGAAACTCTGCAGCCTCTCTTAAAATGGGTCATTGCAAATCAAAACGGTTTCTGGTTTTATAAATACCCGCTGGTCGTCTGAATGGGGAGTTCTTTCTTTCTTTCTTTCTTTCTTTCTTTCTTTCTTTCTTTCTTTCTTTCTTTCTTTCTTTCTTTCTTTCCTTCCTTCCTTCCTTCCTTCCTTCCTTCCTTCCTTCCTTCTTTCTTTCCTTCCTTCCTTCCTTCCTTCCTTCCTTCCTTCCTTCCTTCCTTCCTTCCTTCTTTCTTTCTTTCTTTCTTTCTTTCTTTCTTTCTTTCTTTCTTTCTTTCTTTCTCTTCTTGATCTCTGAATGTTTCACATCCATTTCTGGCAGGGATCAAGTCAGTTGCCTGCACTTTTTTCAATTCCACTTTAGCTAAGTGATTGGCAACTTTTTCTCATGAAATTAGAAAGAGAGATTAGGTGGGATGTGACTAGATTCAGCCCTCCGTCCCCTACCTTTATTTTTTAAAAGTGACTTGTGGGGGGGAAATGATGAATTCTGTAAGTTTCCAGATGATACACAACTGGATGGGTAAAATTCTAAATCAGATTCCACATTCAAAACCAACTTGAGAGGGTAGGAGAAAAGATGTTAATGTTTTGAATTGTTTTAATGGTTTTTACTGTTTTTTGTTTTAAAATGTTTTGAAGATTTTAATTGTAATACCAGTAAATGTTTTTGAATTGTGAGCCGCCCAGAGTTGTTTGCAGAGATGGAGAGGGCCGGCCTGGGAGGACTCGCTGCTACAACTGCATCAAGTTTGCGCTCTCGGCGTCCTCCACCCTGTTCTCGGTAGGTAGGCCACTTCCCCGGATGCGCTAGCCGGCTGGCAAGCAGAGCGGAGCGGGCGCCCCGGGCGAGCTCCGCTCGGCAGCAGCGCTGCCTGGCCGGCCGCTCCCTCGGCGCTCTTCCCTCACCGGTCCGCGGCCGCCTTGCCCTGAGTGCGCGCTCGCTTCCCGCACCTTTTCCTGGCTGGCCGAACCGCCATGCTCCTCCCCCCGCCCTGGGCTTGGCGCGGCGTCTGTGCTGGTGCAGCGAGGCTGACGGTGCGCGCCTGGCCTGGCCGAGCGGGAGAAGGGCCTGGTGGGCGGAGTCTCCGAGCTGGTGCCAGGAAGACCCCAACGGCTTTCCCGCCCCCGGAGACGCCCCGGTGGCCAGGGAAAAAGGGCCTGCCGCGCCCTCGGATTCTCTCTGCGCTGCGAGTACCGCTCGGTTGCCAGGCGGGCTCCGAGTGGCAATTTTCTTGTCCGCTGCATGGAAAGGGCTCGGCTTGAATTCTTCCCGGATGTTTCTGGTTGGTCCCCTCTCAAGTGCTAACCAGGAATGTAGGTGAAGCCCTTGGTATGTGGCAGCCGAGAAAATTGCCTTTCAGAGCCCCTTTGTGCAATGGTTCTTTTGTCAGCCAGAAACAATTGGTTGTGACCATCTACCTGGGCACCCTCTACTCTTCAGCAGCCTCAAGGCCAGGCAAGGGGTGGGCGTGCGGCGCTGGTTCACTCCTCGGCAGGGGGGAAGGTGAGGCAAGACTAAGTGTCTCTCATCTGCATGACATTTTGCGCATCAAAACCACTGCCTTTGTACCAGACCGAGCCTATTTGCTGCAGTACAGGTCTCAGTTTCACCCTTCACATTAGTGCAGGCAAGTTTTTTTTTAAATTTATTTAAAATACATTGTGAAAACTCAGCTGACAGTTGATCTTAATGTTATAAAATGAAAAGTATGTCATTTGCAATTAACTTGGCATAAAATAATTCATTTGCATTTAATTGCAATTGTTCAAAGAATGTTCGGAAAAATGTTCGGCCCTCCAGCATGTTCACTTCATCCAATCTGGCCCTCTTTGAAAAAAGTTTGGACACCCCTGTTCTAGAGGATAGGCTGTCAGATGTTTATACAGATGTATATTCTTAGAACTTAGAAAGAGATGGCAGGGATCACAGAAGAAAACAATCTAGTTTTAGAATCTGTTATCTCTGGTTGCTAAGCAAGAAAATGCCATTTATAGCTGAATGTCTAAAATCCTTCATGCTTATCCAGTTGTCTACCTTAAATTTAAGGCACTGAATTTATAATGCCATAAACAGGCTTTTCAAATGTGGAATTTGAAAATGTGTTCCCAGATACCTAGGAATTCTAGGAATTGCAGTCCCAACATACTTGGAGTATACCAAATTGAGGAAGCTGCAAACATTGAACGAATGAAGGAGTAATTTTATTGGGGTAACTTACTACTAGGAGTCCCCTCAAGCCTTATTATACTGGAGATTGATGTTTATGTAAAGGATGGATCAAAAATGTTGTGAGAGTACATCAAGACTGTTTATACTCTTAGAAGCCCAGCTAAAGCAAACATGTACCTATATTCCATAGCAGAGTTACAGAAAGATGTTGGAGGTAGATGGTCACTTTAGTGACAATGGCAAAGACATCAATTCATACTCTATAGGAGAAGGCAGTGGCAAACTGCTCCTCTGTTTTACCTAAAAAAAAACTACACTCTGCCATTGTGCCTGCAAAATTATGATGGATATTGGGCCCTTCAAATAGATGATTATCAGCAGGGCTTTTTTTCTCATAGATTGCTCAGAATGGCGTTCCAGCACCCTTTTTTTGCAACAACAAAAAAAAAAAAGAGAGAGAGAGAGAAGCTTTTGCACAAGCTGTGCTGCTCCCTCTATTGGCTTTCGAAAGTCCACGAGTCATAAAAGAGCCAAGGTTGCCTACCCCTGGCCTATTGGCTTTCAAAAGCCAATAGGAATTGCTGTTGAGTGCGCCAAAAGACCCGGCCGGCAAACATTGCACAGGCAAGTTGTCTACAGTGAAGGCAGGAACTTTGAACCCCTCCCTGCTGCCCAACTACACCATCTCAACTAGGTAAGTAAGATATTTGCAAATAGGATGGCAATAAACAATTTAGGCTGCATTTACATCAGGGCTTTTCAGCCTTTTCAGAAATTGTACCACTTTTAGGACATGGCAATATTCAAGTAACACCAGTGCTTAACAAGGTGTCAAAAACTTGATGACTAACAAAAAGGGGGGGTATTTTGGGTTTCATTGGTTAGGTTCATTTATTGTTATAGAAATGGCTAGTTTATAATGTTATAGAAAAGTAAAAAGTTGAGGTTCAATGTTAATGCTTCCTTCTACTCCTGCAATAGAGGAAATCAGAAGTCAGTGCCTTTTCTTTTTCCCTTCTCCCCCTCACTTTTCCCTTTTTCTCTCACTCTTTGCTTGCAAAAGCCCCCCCCACTCACTCATACCTTGCTCATAAAAGTCTCCAGTCGCTCTCACTCACTCCTCCATCTCTTTCAAAGGCACCTCATTCAGTCTCTCACCTCTCACCTCTTGCTCACTCGCTCACTTACTGCCCCGTTGCTTTTAAACGCTTCCAAATGCCACTTGCTCACTCACTTACTGTGTTTGGAAGCAACAGGGCAGTAAGTGAACGAGTGCCGGGGCCGGAGGCCATCAGCTGTTTGGCGCTGGAGATGCCGGGCGGCCCGATGCAGCGTTCCGTGGCTGGGGCATCTTCAGCTGGTGTCAGGGACGGTGCGGGAGGCCATCAGCTGTTCAGCACCAGAGACCACTGCCACGAGGAACACAGCTCTGGGTCGGGATTTGGAGCAGCTCTGGGTGGGGGCTTAGCATGGGCTGCAGTGTGGCAACTGCAGGGAGTGGAATCCCCATGGCGGCTTTGGGGAGGAGAATCCCTGCGGCCTGTGGCTCCAAGCCACAGGGGCAGGGGTGCAAAGGACAGGCGGTGACACCGTAGCAAGAGGGGTTTCTTACAGACACCAGCATCACTCCCAGTGACAGCACCTCTGAGTTCCAGCACCTTTTTCTTTTAGAAAAAAGCACTGTCCACTATCAAAAGTTAGTTAGGCAATAGCAGAGGTGAGATATGCAAAAAAAGATCTTCATTGATGACTAGAGAGTACTAGACACACTTTAAAATGTTAAGTTTGAACTTTAAAGCTTGAAATCGTTTAGGATCTGCCTGTCTGAGAACCTGTCTCTATCAATATGAATGGGTCCAGTCAGTTAGATCAGAAAGAGAAGTCCTTTTGAAGATGACCCACTTCAGCAGAAGACCTTCTATATAGCTCCCAGGCAATGGAATGCTCTAAGCATTTGATAATGTAATAATAATAATAATAATAATAATAATAATAATAATAATAATAATAATAATAATAATAATAATAATAATAATAATAACAACAACAACAACAACAACAACAACAACAACAACAACAACAACAACAATTTGGAAGGGACATTGGAGGTCATCTAATCCAACCCCCTGCTTAGGCAGGAAACCCTATACCATTTCAGATAAATGGCTGTCCAGTCTCTTCTTAAAAACTTCCAGTGTTGGAGCATTCACAGTTTCTGGTGGCAGGTTGTTCCACTGATTAATTGTTCTAACTGTCAGAAAATTTCTCCTTACTTCTAGGTTGCTTGTCTCTTTGGTTAGTTTTCATCTGTTGCTTCCTGTCCTGCCTTCAGGTGCTTTGGAGAATAGCTTGACTCCCTCTTCCTTGTGGCAACCCCTGAGATATTGGAACACTGCTATCATGTCACCCCTTGTCCTCCTCTTCATTAGACTAGACATACCCAGTTCCAGCAACCGTTCCTTATGTTTTAGCCACCAGTCCCCTGATCATCTATACTCTTTCTACAGTCTCAACATCTTTTTTACATCATGGTGACCAAAACTGGATGCAGTATTCCAAGGGTGGCCTTAAGAAGGCATTGTAAAGTGGAATTAATAACACTTCACGTGATCTTGATTCTATCCCTCTGTTAGTGCAACCTAGCACTGTGTTGGCTTTTTTGGCAGCTGCAGCACACTGCTGGCTTATAGTTAAATGATTGTCCAGTAGGACTCCAAGATCCCTTTCACATCATAGTATTTTGCTACAATATGGCCTTCTCTTTACATAGTGATGTAAAGGGCTTTATATAATAGGACTTATACTTTCATGTATCAAATGTGTGGATCTAATTTCATATATCACCCATTTTTCTTCTTTGCATTTCAAGGTAAAGAATGCCATTTTTTCCCCAGAAGTTTTGTTATTTGTTATTCAAAGACCAAATCAATTATGTGATGGCAAAGAAGCTGTTCTCAGTTCCAATGAAATCTAGACACTCATCTTTAGAAGACTTGTAGAATTACAAATAGATTCTTATTGTTCACAGCCTTGTTTATTTTCTTTAAACAGCAAAAAGAAAATAGAAAAACAGCTTGGAGGACATTTAATAAATCTTGTTCATTGTTTTGGGATTTCCAAGATTGACAGCTCAGAAGGGAAAAAAAGTTTTCTTCCTTAGAAATTAAATTAAAAGTACTGGAAATTGTCAAGAGATTTCTTTTTTAAAAAAAAACAACAACAATGTCCTTATTCATTCACTTGCAAGACCATCTGTTGTTTTAATTTGTCTCTTTATCCATTTTCTGGAGCTGCACTTACTTCTTGTATTCAGATAAGGAAACTGCACATGTTTGGCAAACTATATTAATCTGAATTAGGATCTTATTACTTTGCTGCCTTTAAATGAGAGTCACTGATTTCATTCACATTTAGCTTCATTCTGTTCCGCTTCTTTTTAAACAAAATGGTTTGAGGTAAAGATAATCTGCAACAGCATGTTCCCGGTAAAATGTGTTTTTCCCCTCTACTTCCCATCCCAATCTAAAGTCTGAGGTTTTCCTCGCACTTCTCCCCCCCCACCTGTCAACTATATATCACCATAGTCACCGTGATATCACAGGAGTGGAGCAGGTCATTTTCATGACATCTTAATGTCCTGAAAATGACATTCTTCTTGCATGAGACACCTCTACATCAAAAGTTGCAATTTCCATCAGCTTTCTCCAAGTACAAGACGTGAATGAGAAATAATGCCTCCAATGTTTTAAATCTCCAATAGATGATGGCACTGATAATCTGGAAGGTCTCACATGTATGTTAGCATCTATTCTTTCACTTCAGTTGGTGGAAAGTTGCTGTGAGAAAAGGGGGTGTTACTACCCTTTGTGAAATGGAGCCTTGAATGCAAATACTTCTCCGTTGGCTTTCAGCAATGGTGAATCTTTGACTACCAAAGGAATTCCTCCAACTGAAATCCTTTGCTGAATGCAAGTTGCTTATAGGGATAACTGTGTTGATTGTGTGCTGTTAAGCAAAAACACGATAACCTAAAGAACAAAAACATAAAACTTAAACAAGAAGAGATGTTGAACCAGAAAGAACTTATTTGTGTGATGTGATGATGAAGAAGGGAGTGAATGACTTTTAATAAATTCCACATGAGAAGAATTAAGGATGGCAAAAGAACATTGCTGTCAAGCTTGGTATTTCTCAGGAACATGTGAATCACATTATTAATGTTACTGTTGTAAGGTTTGTGCAAGATGTACCCTTGCATGCTGATGGCAGAGGTAAAAGCTTTAAGATTTGAAATTTGTCAGCAATTATTGTCCTGCAATGAGAATGAAGGTGACGAATTTCTTTACAGCATTGTGACAGCTGATGAACATGAGTTCATCATTATGATCCAGAAACAAAGAGTAGGTCCATGGAATATCAGCACAAAGCTTCATCAGAAGAAAAAAAAATCCCAGGTTTTGGTAAGAAAAGTCAGGGGTCCAGGTTTTTTTTTATAAATTCCCTTAAAATTAGCACCACTATAAACTCAAGCTGCTACATTGCAAAACTCAAAACTTGGAAAGAAGCATCAAGTAGAGTACAATGTGGTGATTGTGTGAAAAATCAAATATAGGTAACCAAGCTCTTTTCAAATATTACTTTCCTGTTTCATTTATTAAATTATCCTCTTTAAACAAAGCTATGGGGATGGAGGCAATCCTTCTCAAAACAGACTCATGCTGAGAATTTCATTCCAAAAGATCATAGAGCACAGAGACATACTGTGGCATACACCTACACACTCACTACCTAAGCCACTGATACACTTTTTACTTTAAGCAAAGTGACTTATACGTGTAAAGGTGCCTCTTCATTACAAGTACTTCAGTCTTAATGATCAATTCCAACCCTCATCACCTTTCTAATAACTAGGTGTATAGTCAATGTTTTAACAGAAGCTGTCAGATCACATCCTTAAGATCTTCATTAAGATCGCTCAGGCAGTATCTCTTCAGTTCCTTTTTGCTTTAATTATCTTTATAAAAAGGCAGGGAAGAGCATTAATGGGCAAGTTCCCCCCCTTCTCCGCCACTCCCCTATCCAATAAGGAAACCTCTGATGATGAATAAACAAGAACTGCTTTAATATTTGCAATAGAGAAAGAACAATCATATAAACCGCAAAAGGTAGGTACAAGAATAACTTTAAGCAGCATTAGGTTGCAAACTAATGATGAATCCCTGGAGAATAGGCTTCCTGAAGCATTAGTAAACCTTCTTTTGCTTACACACAAACACACACATACACACCCCAGACTGAACAATCTGCTTAAAACTGCAGTCCATTTCAAAGGCAAAGAACATATTTAAACAAGCCAATTCTTTCATCCAGATTTTCTCAACTTTGGCAACTTTAAGATATGTGAATTTCAACTCCCAAAGTTCCCTAGTCAGCATGCTGATGGAGAAATTCTGAGAGTGGACGTTCGCATATCTTGAAGTTGCTAAGGCTGAGAATCATCCTGATAGACTTCCTTGTGTTCAGCAGTTTTTTTTCCAATCTCCTCCACTAAGTACTTTGATTCCTATTTCTGGATTGGAGCTCCTTCATCCCAGTCTGTCCAATCCAGCCCACTTCTCCTCATGGCTCTTCCAGACTTACCGTAGTTTCTCTCTCTCCCCCCACCCCAGTTAATCCAATGGGCAGATTCCTCTAGGATTCCATCTCTCTCTCTCTCCCTCTCTTTCTCTTAATTGCATATTAAGATGTTTATAGGGAAGGGATGGAAGGGAAGGCTCTGGTGGACTGGTGCAATAAAAGTAACCTGGTTCTAAATGTTGATAAAACAAAGAAGATCATTTTAGATTTTAGAAAGAGCCGGCATAGTCATACTCCATTCAGGATCAAGGATGCAGCTATAGAGGTGATCAACAGTATTACGTATCTGGGGGTGCAGATAATTAAAAATTTAAATTGGTCTCTCCACACGACAGCCTTAGTGAAGTGTCTGCATTTCCTGTGCATCTCTGTCCTTCTGTCCTGGCCGCTTTTTACAGAGTCACGATTGAGAGCATTTTTACAAACTGCATCACTGTCTGGTTTGGTGGCAGCAGTGCCTCAGATAGAAAGTCCATACAGAAATTGATAAGGACAGCCGAGAAGATCATAGGAAGCTTGCTTCCTGGTATTCAGGATGCTGCTTATAAGTGCTATGTGCTTAGAGCTCAAGCATTGTTACAGACCCCACACACCCACTTTATGGTCTGTTTCTGTTGCTCCCCTCTGGGAGGAGGTTTTGAAGTATTTCTAGCAGGACTATCTGATTGTGTAACAGCTTTGTCCCTTATGCCATACGTTTGGTAAACTCACAAGATTCGTTTTTCTTGCCATGCACATGTATGCATAACCCGAACTAGACTATGTTGTTTCTCTGTGTCATATATATATATATATATATATATATATATATATATATATATATATATATATATATATAAAGGTAAAGGTAAAGGTAAAGGTAAAGGTTCCCCCGCACATGTGTGCTAGTCGTTTCCGACTCTAGGGGCCGGTGCTCATCTCCGTTTCAAAGCTGAAGAGCCAGCGCTTGTCCGAGGACATCTCCGTGGTCATGTGGCCGGCATGACTAGACGCCAAAGGCGCACAGAACGCTGTTACCTTCCCACCGTAGTGGTCCCTATTTTTCTACTTGCATTTTTACGTGCTTTCGAACTGCTAGGTTGGCAGAAGCTGGGACGAGTAACAGGCGCTCACTCTGTTACGCGGCACTCGGGATTCGACCCGCCAAACTGCCGACCTTCTGATCGACAAGCTCAGCTTCCCAACCCACTGAGCCACCGTGTCCCTTATATATATAGTTTGGATTTATATACCGCCCCTCTCCTGAAGGACTCGGGGTGGTGTACAGGGCAATTAAAACACTATATTCAACACATAATATACAAAATTAAAATAAATTAAACCAAGTAGCCCTAAACAATAAAACATGTTCTAAAATGTAAAATGTAAAATTTAAAATCTAAAATCCCAGTTCCTCAGTCCAGGCCAGCAAGTTCAAATAGCCAAGTCTTCAGGTCGTGGCGAAAAGAGCAAAGGTTGGGAGCCATCCGGAGCTCAACAGGGAGCTGATTCCAGAGGGCAGGTGCGTCCACAGAGAATGGTCTCCCCCTGTGGGTATATGCATAATTCTTTTCTTTTCTTTTCTTTTCTTTTCTTTTCTTTTCTTTTCTTTCTTTCTTTCTTTCTTTCTTTCTTTCTTTCTTTCTTTCTTTCTTTCTTTCTTTCTTTCTTTCTTTTTTCTTTCATCATATTTATGTAGTATACAGTATATTGGAGGCGACCCTTTGAGAGCTGTATGCAACAAAATTTCATTTTAATGTATGCCAAGTAGCATACATTCAAAGTGACAATAAAGTTATTTTCAGGCCCCGTCCGACGAGTCTCCAAAAGAATGAATCCGGAACGGGAGCTGGTTCTCCTAAGCCACGTTTATTAGCCTCTTAAACAGTTGCTCGAAGACAGACGAAGTCAGCGTTGATTCTACAGTATCATCAACGCTGTTAAATAGCCAGCCAAGCCGACACCCTCCACCACACCCCCTAATCGTTTCACCACGCCCACACCCTACTTAACTAACGCCTCCCATGGTTCCCGCCCTTTGGCACCCGCCCCACCACCATTGCAGCCGGTAAGCCACCCCCCAGCCCAAACCACCCTCTCCTTCCCCAGACCTTCGCACGCTTCCATCTCCCCCCTCAGCTGTCCATTCCGCCGCAGGCCTCGCCCTGAGCCCCTCCCCGACCCACGGGGGTTCTCCACCTCCCCCTGAGTTACTCTGGCGCCCATCCATGTTTTGTCCCCAGTCTCTGAAGGCCGGTAGATCATCCCCTGGCCGAATACGGTAGCCGCGCTTTCCCCCGGCTCGTTGGCCGCTTCCGGGAGCCGCCGGGCTGGTCCGCGGCCTCCCCAGCTGATGGGCGGGCCGCCGCTGCCTCCCCAGCTGACGGGCGAGCCACCGCTGCGCAGTTACTCCGGCCGCCCCTCTTCCTGGCTTCCCAGGACGGCGTGGACGCTGGTGGTCGCCTCCGGAGCGCCGCAGCTCGTCGGGAAGAGGAGGAGGCTGGCGGGGGACCCTGGAGGCGGGTAGAGCGCTTCGTGGCTTCCTTGGGTGCTGGGCAGACGGGTGCTGGGGTGAGGCAACGGCCGAGCGCCGTCCCGGCCCTCCAGGACTCCGCGGGCGCTGGCAATTGGACTCGGGGCCTGGCGGGGCGCTCCGCGGGCACCGGCGGTTTGGTGAGTCGCTCCGTGGCCCGTCCGAATGTCGGGCGTGCCAGGCCCGACATGCCGCCCCCCCTACCAAGGGTCCTCCTGCAGACGTAGAGAACAAGGTTACAGAATCATTCACTCTGCATACACCTCCTTGTCCCCTACCCCCCAGCCTGCTAGGGTGGGCACGGTGGAATGCCCGGACCAGACGTGGGGCATGGACGTCTTCCCGCGACACCCACGTTGCCTCCTCCACCGGGTACCCCTTCCACCGAAGGAGATACTGTATGGCGCCCCTCCGCACCCTGGAGTCCAACACCTCCTGCACCTCATACTGGTCAGCGTGAACCGGTCCGGGACCCCCCTCCCCTGCCGCTGCAGTAGCCGCTGGAGCAGGTTTCAGCAGGCTACTATGGAACACCGGGTGGACCTTACCCAAGAACTTAGGCAACCGCAGTCGCACCGTCACCGGGTTTACCACCTGCACCACCCGGAACGGCCTGAGGTATTTGGGTCCTAGCTTGCGGCACGGTACCTGTAACCGTAAGTACTTGGTGGACAAGTAAACCAGGTCCCCCACCCGCGGTGTAACAAAGGGTTTTCGTTTCTTGTCCGCCTGTGCTTTGGTCGCCACGGCGGACCGGTCCAATGCTTCCTTCGCCGCCCCCCAGGCGGCCGTGATTTGACGCATCCAGTCCTGCGGTGAGCACGGAGACCCCTCCTCCTGGAGGCATTCAGCGAAGGGAACAAATTCGTGACCGGTGACCACCCGATATGGAGAGAAGCCAGTACTACTATGAACCGCATTATTGTACGCCACTTCAGCAAGCGCTAACAGGTCTACCCAGTCCGTCTGCCGAAAAGAGACGTAGCTCCGCAGATAGCGTTCAACGGCAGCGTTGGCTCGTTCTGCGGCCCCGTTGGTGCTGGGGTGATAGGCCGTACTCAGCCCCTGTGACGAGCCGATATGATGCAGGAACTCTCTCCAAAACTGAGCCGTGAACTGCACCCCTCTGTCTGAGATCACACGCCGCGGCACTCCATGCAGTCGGTATACTTGCGTGAGAAACAGCCAAGCTAGTCGACGAGCTGATGGTAACCCCTTACATGGAACAAAGTGTGCCTGTTTGCAAAACAGGTCGACCACTGTCCAAATAACGGTGTGACCCTTACTCTCTGGGAGGTCCACAACGAAGTCCATGGCGATGTCTTGCCATGGCCGAGTTGGGTCAGCTACCTGCTGCAACAGCCCCAAAGGCTTCCCAACTTGGGGTTTTGTAGTAGCACAGACATGGCAACGCCGCACATACTTCTCGATGTCATCTGGAACAGACCAGAACCCAGGCTCCCGACCCCTCACTTCCCCGAACCGCTCTCTGAGAACCTCCATAGTACGGCTGCCCGGAGCGGTGGAGTAGCTCCATTCTTCACCGCTGTCCTCCATGAAACACCGCTCCCTCCACTCTGTAGACGCACCTTTGGGCCGGGTCGCCTGGCCTTGGCTGAGCCCTCTATGATCCCCGTCAGAGGGTGTCCACCGTTCACTGCTGCGACCCCTCACTCCAGCCTCCTGAGGCCCTGGACCAGGGCCGTCGAGTGGGGGAGGCCTTTCCTTCCGCCGCACCGAGGGCAATGCCTCCTCCCCCACTTCCACCGACTCCAAGAGCCCAGCCGCAGCTCCAGCTTCCTCCTGCTCCTCAGCCAGCGGCGCAGAATCCTCCGCACCTTCTGCCATAGCAAACTCCCAGGGAGAGCTCTCCACAAAGGTTTAAAGGAACGCTGACTTACTTTCAGGCCCCGTCCGACGAGTCTCCAAAAGAATGAATCCGGAACGGGAGCTGGTTCTCCTAAGCCACGTTTATTAGCCTCTTAAACAGTTGCTCGAAGACAGACGAAGTCAGCGTTGATTCTACAGTATCATCAACGCTGTTAAATAGCCAGCCAAGCCGACACCCTCCACCACACCCCCTAATAGTTTCACCACGCCCACACCCTACTTAACTAACGCCTCCCATGGTTCCCGCCCTTTGGCACCCGCCCCACCACCATTGCAGCCGGTAAGCCACCCCCCAGCCCAAACCACCCTCTCCTTCCCCAGACCTTCGCACGCTTCCATCTCCCCCCTCAGCTGTCCATTCCGCCGCAGGCCTCGCCCTGAGCCCCTCCCCGACCCGCGGGGGTTCTCCACCTCCCCCTGAGTTACTCTGGCTCCCATCCATGTTTTGCCAAAGTCTCTGAAGGCCGGTAGATCGTCCCCTGGCCGAATACGGCAGCCGCGCTTTCCCCCGGCTCGTTGGCCGCTTCCGGGAGCCGCCGGGCTGGTCCGTGGCCTCCCCAGCTGACGGGCGGGCCGCCGCTGCCTCCTCAGCTGACGGGCGGGCCGCCGCTGCGCAGTTACTCCGGCCTCCCCTCTTCCTGGCTTCCCAGGATGGCGTGGACGCTGGTGGTCGTCTCCGGAGCGCCGCAGCTCGTCGGGAAGAGGAGGAGGCTGGCGGGGGACCCTGGAGGCGGGTAGAGCGCTTCGTGGCTTCCTTGGGTGCTGGGCAGACGGGTGCTGGGGTGAGGCAACGGCCGAGCACCGTCCCGGCCCTCCAGGACTCCGCGGGCGCTGGCAATTGGACTCGGGGCCTGGCGGGGTGCTCCACGGGCGCCGGCAGTTTGGTGAGTCGCTCCGCGGCCCGTCCGAATGTCGGGCGTGCCAGGCCCGACAGTTATTATTCTATATTGCCAACCAATATTCCTGATTCTTTTAAAAGTACCTAACTTTTCCTCTGTAGCAACAGCTGATCTTGACTTAAATCTATTAATTTAATAGATTTAATTTACTGATTGCACTTTCTTTACTTTTATATTCTCTCTACCCACCCACCCCCCTTCTTAACTTCCTATAGTTGAAGACATTTGTTTTTTTACATATCAAAGTTCTATCAATTTGTACCAAAACTTCAACACAATCATCCTGGTCGTCTATAGGAACATGGTCAGATCATGAAAAATAACATGCTGTATACAAATCACAGATACACACTCACATACACAAAGCAGAGGGAACCAACCAAATAACTGCAAGGAATCTGTGAAATGTAAATCTAGTGAATGAGGAATTTTTAAAACAATAGCACTAAATCATTAACACAACAAAAGAAATCTTAAAAATTAAAATGAGTTGAATAAAACAGAGGGATTTGTGCACAACTCCTAGAATTAAGTAGCCTATTTTTCTTTTCCTGCTTCTAACTCTTTTTAGTAGCCTCTTGGTGATTTCCTTACTGAAAAGCTATTTGCTCTGTGTCTAGGAATTTATTGCAAGAAGATATTTACATTCTAATGGAAACAAATGAATAATCTAAATTATATTACACTATCTTGGAGGGAAAAAACAACCTTTTGCAGTCTTTAATAAGACAGAGTTTACCCAAGAATCATAATTTCTGTTATTTTCTAGATGCTTAAAAATGAACTCTGACAGAATCTATTAAAGTGACATTTTTTTTTCTTTCTGAGCAGGCCATCCTTGAAGTAAGGAACATATTTTAATTGTTATGCAATTACTAATAATGGAAATGCCTTGTTGATAGCAGACAACAATGTTAAAAGAGGACTAAAAAGCACAGTCCAGAGTCATTTAGGTGGGATGGGCAGTGGTGAAGATAAATAAATAAATAAATAAATAAATAAATAAATAAATAAATAAATAAATAAATAAATAAATAAATAAATAGCTAAAAGCAAACAACAAACAAACAAACAAATAGTTAGTAACATCATACCAGGACATGAAAATGCACTTGACTCATTATCTTAAAAAGTCCCTAGAATACTAAAGTGTTTCAGAGCTCAAACAGCAATGAGATTTTGGTGCCTGCTCTAAGGTTCATTTGCTTTACTTTAATCTGCAGCTACAGCTGTTTTTTTTCCTAAATAGCTATTTATTTAAGGGGAAAGCACATGTTGTAATTCAAGTATATAACTTCACAAAGCTGATCAAGAAATATACTGCCTGACTGCTTCTCCAAATTAAAATTTCCCAGAAGACAGAGAGCTAGCAAATCAAGAGATAGCTCCTATAGAATACTTAGTCCTTTGCAAGCTATGAGCAACAACTTACAACCTTCGCACTGTGTTCAAATCTCAGAAGTCATATATGTGGTATACGTTCAGGCAAATTCATGTTTTACTAGGGATGAATTCAGTAAAAATTCATAAAATTAGTGACATATGTATATGTATATGTATATGTGTGTATATATGTATGTATGTATTTTTAGAAGCTGTAAGTTTGATAGGGACACTATGTCATGGAAGTTATAATAATAACAGTCCTTTTTATGTGGAAGACCTTCACCCAATTTGAGAGAAAATAAAATTGTATGCAAAAGAAGGAACATGAATAATGTATTGTGATAGTGTGGAATAGAAACATTCTCAACATATTTCTTTGGAATGTGGCAAAGGGTTTTGCCGTAGAACAGACTATTATTGTTGCTGCAGCTACAGGGTTTACTCCATAGAGGATTATGAATTTTGGGTAGCCCTCGACTTATAATCATTCCTTCAGCAACTGTTCAAACCTACCACAGAGCTGAAAGAAGTGACTTACATTTACAAAGTGTCCTTAGATTTATGACCATTACAGCATCACCCCAGTCACATGATCAAAATTTGGACACGTGGCAACTGGCACGTTTGGTTGCAGATCCAAGGTTCATGTGATCACCATTTGTGACTTTCGTATCGGGCTTCTGACAAGTAAAGTCAACGAGGGAAGCTGGGTTTACTTAACAGCTACTGTGATTTGCTTAATACCCATGGCAAAAAGAGTTGTAAAATTGGGTGTGACTTCCTTAACAACCACCTTGCTTAGCAATGGAAATTCTGATCCCAAATGTAGATGTACCTGTACTTACTGGGCAAATGGATATAATAGTATTATGTTGTAAGCATACTGGCAATACATTTTTGTAGCTGTTTTTCCCCCCTGGTTCATTCTCATGGACTTGCCATTTCTCTAGAGCAGGGGTAGGGAACCTTGGCTTTTCCAATTAATTCATACCAATGACTATTTTGAGCAAGGAGCCCATACATAGTCCATTCATGCTGACTAGTGAGATGCTCACCAAATGATTGGGATGCTTGGAACGCAGAAAATTTGAACTGAAAAGGAAGAGTAAGGTTTCTGGCATCTTATTCTGCATCTAGATTGCTTTTTCCTTTCCCCAGACTGGCCCACTCTAAACACATCAAGCTAAAAAGCCAGTTATCCTTGCAATTTAATCTTTCCTGGAGGACTTAGTCCTGGGGATTTTTAGAAATAGTATAATTCCAACCTGGTCATTTGTGGTCATATTCTTGAAGAGGCTTGAGCAAACTTGTCCTATCTCTAGGATGTCATTTTGGTCTCATTGGCATTACATTAGTAGGAGTAAAGTTTTCCATTCTTATTAATGCCAGTGAGACTAAAATGACATTCTAGAGATAGGACAGGTTTGCTCAAGCCTTTTCAATAGCATTTAAGAAAATTAATTTTCTTATATGACTATGGTCATAGGTAATAGGTTGGCCTGGAAGTCCCCATTAGCTCCAGCCAGTACACTCAAACTGGTCAGGATTAACTGAAGAACAATCTCTGTCCTTGCCAGCTGGAGTAGGAAGATGATAGGAGAACACAGCAATAAAATTGATGAAGCTTCTCTACTTGAACAGAGTAGCCCAAATCAGAGGCACTATTTGTCCAGTCAAAACTGACCCTCAGAAGAACTGAAGAAAATTTCATGGCATTAGGAAAAATTAATACAAGGACCAGAAGATTGCCTGGATTTCACTCTCAAATAAATAGAAAACAAAAACAGATGAAATGAAATTATGTGCCATGCAGTTGGATGAGAGGAACATTAAATATTTTCCTTGCAAATCCCAGACCAGAAATTAGGCTGGGATTAAGAACACTCAGAAGTTCATATATTCAGTGAAGCTGTACAATGAGAGTTGTGTGTGTAGAGTTTGTCCCATCATGTAGATTCCATTCAAACTTTGGGCTAGATCATAGTAGAACCTCTATATGGTCACACTAAAAGTAAAATCATTTCACTGGAGGCACAAATGACTAGGTGGAAGTTATCCTATTTCAGACACATTATGAGAAGACCAAGCTCTCCAAAGAAGCCTCTAATTCTGGGAAAGGTGGACGGAAAGAGAAGAAGATGACCAGCAGCAATAGTTCGTCATGGAGAAAATCTATCTATGTGATCTCTAAGAGTCAACAGTGACTTGATGATATGTAATTTATTAATCAAAAGGTTCAACATGTGTGACTCCTTTCTTTCATAAACAGCCAATTCTAGATATTTACTGGCTTTCCATGTTACCCAAGTTATTGTGTGATATTAAGGTTAGCCTTAGACAACTACTTTCTTTCACAAAGTTGGTCCTAGTCCTAAAAATAATGATAATTAAGAAATCATACCAATTTTATTTCTTTGGAGAAGAATAAAGTTTATGAAACTTCTATCACTACTGAATGCTTTGTTTCATTGCTACATTTTCTAGAATAACCATATAAGATAAGGCTACTTTAAGAAATTGGTTGGTAAAAAGCTTAAGTTATTATTTATTAAAAAGTTTTATCATACATTTTATCTTTAACAAACCCCCCTACCCCTCCCCTATCCCTCCCTCCTTACCCCTCCCCCCCTCCCCCCCCCCGACTTCCCAGAGCTAAGTACAAGGTATAAAAAACAAAAAAAGAATCATAAACAACCACATGCTAACAACCGTAAACTCTAAAATCTATCACTCTCTAGCTCATATAGAATAACTACAAACACTATTAATATAAAATCTTCATTTCAAAAAAAAAGAATTTAGGCAGTCTAGCATGACTTGGGACGCGCTTAAAAGCTCCAGCCTTGTCCATCTATACATCCAAAACACCATTCCAATCCCCCATAAAAATAACAGATTTATAATCCAACTGGGTAAGCTTTGTATAAAGTAAACTAAAAAAGTCAGCTTGTTGTTGATTATGAGCATATAATCCAACTAAAAGCGTCTTTTTGCCTTCTAGCAGCAGCTCTATCATAACGTATCTTCCATGCTTATCTGCTTCAATTAAGTCTGCTGTTAAGGCACTTTTAACATAAACAACCACTCCATTTTCCTTATTCATTACAGAAGCAACAAATCGCGTACCCAACCTTGAGTTCAGTAAATACTTTTGATCCACAACCCTAATATACGTTTCTTGCAAACATACTCTGGTTTCTCTTCAGATCGTATAAATCTTTCGCTTAAGTTATTATTTATTATGCACAGTACACACAAGAGATCATTACAAGTCATAATCACAAGCTGTTTTTTTAATGTCTCCTGTTGATCAGGAATTCCAAAATTGAGGTTTTGGTCAATCAAAAGAAACCCAGTGCTAATTATTTCTCTAGAAAAATCTATAAAGCTACTGAAACAATACAGCGAATAGGTAGAAAACTGTCTTTTCTCCCATAATTAATATAGCAGTGCCAATAGCACTTAGACTTATACACTACTTCACAGTGCTTTACAGCCCTCTGTAAGCAGTCTACAGAGTCAGCATATTGCCTCCAACAATTTGGATCCTCATTTTACCAACCTCAGAAGGATGGAAGCCTGAGTCAATCTTGAGCCAGTGAGCATCGAACTGCTGGCAGTCAGCAGAAGTAACCTTCAATACTGTGCCACCATGGCTTTATCCCCATTTCATTTCCTCCTTTAAATTTCTGGGAGTCTACCTCTGTGAAGATCTGACCTGGAAAGTTAACACAACCCAGGCGGCTAGAAAGGCCCAACAGAGGCTTCACTTTCTTAGGATCTTGTGGAAGAACAGGGTAGAACAACAGCTAATGACCCTCTTTTACCGGTCTACCATAGAGAGCGTCCTCTCATATGGTATTGTGGTTTGGTATGCTGGTCTGACAGCTGCGGATAGGAAAGTATTACAGAGGGTAGTGAGCACAGCACAAGACATTGTGGGCTGTTCCCTGACACCACTGGATGACATCGCCAGGGCTCGTTGCCTTGGAAGAGTGAGGAAGATTCTCAGGGATGACTCACACCCTGGACGGTATCTCTTTACTCTCCTACCATCCGGTAGGAGATATAGGAATATAGCCAGCCGTACCAACAGGTTGAAAAATAGCTTTTATCCGTGGGCTGTTAGGCTTTTAAATGGGACATAATCTTATGCAGAATTGACTTGGGAGGCCGGTGTGTGGTGTAGTTGGTTCACATAGTGTGGTGGGATGGAGGGTTTGTTGTCACTGTGTGTTGGGGGGAGAGAGCAAGGGGGGAGGCTCAGCTAATCTCAATGTACACATGTTGTACTTTGACAATAAAGGTTTTATTATTTATTATTATTACATTATACTAGGATGACATACTTTTTTCTCTAATCTTGATGCCTCCCTAAGTGGATGTAGCAGTTATGATACTGTTCCCATGGTTGCAGTTCAGTCATTATCACATGCCCTTTTTCTTTCCTTTTCATATTCCATCAATTGCCCTAGGCCTAGGTGAAACAAATATGAGCACTAAAGAAGATAGAAGGGATGGAAACAGCACTGCAGAGAAGAACAACTATAAAAGCTAGATAACACTATGCAATCTGTTTCCTTTTTCTGTCTTTAAAGGTACTCGAATGTTGCTCAGTAGGTTGACTTGTAAAAATATGGAGGGGGGGAAAAGAGAAATTATACACACTTTCTGAAGAGTGTTTTGTAATAATAACTGGAATAAACTAGTATATTGTGTTCTTTCTCTAATGAGATTTTTTTAAAAAGAAAATATAAATAGGTTGGGGAGAAAAATTCTGTGATGCCCTCATTAGTACAGAACATTACAGCCTGGAAAACACTGTACATACTGTATATAAATGTTATTTGCCTAGTTTCATTAAAGCAGAGCAATATCGAAACAAAAAATAGAGGATGCAAATTTAAAGAATAACATGCTTAGTCTCATATAAAGAAGAAAACGATTTCCAGACTGGTATGTGTTATGGAGAAATGGATGCTCTTCTATTTTTTATCTTTTGAGAAGAAAGAAGGCTGAACATATGCAGCTAATAACAAAATACCTTGAAAATAATAATTTTTGCTAGTTGATAAAAGCAGCTTCAAAAGGGCTGCCCCCATATTCTAGTACCTTCCCAAATGGCACAAAAAGTTCTATCTGTAGTTGGAACAGTTGGGCCTCTGTGAATCTTGTTTTAAACTGTATTACATAGATACATAGATTAAGACTTCTCTTCCTCATTCTTTATTCTTATTTAGGATTTTAAGGAGAATCAAGGACAAAATGGTATCCGCTTCACAATCCAAAGTATCCAATTTCTCCACTAAATGGATCCTATCCTTTAACATAGCATAGACATAACAAATCAGAGACATCACCCTGTCAACAAAAGTGCGTATAGTCAAGGCTATGGTCTTCCCAGTTGCAATGTATGGCAGTGAAAGCTGGACCATAAGAAAGGCTGAGCGCCAAAGAATTGAAGCCTTTGAACTATGGTGCTGGAGAAGACTCCTGCGAGTTCCTTGGACTGCAAGGCGATCAAACCGGTCAGTCCTAGAGGAGATCAACCCTGACTGCTCTTTAGAAGGCCAGATCCTGAAGCTAAAACTCAAATACTTTGGCCACCTAATGAGAAGAAAGGACTTACTGGAGAAGAGCCTAATGCTGGGAAAGATTGAGGGCAATAGAAGAAGGGGACGACAGAGAATGAGGTGGCTGGATGGAGTCACTGAAGCAGTAGGTGTGATCTTAAATGGACTCCAGAAGATGGTAGAGGACAGGAAGGCCTGGAGGAACATTGTCCATAGGGTCGCGATGGGTCGGACACGACTTCGCAACTAACAACAACAACAACAATCCTTTAACATGTTTCACAAAACCTGATGGAGCCCTTTGACCCCTTGAAATTGTTTTTCTTGCCACAGAGAAAAGATAGACATGATAATATAGAAAGTCCTACAGGAAAGTTGTTTTGTTTTCTTTGAGTAGACATGTTTTGGGGGCTATGTTTCAATGACAAATGTGGCACTACAGTTCCTTTTTCATGATTAAAATTAGAAATAACTAAGCATGTTCTTACTTGGTCTCCTGGTTTTGCAAATCTTGCTCTTGCTGATTCATCAGTGTATGTAACACAGCACACATAACCAAGGCCGATTATCAGCAGACAACCAGAACATGCAAAGAAGAAGTCAGGAAAGCAAAGCCTCAGAATAAACAAAGACTTGCAACAGAAATCAAGAACAATAAAAAAAAAGTTTCTTCCAACATATTAACAACAAAAAAATAGCCAAGGAAACTGTAGGCCCACTAAAGAGTGAAGATGGCAAGGAAATTACAGGCAACAGGGAGAAAGCAGAGCTGCTTAACTCATACTTTGAGTCAGTCTTCACACAAACAGAAACTATAGCCCAACATACCCAAAAAGCCACTGCAAAAAATATACTAGAAACAAAAATTAAAATAAGCAAGAAAATGGTAAGAGAATTCCTATCCGACCTTGATTAGTATAAATCACCGGGACTCGACAGATTACATCCCAGAGTTCTGAAGGAGCTGGCAGATGTTATCTCAGAACCATTGCACCACATCTTTCATAAATCCTGGAGCACCTGGAAAGTACCTGAGGATTGGCAAAGGGCTGATGTGGTTCCCATCTTCAAGAAAGGGAAAAAAATGGATCCAGAAAACTACAGACCAATCAATTTAACATCAATACCTGGGAAGATCCTAGAAAAGGTAATCAAAAAACAGATCTGCAAACAACTAGAAGCAAACAAAGTCATAACTAGTAGCTAGCACAGGTTTGTTAAAAACAGATCATGCCAAATCAATCTTACCTCATTCTTCGATAAAGTGACTAAACTAGTAGACCAGCAAAATGTAGTGGATGTAATACACTTAGATTTCAGTAAGGAATTTGACAAAGTAGACCACAACCTACTCCTTGGCAAGCTAGAAAAAGGTAGAATAGACAACATCACCACTGGCTGACAAACTGTACTCAATGAGTAATCTTCAATGACACTATATCCACATGGAGAGAAGTTAGCAGTGGGGTAGCACAAGGTTGCGTCTTAGGCCTAATAGTCTTCAATATCTTCATAAATGACTTAGATGGGGAAAATGAAGGGGAATTTATCAAATTTGCAGATGACACCAAACTGTCAGGAGTAGCCAACACCCCAGAAGACAAACTCAGGATCCAAAAAGACCTTGACAAACTCGAACAATGGGCCCTATCCAACAAAATGAGTTTCAGTATAGAGAAAAACAAGGTCTTGCACTTGGAGGGACGCGGTGGCTCAGTGGGTTAGGACGCTGAACTTGTCGATCGGAAGGTCGGCAGTTTGGCGGGTCGAATCCCGAGTGCCGCGTAGCAGAGTGAGCGCCTGTTACTCGTCCCAGCTTCTGCCAACCTAGCAGTTCGAAAGCACGTAAAAATGCAAGTAGAAAAATAGGGACCACTACGGTGGGAAGGTAACAGCGTTCCGTGTGCCTTTGGCATCTAGTCATGCCGGCCACATGACCACGGAGACGTCCTCGGACAAGCGCTGGCTCTTCGGCTTTGAAACGGAGATGAGCACCGCCCCCTAGAGTCGGAAACGACTAGCACGCATGTGCGGGGGAACCTTTACCTTTACCTTTACCTTGCACTTGGGCAAGAAAAAGGCACAAATATAGATTGGGTGAGACTTGGCTTAAAAACAGTAATTGTGAGAGGGACCTTGGAGTCCTAGTGGACGATCACTTGACTATGAGACAGCAGTATGCAGCAGCAACCAAAAAAGCTAATACAATCCTGGGCTGTATAAACAGGCATAGAATCAAGATCACGCGAAGTACCGCTTTACAAAGCCCTAGTAAGACCACACCTGGAATACTGCAGCCAATTTTGGTCACCATATCACAAAAAGATGTTCAGAGTTTGGAAAAAATTCAGAGAAGAGCAACTAAGATGATCAAAGGCCTGGAGGCTAAAACATATGAAGAATGTCTGCAGGACTTTGGTTTGGCTAGTCTAAAGAAAAGAAGAAATAGGGGAGGCATGATAGCAGTATTCCAGTATCTGAGGGGCTGCCACAATACAGAGGGGGTCAGGTTGTTCACCAGAGTACCAGAGGGAAGGACGAGAAACAATGGTTGGAAACTGGTCAAAGAGAGAAGCAACCTGGAATTAAGGAGAAACCTCCTGACAGTGAGGACAATCAACCAGTGGAAGAACTTACCCCCAGAAATCGTCACTGGAAATTTTTAAGAAGAGACTAGACAATCACCTGTCTGAGATGGTATAGGTTCTCCTGCTTAGCAGGGGGCTGGAATAGAAGACCTCCAAAATCCCTTCCCGCTCTATTCTATTCTATTATGGCTATTATGGCTACTATTCTATTATTACCGTATATACTTGAGTATAAGCCGAATTTTTCAGCCCACTTTTTGGGCTGAAAAAATCCACTTCGGCTTATACTCCAGTCAACAAAAAAAAAAGAACTTACCGAGGACTTGCGCGCGGCCGAGCTACTTTGCCTGACGCTGCTGGGGTCGCCCGGGCGCCTCTGCTCGCCCTCAGCAGCACCTGGCCCGGAATCACATGCGAAACAAGCCCGGCAGAGGAGCCGGAGCGGCGAGCAGAGGCGCCCGGCCCAGATCCTGCAAGGCCCGGCCGAGACGCGCCCCCAGCAGCGGAGCTGCTCCGGCTCCTCTGCCGGGCTTGTTTTGCATGTGAGCTACTTTGCCTGACGCTGAGAAGACCCGCTTGGGCACTCGGGTTGGTGTCAGTCTCCGCAGGCCCTTCTCGTTTCCAGGAACGTCAAGCGCGCTTGGCTCCCCACCCCCACGGCAGGGCAGGGCAGGGCAGAGCAGAGACTTGCTCGCCCTTCTGACGGCCCTGAAGAGAAACGAAGGGCTTGCAAACTCCCCGCGAGAAGCTGGGCGAAGCGCGCGGCTGGGCGAGTGTGTGCCTGCGCGCGTATTTACGAAAGAAACGCTCCGAGAGTTCTTCTTTCTCCGCCCCCTTGGGGGGAACTCTAGCGACTGCTGTAGCCGCGCTTCTCTTCTCGGCTCCGAAAATAGGGATTTCTACTCTCTCTCTCTCTCTCTCTCCCCTCCCCACCCCGCATTCTCCTGCCTCTTCGATTGCGACAATAAAAGGGCGAAGGGTGCGCTGGTTTCTTCCTCCTTCCTCCCCCCCTCCCCTCCCCTCCCCGATTGTCAGGTGAGGCAGCTGGAGGTCTGGCCGGGAGATTGTAGCCGTTTTGAAACGCCGCGTCTTGAAACGCCCGATCAGCTGATTTTCGGGTGGAAGAGCCGCGGCTTGAATCTGTTTGCATCTGCCTGAATTAGACCGAAACGGCCTGAATTTGACCAGAGTTGCTTTGTAATGGCTGGAGGAACTGCAGAGGAGGTCTTGCCGGGAGATTGTGGCCGTTTTGAAACGCCGCGGCTTGAAACGCCCGATCAGCTGATTTTCGGGGCGGAAAGAGCCACTGCTTGAATCTGCTTGTATTTGTTTGAACTTAACCAGAAACGGCTCGTGATGGCTGGAGGAACTGCGGAGGGAGTGAATGCTCCAGCCTGGAATATTTGGAAAGGCTGGGGGAACCGGATGAACTGCAGCTTAAGCGACTGTTGCCGGAGGAGCCATGGCTTGAAACGCCCCAGTTTTGGGGCAGCGTTTGCTTGTTCCCTCCCTCCCTCCCTCCCTCCCTCCCCTCTAAATCCTTCCTTCCTTCCTTCCTTCCTTCCTTCCTCCCTCCCTCCCCTTTCCCTCCTCTCTAAATCCTTCCTTCCTTCCTTCCTTCCTTCCTTCCTTCCTTCCTTCCTTCCTTCCTTCCTTCCCCAGCCCTAATCCGGAAAGTGGAAGGAAAGAAGAGTAAAGGCTGGGCGGAGGAGGAGGGGAAGTTTAAAAAGGGGGC
Source organism: Vipera berus (assembly GCF_964194415.1). NCBI lineage: Eukaryota > Metazoa > Chordata > Lepidosauria > Squamata > Viperidae > Vipera > Vipera berus. The sequence continues at coordinate 141,044,899 of NC_138204.1, read as the reverse complement.
GGCGTTCCCTTTAAAAAGCCGCCCGCCACGCCGCGCTCCCTCGCAGCACTCGCGGCGGCTGGCTTCTTGGCTCCCGGTCTCCCCCAGGCTTCCCGGCTGTGATTGGCGAGCGAGCCTCCCGAGCTCCGGCGGCCGTGACATCAGCAGAAGCGGAGCAAGCAAAAGCGAAGGGGGAAGTCTCCCCTCGTCCCGGGAGACTCTCGCTTCCCCCCACCCCCCACCCCCCACCCTCCCTACATCCCGAGCCTTCCAGATCTTCGCCTGCCTACTCGCGAGCAGGCATGTTTTCCAGCCAATCCGGGCCTGGGAGCAGGGCGCCGGCGGCACGTCCACTTTCCCCGCACTCTCCGTTCAGACGGCGCCCTTTGAGCCTGGAGTGATGCGGACGTCGGAAAAGGGCGCCGGGCGAAAGCAGCGAAGCGGGATCGCCGCGTGCCCCCCACTCCTCCTCCTCCTCCTCCTCTTCTTCTTCTTCCTCCTCCTGGTCGGCTTGACACCCCCATTTCGGCTGCTTCGCAAACTGCTTCCTCCACCCCACCCCACCCCACCTCACCCCTCCCCGCAAAAGATGCCGGGGTCGACAGCGTTTTTTCTACCCGGAACAAGCAAACACGCAGGCAACCCTGCACTATTCAGCTCAGTGAAGTCACGCTTGAAACGGCTTGAAACGCCCGATCAGCTGATTTTCGGGGCGGAAAGCGTGCGGTGTTGTTGTGTTTTTTTTCCTCCCCCCGAAAGTGAACGGCAGCTTTCCGTACTAGTGTATTGGCATGTCAAGACACCAGCACAAAGACCAAGGTACAAGGAGCCCTCCTTCAGTCATTATTGAAACATTTGATCAGCCCAACTTCTTCTTCTTATTATTATTATTATTAAATCTGTTTTTTAACCAAGCGTGACTTCACTGAGCTGAATAGATGCCGGGGTCGACAGCGTTTTTTCTACCCGGAACAAGCAAACACGCAGGCAACCCTGCACTATTCAGCTCAGTGAAGTCACGCTTGGTTAAAAAACAGATTTAATAATAATAATAATAAGAAGAAGAAGAAGAAGAAGTTGGGCTGATCAAATGTTTCAATAATGACTGAAGGAGGGCTCCTTGTACCTTGGTCTTTGTGCTGGTGTCTTGACATGCCAATACACTAGTACGGAAAGCTGCCGTTCACTTTCGGGGGGAGGAAAAAAAACACAACAACACCGCACGCTTTCCGCCCCGAAAATCAGCTGATCGGGCGTTTCAAGCCGTTTCAAGCGTGACTTCACTGAGCTGAATAGTGCAGGGTTGCCTGCGTGTTTGCTTGTTCCGGGTAGAAAAAACGCTGTCGACCCCGGCATCTTTTGCGGGGAGGGGTGAGGTGGGGTGGGGTGGGGTGGAGGAAGCAGTTTGCGAAGCAGCCGAAATGGGGGTGTCAAGCCGACCAGGAGGAGGAAGAAGAAGAAGAGGAGGAGGAGGAGGAGGAGTGGGGGGCACGCGGCGATCCCGCTTCGCTGCTTTCGCCCGGCGCCCTTTTCCGACGTCCGCATCACTCCAGGCTCAAAGGGCGCCGTCTGAACGGAGAGTGCGGGGAAAGTGGACGTGCCGCCGGCGCCCTGCTCCCAGGCCCGGATTGGCTGGAAAACATGCCTGCTCGCGAGTAGGCAGGCGAAGATCTGGAAGGCTCGGGATGTAGGGAGGGTGGGGGGTGGGGGGTGGGGGGAAGCGAGAGTCTCCCGGGACGAGGGGAGACTTCCCCCTTCGCTTTTGCTTGCTCCGCTTCTGCTGATGTCACGGCCGCCGGAGCTCGGGAGGCTCGCTCGCCAATCACAGCCGGGAAGCCTGGGGGAGACCGGGAGCCAAGAAGCCAGCCGCCGCGAGTGCTGCGAGGGAGCGCGGCGTGGCGGGCGGCTTTTTAAAGGGAACGCCGCCCCCTTTTTAAACTTCCCCTCCTCCTCCGCCCAGCCTTTACTCTTCTTTCCTTCCACTTTCCGGATTAGGGCTGGGGAAGGAAGGAAGGAAGGAAGGAAGGAAGGAAGGAAGGAAGGAAGGATTTAGAGAGGAGGGAAAGGGGAGGGAGGGAGGAAGGAAGGAAGGAAGGAAGGAAGGAAGGATTTAGAGGGGAGGGAGGGAGGGAGGGAGGGAACAAGCAAACGCTGCCCCAAAACTGGGGCGTTTCAAGCCATGGCTCCTCCGGCAACAGTCGCTTAAGCTGCAGTTCATCCGGTTCCCCCAGCCTTTCCAAATATTCCAGGCTGGAGCATTCACTCCCTCCGCAGTTCCTCCAGCCATTACGAGCCGTTTCTGGTTAAGTTCAAACAAATACAAGCAGATTCAAGCAGTGGCTCTTTCCGCCCCGAAAATCAGCTGATCGGGCGTTTCAAGCCGCGGCGTTTCAAAACGGCCACAATCTCCCGGCAAGACCTCCTCTGCAGTTCCTCCAGCCATTACAAAGCAACTCTGGTCAAATTCAGGCCGTTTCGGTCTAATTCAGGCAGATGCAAACAGATTCAAGCCGCGGCTCTTCCACCCGAAAATCAGCTGATCGGGCGTTTCAAGACGCGGCGTTTCAAAACGGCTACAATCTCCCGGCCAGACCTCCAGCTGCCTCACCTGACAATCGGGGAGGGGAGGGGAGGGGGGGAGGAAGGAGGAAGAAACCAGCGCACCCTTCGCCCTTTTATTGTCGCAATCGAAGAGGCAGGAGAATGCGGGGTGGGGAGGGGAGAGAGAGAGAGAGAGAGAGTAGAAATCCCTATTTTCGGAGCCGAGAAGAGAAGCGCGGCTACAGCAGTCGCTAGAGTTCCCCCCAAGGGGGCGGAGAAAGAAGAACTCTCGGAGCGTTTCTTTCGTAAATACGCGCGCAGGCACACACTCGCCCAGCCGCGCGCTTCGCCCAGCTTCTCGCGGGGAGTTTGCAAGCCCTTCGTTTCTCTTCAGGGCCGTCAGAAGGGCGAGCAAGTCTCTGCTCTGCCCTGCCCTGCCCTGCCGTGGGGGTGGGGAGCCAAGCGCGCTTGACGTTCCTGGAAACGAGAAGGGCCTGCGGAGACTGACACCAACCCGAGTGCCCAAGCGGGTCTTCTCAGCGTCAGGCAAAGTAGCTCACATGCAAAACAAGCCCGGCAGAGGAGCCGGAGCAGCTCCGCTGCTGGGGGCGTGTCTCGGCCGGGCCTTGCAGGATCTGGGCCGGGCGCCTCTGCTCGCCGCTCCGGCTCCTCTGCCGGGCTTGTTTCGCGTGCGAGCTACTTTGCCGGCCGCTGCTGAGGGAAGATCTCTGGAGAGGAGCATAAGGTGAGCTGCTGCATTTCCCAGCCTCGGCTTATACTCGAGTCACCAACTTTTCCCACTTTTGGGGGGTAAAATTAGGGGTCTCGGCTTATATTCGAGTCGGCTTATACTCAAGTATATACGGTATGTAGTTTAATGAAGAGAAGGGTGAGGGGTGACATGATAGCAGTGTTCCAATATCTCAGGGGCTACCACAAAGAAGAGGGAGCCAAGCTATTCTCCAAAGCACCTGAAAGCAGGACAAGAAGCAACGGATGGAAACTAGTCAAGGAGAGAAGCAACCTAGAACTATGGAGAAACTTCCTGACAGTTAGAACAATTAACCAGTGGAACAACCTGCCTCCAGAAGTGGTGAATGCTCCAACACTGGAAGTTTTTAAGAAGAGACTGGACAGCCATTTGTCTGAAATGGTATAGGGTTTCCTGCCTTAGCAGGGGGTTGGACTAGATGACCTCCAAGGTCCCTTCCAACATCATCATCATCATCATCATCATCATCATCATCATCATCATCATCATTATTATTATTATTATTATTATTATTATTATTATTATTATTATTATTATTATTATTATTATTATTATTATTATTATTATTATTATTATTGCTGTGGCCTGCTCTATCCAATAAAAGTTTACAGTGAGATATTCAGTGTTTGACTGCATGTAGATAGGCAAGTAAGTCCATAAAATCCAGGGATAACATTCAGCTCAAGAATCAATATCCAATATCTCCACGCAAACCAGATCAGGGACAATGGGCTGAAGGTGGCAACTCTGCTATGTGTCTGTGGGCAAGGCACATTTGATGTTGTGGAAAACCTAATAGTCCCAGCCAGCATAGAAACGGTCACCTACACCGATGTAAAAAGAAGACTCAGAGAACATTTTGAGCCCAGGTTATCAGTCATCGCCTGGTGCCACGCATTCGAGTGATGTGACCAGAGATCAGGGGAGTTGGCAGCAGAGTTTGTGGCAGCCGTTCTCCAAGCTTCACACAACTGTGAGTTCCCTGACCTGGAAGACCGTCTCCAAGACAGACTCATTTACAGGTTGTGGAACAGAGAACTGCAACAATGCCTCTTCACCATTGAAATATTGACCTTTCAAGATGCGCTGAAGGAAGTCATGGCAGATGAGGCTGCCAGAGGAGCAATGAAGACTCTCCAGCCACCTAAAACACACACCAGCCCCACAACGATCAACCATAAGACTGCCAAAGGCTCCAGGGAAGCCAGCAAGGACAATGAGGTCGACTGGCTGTGACAAGAGCCACTCCGACGGCCACGATCCATGGAACAAGCATCTTCAGCACTGAACTGCGCGAGCGGTGGGGGCCAGCATGAACAAGCGGAGTGCAGATTCCGCACAGCTGTATGGCGTGCCTGCGGGAAACAGGGCCAAATCACCAAAGTTTGCCCAGGCCAGCGGCGGGACATGAAAACCCTGATGCAACAGCGAAGAGGGAAATGGTTCTCAGGGCAGACCTGAATCGAATACTGTGAGGGGAGACAGCAGATCCAAAGCACAGGAGCTAAACGCACCCTCAAGCAAAAAATCAGATTACAGCCAAGGCTGCAAGGCACCCCATGCCCCATGGAGCTAGATACTGGATCAGCACTGCCCATTATCTCCTCCAAAACCTTTGACCACATCTGCAAGCAAAGCAGACAGCAGGTCCCGCTTAAAACATCCAGTTTGGTGTTAACGGACTTTCAGCACTGTTGCATCCCCATAAGGAGAGAGGCCATCATCAATGTGCAATTCAAGGAATTTGAGGGTCCCCTCAGCATAGTGGTTGTGGAGGGACAACGCACTGGTTCAAGGCCCAGGGCATCAGCATGACCGGCATCCATCAAACCCAAATAGATGAGCTAGCTGGAGTATGCCAGCAATATGCTGCTGTGTTCAGTTTGGAGCTGGGGCAGTACAAGGGGGCACCCATTTCCCTCAACCTTGAACAAATGATAATGCCCATCTGATTAAAACTGTGCAGAGTTCCCTTCACGTTGAAGCTGAAGATAGATGTGGAACTCGACAAGCTAGTGCAGCAAGGAATGCTCCAGCCCGTGGACAGCAGCTGGTGGGAGACTCCAATAGTGACCCCAATCAAGCCCAATGGAGATGTGTGTATATGTGCAGATTATAAATGCACCATAAACAAGGCACTGCAACAGCATGTTTACCCGGTCCTGGTGGTAAGCCACATACTCACCTCGCTGCAATCTTTGCTAAGACCTCACCCAGGCATACCAACAGCTGCCAGTCGATGATGCTACTGCTGAGGCACAAACCATAGTCACACACAGAGGGGCGTTCCAGGTGCACTGCCTGCAGTTTGGGGTAAACTTAGCCCCCAGGTTGTTCCAAAGCATCACAGAACTTAGAAACATACTTGGTGTCTGCCTGTACTTTGACGACATCCTGATCGCAATGAAAGCCCTGGCAGAATAGCTTAGGGCCGTTCTTCAATGTCTCCGGGAGGCAGGCTTAAGGCTAAAAAAGGACAAGTGCCAAATCGGCATGGAGTCCACAGAGTTCCTGGGATTCCAGATAGATGCTGCCAGAATCCACCCATCAGAGGCAAAGCTGAGAGCGATTCAACAAGCCCCCAGACCCAAATCCAAGGGGGAGCTGCAAGCATTCCTGGGCTTGCTGAACTTCTACCATTCATTCTTGCCACACAAGGCTGTGCTGGCAGAACCACTTCACCGCCTATTGGACAAAAAGGTGACCTGGGTCTGGTTGAGCACCCACGAATAGGCATTTAAGGTGGTCAAGTCACTGCTATCCTCCAGCTCCATGCTGGCCCTCTTCAACGAGAAGCTGCCAGTAACATTAGCCTGCGATGCTTCACCATATGGCATCAGGGCAGTGCTAACCCATCAGACACCACATGGTCATGAGTCCCCCCTTGCATACTATTCCAGAACCTTATCATCTGCTGAGAAGAACTATGCACAAATCGACAAAGAAGCTCTTGCATTGTTGCAGGTATTAAGTAGTTCCATGACTTCTTATATGGGCAACCCTTCACCATTTACACAGATCACAAATTGCTGCTTGGTCTCATCATGGCTGACAAGCTGACTCTGCAGGTCCTGTCCCCGCAGATGCTGCAATGGTCAATCTTCATGACTGCCTACTCATACAGGTTAGTCCACAAGCCAGGGAGGGAAATGGGCTCTGCCGATGAGCTCAGCAGACTGACCCTACCGCAGACAGATCTGGACCCAGCTCCAGCATTGCGTATCCTGGCAATCCAGGACTTAGCAGAAACCATGTTACACGCAGGGGATGTAGCAGCTGAAACCCCACTGACAGAACACTCAGTTGCATTCTCAACTAGGTGTTGAGGGGATGGCCAGAAACCCAGCCAGGCCCTGAGTTCCAGCACTATGCATGCAGGAAAGATGAACTGTCAGCCCACAAGAGTTGCATGCTGTGTGGGAGCACGGTCATTGTTCCACCCAGCCTGTGCTCCAGGGTGCTGGATTCATTACATGAAGGGCACCCCGGAATTATAAGGATGAAGGAGTTAGCCAGGAGCTACTTGTGGTGGCCAGGCCTCGACAAGAACATTGAGGACTGAGTTAGGAGTTGCCAGGAGTGCCAAGAAACCTGACCGGAGATGCCACACACACCACTGCATTGCTGGGAGACCCCCCATGGTCTCACATGCACATTGACTTTGCAGGCCTGTTCCAAGGGCAGGTATTCCTCATCATAGTGGACAGCTACTCAAAGTGGCTGGAAGTGGTACCAGTCTCATCAATGACAATGACCAGAGATGACTTGCTTAGTTGTTCAAGCTAAGCATTTGGATTGGATACTTCCAGAAAACACCATGGCTATAAGTCAGATAGGAAATTAGACAACATTAGCTAAAAAGGCAGATGGCAGACTATTTCATACTGTTGTCAAGAAAGCTGCATAGATGTATCCATGAAGTACCAGGAGTTTAGCTTGAATTACCTATGAATTAATTATTTATTATGGTCATAGCCTAGCATAAAGGTAAAGGTAAAGGGGACAGAAGAAGGGGACGACAGAGAATGAGGTGGCTGGATGGAGTCACTGAAGCAGTAGGCGTGAGCTTAAATGGACTGCAGAAGATGGTAAAGGACAGGAAGGCCTGAACTTCGCAGCTAACAACAACAACAACATAGCCTAGCATACACCTTTGCCTAAGTTTTTTTTTAAAAAAAGTTTTTTTTAACAGAGTTCAATAATAATTTGCCTAAGCTTGATGGGCTGTGCAAACATAGCCATTGGATAATCAATAATATATTAATTCCAGACCACCTTGGGACTGCTGATACAAGAACCCATGGTGGGATTCAGCCGGTTCGCACCACTTCGGCAGAACCGGTAGCTAATTTTTTGTTGCCCAGGTCCAGAATGGACTTCCGGAAGCGGCATCCACACAGAGAACTGGTTGCTCACATATTTGAATCCCACCACTGACTAGAACATGTATTGATCTGCAGTTGCAAGTTTCCTCTAGGTTACTCTAGGACAGGCATGTCAAACTCACGATGTCATGTGACATCGTGCGATGTAGCACGACTTTTTCCCCATTGCCAGCAATGGGGTGGGCGCAGTTTCAGTATGTTGCATCCAGCCCGCAGGCTGGTAGTTTGACATGCCTGTTGCTTATTCTGTTTCCCTATAGTAGGAAACAGAGGCATGCAAAGCAATATATCCATATTTCTTCCTTCCATATAGAAAGGATTATTGCTCTTTCCTTTCTAGGAAAGTTCTGTTCCAGCTGGGATGGAGATGAATTTGCTATTCACAGTCTTTGCTGGAATAGTCATCAGCTGGATTTATCCCCAGAGTTAAGAACTTAGAAGACAAGGAAGGATGGTGTTTGTATCTAAGTATAATTTCTGGTTCTTTTGTTCATTCATGGGAGGGTGTGTGTCAGAAAAAGTTGTCCACTTTTGCTCTTCTGGTGGAGAGGGGCACTCAAAAACTCAAACATGGTTTTGTTTATTTGTTATTTTCATTACTGAAAGCCTCAGATTTTCTAATAACTAACAGGAAGTATATGCAAGATGCAGTGTACCTTTGAGCTATTTTCAAATTTGATGAACCCATCCCAATTGCCCAGTACAGATAAGAAGAAGATGTTAGTGTGGGTGCCTCTTCCACAGATTAAACCCAGATAACCAACCCCAATCTGCTCTTCAACACCAGGAACTAGCTGAAGGTAACGTAGAATATGACGATCCCATTATGACTCTTGTCATTTGCAGAGAAATCTGCACTAAAAATTCAAACCAACCTAATAACCTAGTAATAGTTTTAAGACCAACAAATAGTCGCCCATTGATTCTTGCAATTCATTAACCTGTGTAAAGTAGTAACATATAAAAACTCTATGTACATATATTGAAAGAAGCTGCATGCTAAAAAAGGAAAATTGCATATGAAAAAAAACTACCAATATATAGGCCTCTTTCTCTGGACTTCTTTTTAACCAAAAATCAGAACTTAATTTGGAAATGGCACACTTTTGACTTTAGCAAGCTTAACAATTTTAGGAAGGGAAATGTGTATATCCACACCCTGAGTTGCCTTATCAAGGACATGGGCAGTATATAAATCGAATAAATAAATAAATAAATAAATAAATAAATAAAATGACCATACTACCAAGGCTAAAATTATGCACCTAATCCTGAATTCTGTATATTATAATAAATTCGGGGTGGTAATATACATATACTGACATATATTTTCCTTTCAAAAATAAAAGAAACAGGATATCAATTATTTGTAATGTAATTTTTAACTGAGATCAGTTGACATTTAATGCACTGTTGTACTCATTCATTCAAAACTTCAATAAAAATTATATATATATATATATATATATATATATATATATATATATATATATATATATATATATATATTCAATTTTATTTTCCTATTTCTTCCACAAACAAGTCAACAAATATATCGCCATACATAAATACACACACGTAAGTTTGGGTGCTGCTCGTCCATTTCCCCTTTCACTGTATCCACCCTCCTTCTCTCTCTTCCCTCTTCTCTACTTTCTCCCTTTCTCCTTTCTTTCCTACTTCCCTCTTCTTGTAAACTTCTTATCAGTGAGTCCAACATTCAAGGTCACTTACTCTCCCTTTTTTTCTTAAGCTTCAAGGGTATTCTCTGCCGAGATACTTGATTCATTGCCTTCTTTTGCCTTCCATTGTTATCCGCTGCTGCAGTTCCAGGAGAGGAGCAGTTTAAAAATCCGCTCCCCCCCCACTTCTCCATGGCTTCAAATTCTTCTTATTCCCCCCCCCCACACACACACAGTTTCCAGCATTTAAGGATTCACAATCTTCTCACCCAGGCAATCCTCCAAACTTACTTTCAAGATCTTCCAAGTGGCCGCCCTGTCTTGTGATGGCTCACAATGGCCGTCTGACAGCTGCTGGTCCGGGAAGCTTCCGTCGGCTCTCCAGGAGGTTGCGATCCCTCCTGTGCTGCCAAAACTGTGCCTCCCTTCTTCACCATCCCTACAGGACAGCTCTGATCTGTCTGAAACTCAGACAGATCCCCCAAACAGCTGAAAAGCGACAATCCTTTGAGAGCTTCCAAAGGATGTCGTCCCGCCACGGCGCTGTTGCTTAACTCCCCAACTTCAATAAAAATTCATTTACTTGTTTTTCCTGCCAGGCTCAGATAACATTTGGATATCTATTTACACATAAAATGCAAACATCTTTAAGAATAATTTTGTTTTGGATTCTTCTAAAGACTATCGTATCACTTTAGACATGCTATATAGAATTTACACCTGTTGTTTCCATTTTCTCTTCTGAATTGCTATTCATTGCTGTTTGGTTTAACAAAACATTGCAGCGCAAATGCTACGCTTTGTGACTGAACAATGTTTCAATTGTTCTTCCACCATATTCTGAAGCCTATATTATACAATATAAGTGGTATGTCCTTGTTGCTATTTCTCTAAACTCAAACTTTTTTTTTCATTTTCTTGCTCTTTGCAGTTTTTATTCAACCCACCCCCCAACACTTTACACTAAGCTTTTACCTTACAATCAGCCATAAAAATGGATGTGTTGCTACAACAGAATACTATAATTTTTAAAATTGCACACTAGACGTGAACAAACCCGTCCATTTCAAGTTTGGAGGCCAGATAACAGCTCCAGAAATGTTTTGTTATTTTGGTTGCTGCTGTTGTTTATAGTTTTGTTCTGTTTTAATCCCATCTTAACCACTTTTTAGGCCAGGGCAGAAAATTAGCACAGTTTTGTTAATACTGCAGAGTAGATTGTAAATTTAATGCAGAGATTCTGTCTTATTCTTCCCACAGATATGCAAATCTATTCCAAATATGATCTGAGCTTCACTTAAGTCAGATACACAACTCTGTGTATATTTCATATGCTAGCTGTTAAAGTCACAATCACAGCAATCCAGTGGTGGGATTCAAATAATTTAACACCTGATTAAATCTTCTGACAGGCTAAACTACAAGCAACCAGATGCAAAGAGATTCTGAAGTTGTGCATGTAGAAGACATCCCGAGGAGCTTCCATTTTAAAGATGTGAGCAGAAGAGCAATAGCTATCAGTTCCGGTAAATTATAATTGTTTTTTTATCTTCTTATTCTGAATATTTTTCTTGTACTCTACCTGTCATTTTGCATCACATTCCATTTCTGATACAAGTGGCCAGATCTTCATTTGCATTCCCAACATATCTGTAAATTAAAAGCCTTCAGATGGAACTCGCTATAAACAATACATTTATTTTACACTATAAGAAAATGACATGGAATATTTTGAGTTGATGGGCTTTGAACAGTGAGATTCCAGATTCCAGATCTACATTTTTATGAGGTCAGAACAATAACCTGGGAAACTTTCATAGAATAAATAAAATCCCCAGGAACATTTCTGAAATAGTTCCCACCCCAGGGTGAAGTCCGGAATCCTTCAACACAAAAGCAAGACATAATAGATTTACCTCTCTAGTCTGAGAGGCCATATATAGCAAAGTGCATGCTATACTTTGATATCCACATGAAAACTTTTGGGAGATTTCAGGCAAGAATCAAAACTCTGTGAAAATTTCAACATTCTCAGTCAAAGCTGGGCAAGTGCTTGCCAAAATCTTGAAATGGTGAGCAATCACTCAATATGGGACCATCTTTAGATTATTATTTTTTGGGGGCAGTCACCAACTAAAATGTTAGCAATCCCTAACACAAAAGCTCTGATTATAGGGTTATACTGGGAACTGGTATATTTTAATGATTATGTTTTATTGTGAAAATAATAATAATAATCTCCCCCCATCCTATTTTCTGAAAAGTCACATACTGTGCAGAATTAGCAGAAAATGTAATACTAATTTAGTTTCATTAGGCTATTCAAAAGAACTGTCCATTGGAAATACAGGAGGAACAAATCAGCCCAGCTAATATTTTTTGCAGCTCTATTTATTTCCATGGAAAGTGAAATGCATATTTAAAACATTTATGCTGTATCTCCCCCTCTCCTCAAAAACACCTCTCAGTGAGATGGGGATAACTTAAATCTGCTCTGTTTTGGCTAATTTGTATGATTATGCTATTTGATTATGTTGACGAAGTTAAAAGCATGGCATACCAAAATTGTACAATTTTAAAAGCTTTTGCGGAATATACTCAGTTTGGAGTGGGGGAAAGAAATATTGTTTGTAATCCAGTTAATCTTGATTATCTGGGTTACCATTTTGGTGCACATTCAGAATGCTATCTGAAAGGGATGATCACCGCAGATGGGGACTGCAGCCAAGAAATTAAAAGATGCTTGCTCCTCGGGAGGAAAGCAATGGCAAATCTAGACAGCACACTAAAAAGCAGAGACATCACCCTGTCAACAAAAGTGTGAATAGTCAAGGCTATGGTCTTCCCAGTTGCAATGTATGGCAGTGAAAGTTGGACCATAAGAAAGGCTGAGTGCCAAAGAGTTGAGGCCTTTGAACTATGGTGCTGGAGAAGACTCCTGCAAGTCTCTTGGACTGCAAGGCGATCAAACCGGTCAGTCCTAGAGGAGATCAACCCTGACTGCTCCTTAGAAGGCCAGATCCTGAAGCTAAAACTCAAATACTTTGGCCACCTAATGAGAAGAAAGGACTCACTGGAGAAGAGCCTAATGCTGGGAAAGATTGAGGGCAATAGAAGAAGGGGACGACAGAAAATGAGGTGGCTGGATGGAGTCACTGAAGCAGTAGGCATGAGCTTAAATGGACTCCAGAAGATGGTAGAGGACAGGAAGGCCTGTAGGAATGTTGTCCATAGGGTCGCGATGGGTCAGACATGACTTTGCAGCTAACAACAAGAACAAATTTTTTTCAAGCTATTTTTCTAGCCATTTTCTCTATGGGATAGTGGTGATATGGAAATTTGAGAAGAGAGAGGAAAATATTATTTCAGAAAATGATCACAGATTGTCTTTCTAAAAACCTCAAACCCTGAGAGCCTGGAATTTTCCTTGCGGTGAACAGTATTGAAAGCCAACACCATTGTAGACTGAACCACCAACTCTTCACTTCTGTTATTTTGTCCTCAGAAGGAATTAGATAACTTTTTTTGACACGAGTGCAGAAAGCACCCTTGTGATACCAGAGAAAGACAAGGCTGCTTTAAGAAGGTACAGACAGGTGCAAATTACATTCCCCCATGTGCTGCAAGGGATTTTATGAAACTGAATCCAAAGTGTTACCCAGTCCTAATATCTATGAATACTCTTTCAAAGGTGGTGACAAATATTTAAAATTAAAATAAGTGATATTATGGATGCCTGAGAAATATTCTTATTATGAATACATTGGAACAGATACAGTATGAGCTGGAAACAGATCTACCAATCTCTAGCTAGATGGAGAAAATTATAATAACTCTATTAATACTAGTGCTGCAGACTTTTCTATTAGCTTTGCTATCAGTGTAGGTGGATCCAAAGTCATTTGAAGGGGGAGGTAGAAATCAGGCTTTCACTTAATACATCTATTTGGGAACTTATTTATTTAAAAGAAAGGCCAGAAAAATCAGGTGAATAATTCAGATGAATAAAAGTTATTTATTCTGCTTCTGTACTTCAACAGTGTGATGATGGGGGCGGGGAGCTAGGATCCCCCTCCCAATGGAATGATGGTTGAATGTGATTGTAGCTTTTCCATCCTTAATTTATATTAATAGATTTTCAGCCTAGGTAATGGAGCAATATAAATAAACAAGTAGCTATTATGGAAATATTATCCATAAATTCTAACCTTGCCCATGATCTCTAATTAAAGTGTATGTGGAGATGTCATTGGTCACCATTTTCAGGAGATTTGGTTCTCAATTAAAAGTAACATCAATATAAATTTGAAAAATCTCATCTTTGAAGAGAACTTATTTTCAAAACTACACAGACACAAACCTTCTACACAAATTTGTTTGAAACACATCAGCCACAGTGGAAAAAGAGCAACCGATTTATTGCCTCAAACTAACGGAAGTGATATAAAGTGATGGTGGGCCCAAGCCATTCATCTTCATTGACATTATTATAATAAGAACTTTTCGTGGAGGTTCATGCATCATCTCTAGAAGGAGATTCTTCTGCTAGAGGGTAGAATCTTCACCTAAAGTTGAAATATGGCATCTTTTTTCTTCTTCCAGAAATAGAAAAACAGCGATGCATGATGCTCCACACAAGACATGATTATGTGACTCAAGAGAGCTCTCCCATCCTGCAACCTGCTGGCTTCTGAGTACATAAACTGCCTTGATCATTACTTTCCCTAGAAAGCTGGTACATAAAGCTTATAAGGAGCATAAATTAATAGAGGTCTGGGAAATTTTGAATTCCCTGCCACAAACACCATTTCAATTTCAATTTTGCTCTTTCATTTATTTACTTATTTTTGGTTGGTTTGTTTGTTTTTGGGTTTATTTGCTCCATAGTATATTAAACAGCTTCTGCCAACCTAGCGGTTCTAAAGCACGTAAAAATGCAAGTAGAAAAATAGGGACCACTACGGTGGGAAGGTAACAGCGTTCCGTGCGCCTTTGGCATCTAGTCATGCCGGCCACATGACCACGGAGATGTCCTAGGACAAGCGCTGGCTCTTCGGCTTTGAAACGGAGATGAGCACCGGCCCCTAGAGTTGGAAACGACTAGCACACATGTGCGGGTGAAACTTTACCTTTTACCTTTATATTAAACAGCAGCAATATTTTCTGCATTACTGTAAGACAGACATGTCAAACACAAGGCCCGGGGGCCGGATCCAGCCCGCAAAGTGGTTTCATGTGGCCCATGAACCCAACCTGGAAACAGTGAGGGAACAGCCTTGGCCCTGGCCCAGGCCGGCCAGGGGCCAATGTACAATTTCGTGGTGGCCATCTATGCTGAAATACATTCAGTCTTAGCTCCACAAGGCCGTCTGGAAACAGTGAGGGACCAGCCCCTGCCGCTTCGGCACTGCCCCCTGGGCGCATGCTGGGGAGGTATCACCCTTTGTGAGGAATGAAGAAATGCACCATCGCCTGGAAGTGGCCAGTACATGACCCTGCCTACTTCGGGCAGGCTAGGGGCTGGGCAGTGTTGCGCTTCTCTTCAGATTCATGCCACCTGGCTCAGCCTCTCGGCTCTGTGTGGAGAGTGCCCTGCTGCCTGCCAAAATCGGGCAGGCTGGGGGCTGGGCAGCATTGCACAAGTAACATCGACTCTCATGCTGTTCATGGCATCCCCTCCCCAAGAGCCCACCAAGCTGGATATGTGAAGTAGGCGAGGACCATGTGCTGGCCACTTCCAGGCGATGGTGCATTTTTTCATTCCTCACGAAGGATGACACTTCCCCAGCTGCGTTTCTTGCCTGTTTTTCTCCCTCCCTCATCTCAAAAATTTTCCCACCACTCAAGGAAGGAAGGAAGGAAGGAAGGAAGGAAGGAAGGAAGGAAGGAAGGAAGGAAGGAAGGAAGTCCTGCCTTAGACCTTCCCTGCTGACCTTTCACCACACCCTTGCCCCCTCCTCCTGGCCTATCCTGGGGGGTCTCCCATCCTATTGCTAAGGAAGCTTTGGATACAAAGCCAGGTCTCCTCACATGGAGAGGGAGTGGGCTTCCCTCTTGACTTTGCCCTCGTACCAATCATGAGCAACCTGGCTAAGGAGAGCAAGCACAGCAGTAGCAGCCTTGAGGAGGAGGTAAATGCAGCTGGGCACCCCCGTTGGGAAAGTGGGGCTGGGCTTAGTGCCACTGGTGTTTGAGGGCTGGGCTGGGCATTTGACCTCTGTGCCACCATCCAGCCCCCCACCACCACTATGACCTGAGAGGAACAGTGAGGCTCCTCCAGTGGACCAATATTTGGCACTTGCCCCAGTCCCATCTCCTTCTGCCAGAGACCCTCAGATCTGTCCCACTCCTGCCCAGGCCTCCACAGGCACCCTTGACACGAATGATGTAGAGCTGGCCATGCCCACCCAGTAGGCCACACCCACTCCTGCCATGTCCACCCAGTATGCCGTGCCCACCCTGGCCATACCCACCTGGCCCCCCAAGGGCAACCCCAATGCTGATGTGGCCCTCAATGAAATTGAGTTTGACACCCCTACTGTAAGATGTTCCAAATGATTCATAGAAATGTTTAGAAAGTATCCCCTTTTTTATTTCCTTTCACTTCTCTGGGCCAGTGAAGAGAAATCTAAGCAGGAATCATACAAAGGGTTGAGAGTAGATCGAATCTGATTCATTTATCTATTGAAAAAGATTTGTAAGGTTGCCCTTCTTGGAGCACTCCTCTGCTCTAAGTTCGCCTCAACAATAAAATCAGAAAAACAATTTTAAAATGATTAAAAACAAAGACTAAAACTTACCATCTCATTCATCCTCCAAGGATGTTCCAACAAACCACTCCACAGATTCACATCACACAAAAGCCAGCTGTTTATAGCCTTCTGGAAGGCTAAACCGGTAGGATTTTGAAGGAAAGTGTATTCCACAGCACTGGGGCTTTCAAGAAAAAGACACACTTCCTAGATTCCACTATCTTAGATCATCTCTCACATTGGAGGGTTTTTTTTTCAGTGTCACAAATTTTGTACAGAAACTGAAGAAGGTGCTGTCAAACAGCATTTGCCTAAATATGAATGCTGTGATGACTTCAACTCATCCTTTATCAAATCCAAGTTATCAGATGTTGTGCATGGTTACGTAGAATCTTGCCCATAGGGAGGAAAGATTCATTTTTCTTTTGTTATTTTGAGAAAGCTATATTATGTGTCATATGTAGACTGCAAAAAAAAATAAAGTATTAAAGGAGCAGATAGACTTTGTAGGGGAGTACTTCTATTGACAGAAAAGCAATTTAAAGGAAAGAAGAAAGGATGCAAACAGCACAAGTATTTTTTAAAAAAATATTAAAGCCAATAGCAAGAAAATGTATGGATTCATCAATGTGTAATTTAAAAATAGTCTGTGGGTAATTTCCCAGAACTGTAACAGTAAGACAAATGTAATTAGCATTCTTAATACACTACTAATTATCCCACTCAAAACCTGAATGTGTTTTGTGTGTGTTGAAAAATCTGTTAAATGCTTTCTGCAGAATGTAGAACAATTAATCAATACAGCTTGTCAGTGTTTCATGTAAATAAGCCCTCATTGTATAGAGAGAATTTTTGTAGAAGTACATTGCTGAGCATCATAAAGGTACTGAAAAGCAAATGACTTTCTGAAAACATGCTGGATTCAAATTAAAACTTTCATGTCATTTCAGAAGAGGCATTATCACCCTTTCATGCTTGTCTGGTCTGTGTATGTTGCTTGACATCTTGAAAAATCATTTGTTGTGGCAAAGCAGGTATCATGTACATCATTCCTAAAATAATCAACAATAGCCTATACTTATCCATGGCTTAATACCCTGAAGACTGACTTAAACCATGTTATGCCCAACTTTATGAAAACCTGAGGTTTACATAAGATTTCAGCAGCTTCTCACACCATTGTGATACAGATGTTCCTTCCAGCTCTTTAATTTTGTTACAGTGGCAGTGAAAGATGGAAAGAATAACTCTGGCACAGTACTTAGTTAAACTCATTCATTCTCAGTAGTCAGAGAAACAAAAACAATTGAATATAATGTGCCTTCATGTAAACCTGGCACTTTGGGGTTTTTCATTCATACAGCAGCTCAGCCAGATATGCAGAGTACATTTAGACCATTTTCTTTGGCAATGAGCCTCACCAGGTAAGCTGTATCCATCATATAGCATATCCAAGAAGAATAAAATGGTAAACATTGCCTAAGATCAAATGCTGTTGGTCAATCCACAAAGTCATGAATATTATTTAAAGTCGATACGGAATCAATACTGTCTAAAACCATACTTGCCTGTGGCTTGATGTGTGCATCAACTAATGAATTAAAATGTGTTCATTTGTCCTGTTTGCTTTGCTGTGTTTTAGGGTGCATTTCCCATCAAAATAGTTTACATGTAATCAACATTCATGTATATATATATATATATATATATATATATATATATATATATATATATATATATATATATATATATATATATATATATATATATATATATATATATATATAAATTTCCCACAGGACAAGTATAGCCTTGTAGGATAAATAAAGAATCTAAAAGATCAATGCTTTTATTTAGAAAAACAAAACATGTTGCAGCTTTTATTTAGAATAGTTCTATCATTGATACAACATGTGAATAGACTTGTATTACCATATTATCAATCATGCTTAAGAAGCATATTCAATTTCAGATAAAAGATGCTTCTTTTCTAGTGCAAAGAAAGTAGAAACTGATTGCAGAGAACTAAGTTATACTATTATGCATCAAAGGGACAGGTTCCATCCTTCCAAGGTTGGTAAAATGAGGACCCAGATTATTGGGAACCATATGCCGACTCTGAGAGGGCTGTTTAAGTCTAAGTGCCATTGCTATTCGCTCCTGGAAAAGGTTTTGAGAAATCCCACACAATGTACAAAAACAAGCATGAATTCATCCATGCAGTTCCCTTCTGACACTTG
The DNA here is from genome assembly GCF_964194415.1 of Vipera berus. Taxonomy (NCBI): domain Eukaryota; kingdom Metazoa; phylum Chordata; class Lepidosauria; order Squamata; family Viperidae; genus Vipera; species Vipera berus. The sequence continues at coordinate 141,026,548 of NC_138204.1, read as the reverse complement.
GGGGCAACATGATCCCAATAGCTTTTCCAAGAATGTACCATCTTCTGATATGCTCTCATTCTAAGGCAGAAAAATCTGACTCAATAATTAGGGTTGTTTGTGTGCAGAAGTTTCTAGACTCAATTCATGAGCTCTCCAGAGACACTTGGAAAGATCTTTACCAGTTACTAGGCAGTCAGTTTAGATAGTATTGAGCTAGCTCAGGGGTAGGCAACCTCAGCTCTTTTATGACTCATGGACTTCAACTCCCAGAATTCCTGAGTCAGCCTAGCTTGGCATTATGAGTCATAAAAGAGCCGAGGTTGCCTACCCCTGAGCTAGCTAAATAAATTAACCAGCAGGAAACAATTTTCCAAGGAGTTCTTCTACAAGTGGGTGTAAAGATACAATCTCTCTTTACATTGACAATTTTTTTGTACACAATAGGTCTGTCCTCAACCACCAACTGCTACTTTCACACCCTGAATTTGGACAGTGAGAGAAATGGCACCACAATGTCATGAAACTTCCCAGGTTTGGCCACACAATAATATTGATGTGATTGCACCAGAATAATCAAGGTTGGGTAAATATGTACACACGTCCACAAAGTTGGGGAAAGTTCCTGAACAAAACCCACTGCTAAAATATTCACATACCCAGGCAGACAAACAGAACAATTTGGGATCATATCTAACTGGTATATATTTATTCAGGAAGTCTGGAAAAGGAAGTCCAGAAAAATACTTACTTTTATGCACATTTGCAATATGCATGTAAGACAAGAAGAATTAAAGGCAAGGGAGAAATAGTATTGCAACTTTTGAAAAATCTAGGACCCAGGATATTAGAAAAAAAATGAACTTTATTTTAGTGATTGCAGTAATTTGGTGATATCTCTCAAAGCTACGGAAAGGACAATTCACATTTTAGGAGAGCTCAAACCTGTTTGAAATACAGAAAATAATAATAATAATAAGTATACTTCCCATCATAACACTCTGACATTGCCTTTCTTTATGCTTCCATTATCTCACTCTGGGCAGACGGTAAAAACAGGAATCCAACAGCACTTTTGGATTATTGTTAGATGACAAATTGAACCAATCTCTTGACTCTTAGCTTCCAATTAAGTTATTGCTCTTTCCAAATGTATGGCTCCTGTTGAAAATAGTTGAGTAGTATCATTTAGCCAAACCTTACTTAGCTAGATTTTATCTTGTGATCATGGACCAAATTTCTCCAGTCCTTGACTCAGTAGAAAAGGATAGAGGTGCAAATTTCTCTGTCATACTTCCCAAGCCTCAATAATGAAGCAGACAAATGGGTAGCCTTTATGTATTTAATTTGGGACAAGCTAAGTATAGCCATTGGGGGACCTACAGAAAAGATGCCCACCAACTGTTCTTCCTAATGGAATGTGGCATTATGGCTTGGGAAGAAAATGAGTGGCTTATGGATTTAGCTATCTGCCTTGGTGGAGCAGTGGGCTAATGCCTCCTTAAGTAACACCAGCTGCCTGCAATTAGTGCAGGTTCGCATCCCACCAGGCTCAAGGTTGACTCAGCCTTCCATCCTTCTGAGGTAGGTAAAATGAGGACCCAGATTGTTGGGGGCAATTAAGCTGACTTTGTAATAATGCCGCTTGGGGTGTGTGTGTGTGAAAGCCCTAATAAGCAGGCATATACATAGAATGAAGGCTACTGCTAAGCTTGTAAGCCGCCCTGAGTCTTCGGAGAAGGGCGGGATATAAATGGAATTAAAAAAAATAAAAAATAAAAACCTGATCTGTAGATGGGTGGGACCATTCTTGGTAGAATGCTAGAATGATCACTCCACACACTCTGTGGATGACAGCTCTAAAAATGGCAGACAGATGGGCAGATTACTCGGTGCAGTGGGAGAGCTCTTTCTCTCTTCAACTTGCTTCAATGACCCTAAAGGAGGAGGAGTCCCAAAGCTGCTTTTTCAGGAGGCAACTGGACTTCCTTGTTTTTGTTTGAAGATGTCTCACTTCTCAAATCAAGAAGCTTCTTGGATGAGAAGCGAAAGGTCTTCAAAGAAAAACCAGAAAGTCCAGTTGCCTGCTGAAAAAGCACCTTTGGGACGACCATGATCTGGATGACTAAGAGTCTCCACAGACATCCTTTAGAGCAGTGGTGGTGAACCTATGGCATGTTGCAGAGGGGGCACTCAGAGCCCTCTCTATGAGCACATGTGCCTCGCTCTTTGGCTAAGATTTTGCAGGAAAAAGCCATTTCTCAAGCCCCTTCCTAGCCAAAACAAGCCTCTGGAGAGAGAGCGCTGTTTTCAGCTTTGAATTATATCAATTCTGACACCAGAAACAGACTAACAGATGACCTGAGTGCTGCATGTGTTGCTCTTAAACTTACAAAGTATAAGCCAAGGTTAGACAAATTATCAGCATGCATACAACAGCAAAAATCACATTCATTGTTCAAAAGCATTGCAAATGCAAACTTTTACCTTTCAGTAAAAAGTTGCTTGTGTCATTGAAAGCTTTGTTACTGTGTTTTCTTTTAAGATCAAAGATGTTAATGTAGGAGTTGTTTTTTCTAAACTAAAACCTCAGTATTCAGATTAAATTGCCGTGTTGGCACTTTGCAATAAATAAGTGGGTTTTGGGTTGCAGTTTGACACTCGGTCTCTAAAAGGTTCGCCATCACTGCTTTAGAGTCATTTATAAACAGTTAGGGATTTAGTACTGTTCTGCAAAAAATCCCAGAAAAAAAATTGCTGACATATGTGCATGGGGACATTTGGGAAGTGGATTCTCTCTTCCACTTCTTTGTCCTATTATCTGCTTCAGTTCTTTTTCATGTTTTTAAAGCATGGGTTCAGTGCACTTTCAGAGGTTTAATAAACCCATCATAAAAAGTATTCTCTTCTTTCTACATGATTCAACCCTGGCAGAGAAGGGAAGACTCAATAGGTTTTCAGTCTTGTGGATCAACTTAGTGTAGGGGTGTCAAACTGCCAGCCCACGGGCCAGATGCATCATAGCGAAACCCCGCCCACCCCATTGCCGGCAATGGCAAAAAAGTCACGATACGTCACATCACGTGATGTTGCGAGTTTGACACCCCTGACTTAGTGAGACCAGTGGATTCTTCTCCATGTCAGTTGCCACCTCACCCAGCTCCGGCAGCCTTTAGACATTCTTTGGGGCCTCAAAACCTTACTTTTGCCACTCATTTATCTGATTACCACAGCTTATTCACACCACCTATACATGACCTTTTCATAGCTGACTAACAAACAGAATTGTTAATCGAAAGCCATTCTGGGAAAGCAAAAAAAAAAAAGATTAGCAAGAAATCAATATGGTCATATAGAAACTATTTTTTCACTAGCTAAAACTAGGAAGTAATAGCTATATTACAATGGAGTAATAGCTGAATACAATGGAGTATGAGCAAATATAAAACACTAGAAAGGCCCAAAATGCAAAATGACAGGTAATTATTGATACAAAGTAAGGAAGGATGTAATGAAAGGAAAGGCTTTAGAAGTCCCTTTAAAGCAGGGGAGGGAAATGGGAAATGCAGAAAGACTGCTGAAATACAAGGGAGCTAAAACATAAAGGGATAATAAAATAGAAGTTAAACCAGGCTTGCAGTGATCGGGAAGCAACATGCCTGTATTGAGAAGATAGAAGTAAGTGAATGCCTTCAGTTAACATTTGTGCCAGAGTGAAATTCACTCTGAGGTATGAGATGCAAGATTTGCCACAGTAATGAAGGTGTCATAGGCAATTATGTCTTTTACCTCCTGGAAAATGGAAAGCTCTTAGCAGAGTGGGGTCAGATTAACATAAGCCTAGAAATTCTCCCTCAAAAAGCTGTTTGAAATCTCTCTTTTAATTCTGAGTGGTCACACAACATAAATTACTTCATGCAGGATGAAGGATAACCCAACTGGTTATTATTCCTACAAAGAATGAGCTCCATAGCAAAGATGTGTGGTTGGTTGCTAACCTTACCTGTAGGAAGCAAAATGGTACGTTCCTTGAAAAGGTATGAGTGGCTACTGTTACACAGGTCTTGGGCATATCCTGATTACATTTCTCCTGATACTTCTTGGATGTGAATGCCTCTCTCTACAGGAACAAAACAGGCTTGGAGTGATTTGGACTAGTGCATCAGTCCAGAAACCAGGAGACTGTGAGTTCTAGTCCCACCATAGCCATGAAACCTAGCTGGGTGGCAGTCTCTCTCTGTCTTTCTCAGACCACCCAACCACACAGGGTTGTTGTTGGGAAAATAGGAGGAGGAAGGTGTGTTGGATATGTTCTCCACCTGAAGTTATTTGCAGTGTGTTTTTTTTGTAAAAGAAAAAGGTGCCGGAACTCATACATATTATACAACCTGCCTTGCCTACCCTACAAGGTTCCATCCAAAAAAGGTGCCGGAACTCCGTTCTGAGCGTTCTATGAGGAAAAAAGCCCTGGTTATTTGTAAAAACAATAAAAGCAGGATAAAGGTAAATGAACACTTGAATAAATAAAAAATTAAAACTCTTGTCCTATAATTTTACATCAGTGTGCTATCTAATTGGTTGCTGGCTATTTCTAAGCCTAATTCCAAGAAAATCACTGATCTTTAAAGCCTTAAATCAGCTTTCCTCAACTTGTTTCCATCCCAATAGGGATCTACAACTCCTATAAATCAGTGTCTAAGCCCCTTATTAACTCCTTCACATATTTATATCTACAGACCACTAGCTCTGTTTAGCCTTCATCACTTGACATAAAATAGATGGGTAAATATATCACTCACTGAGGTCTCCGTCATGGCACCTGCTTTTATGAAATATCCATTTGAGTCTCTCTTTAATCTGTCCCAATGGCTAGTTCATCAGAAGGCCAGCATTTTTTCCCCAAATACTTGTGTAAACTTGAGACTCCTTCTGCTCCCAGGGCTACCACAGCATATGAGCTGATGAGAACTTGGCCAGCAGTCTCCAATGGGTGGAGTGATGCTCATGCAAGGCAAACTCCATAAGCTGTAGCTCTGTATCCCCTCTCCCAAGTAAAGGGTATTTTGTTCATAAGGAATATTGTGTCATCACCTCTCATTCTTCAATGACAGTTCAACTAAGAATGTAAACTTTTACCATTGTTGCCATCTAGACTCGAGAAAAGGTGCCAGAGAGACTTGAAGACCTCTGTTGTGGCAAAAACCTGATAAAAGGAAAGTCTTTCTGCTATAAAACTGTCTATAGAGATTCTGTAGATACCTATTCACTTCTCAATTGTCATTACCAAACATCTGCTGCTTGTAATGGATGCTGGCATTGTGGTACACTGATGCAGTGTGTCAAGGACCACATCTATCCTCCTCCCAGGCTTCTGGAGAATAAATGGGAAGTGCTCCATAGGGCTCGTAAAGAAACGATACAGGAAAATTACTGAGGCAGAATGGAGTGTTTCAGTGTTAATTTCAGGTCTATTGAGAGAAGAAAATGAGCATGATCCTTTTTGACAAATCATCTTTGCTTGCTCATAAGGAAAAAAAACCACAAGCTTGTGTTTGTTTATTTCTGCTGAATATTTTATCAAGTCATTATGAAAAATAAACACTCCTTTGTTTTAATATTAAGGGCTGATTTAGGTGCAGAATACAATGGCAAAGGGGGCATTGTTTTCAATGACAAAAATGGCACCTCATTATCAAGAATCAAAGCATGCATTAGGTTTAATTCATATCATCCATATTCACATATCCACACCAACAAGTACACCAGTAGTTAAGATTAAATAGGAACAGCTGGGAAATCTCTAATTTATTCTACAGGAACTAATCATCCCAAGTCATACCAAAAATGCTTAGAGAAGAAAAGAAACATTTCTTCATCAAGAAAGGATTGGCAACTATGCTCCCAGATGCTCTGGATGGCCTGTTAGAAAGATGACATGTTTAAAAAAACAAGCAAAACCCAATAAATTACAGTGAAGAGAAATATGCTTGGATGGAGTTCTGGGCCAATGTGTACTTCCAAAAAGCAAGCTCAGCTGAGCCTTTCCAATAAAGTAAGGTAAATGAGAGCAAAGACAAAGCAAGCTCAAACTCCGGCGAGTCAAGAGTTTGCATTTTTAAGTTTAGAGAGCTAACGGCTTTGCTCAACTTACTGTATAACCACAATTGAACCCAACACTTCTGTTGCTAAGTGAGACCTTTGTCAATTGGGTTTTTGCCCCATTTTGCAACCTTTCTTGCCATGGGCATTAAGTGAATCATGGCAGGAGTTAAGTTAGCAACACGATTGTTAAGTGAATCTGGTGTCCCCATTGACTTTGCTTGTCAGAAGGTTGCAACAGTTGATCACATGACCCTGGGACACTGCAACCGTCATAAATACGAACCAGTTGCCAGGCATCTGAATTTTGATCATGTGACCACCGGGAGGCTGCAAGGGTTGTAAGTGTGAAAAATGATCTTAAGTTCCTTTTTTCAGTACCGTCGTAACTTCAAACGGTCACTAACTGAACTGTTGTAAATTGAGGACTACCTGTATTTAGCTGCTGACTGGGATGAAGGGAGCTTGTAGTTCTGCTATGGCTTTCAGACTTGAGTCTTCTGACTCAGGAGATGGAAGAGTACATTACTCAAGCCATAGAGATGGACTTAATACAAATGGCATCTGTGGGGATTACTGGGAAGTGGGGTCATCCAGAAGCAGCAGTGAGAGTTGTCCTCCCTAATAAGAATAAATTATGAAAGGAGAACTTAACTACAGCATATGCTTTTTTTTAGGAGCTTCAATCATATATGTCTTGCTAGCTACGTAGAACTCTTCATCTTTTCATATTCTCACTAATCTTTTCCCCCTCTTTTTAAATTCAAGTCACGCCAGGTCTACGTCTTCCTCCCAATTGCTACATTCTTGAAGCTTTTTAAAGCGGCACAGCCTGGAATTCCTGGTTGCTAAGCAAAAACATGTTCCCCACCACCACCATCCTCCTTTGGTATTTCATTTCTAAATACAGAACCAGCAAATATTTTCACGTGCCATGTGATTGCCTTTCATCACAACTCATACTGAAATTGAGGAACAAGCACATTTCTTAACTTTGGCAAGAGTAGTCAAAGAATGTACATTCCCAGTTCTGACCATTCCTAAAACAAACGGTTGGAACGTGGCATTTCCATAGAGCCCTGGAGCACAAGGTCAATGAGAAGTGAAGCTCACTTGTTTATGAGTTTTCTTTTCCTTGTAGTCCTGAGGATCAGAATTATTGTATTTATAATTTTATTTTTTGCATGGTTTGTTTTAACTACCTTACTGTAGGAGAGCTGGTATATCTTTCAGAGGCCTTTGGGATTGGAATGTTATAAAAGTCTTATGCCACACGTAATTATCAGTCATATTTACTTTCTGTACGGTTTTGCAGGATGATGCAGTTCCAACGTGGGAGCAGGGAGAGTATAAACCGATTAAGGTTAGTCCTTGACTATGACCCTAATGGTGCCTTCCTGATTTTATAACCTTTTTTGTGGTGGTTGTTAAGTAAACCAATTATTTGCTCTGGGCTGATTTTGCCAAAAATGCCGAAGTAACTGCCAGTTATTGGAAAAACATTGTAAAATATGGTCGTATGACCACAGGACACTACAAACAGTAGCAATTGCCTGCAGGTTGCAGGGTGCCTGAAATGTGGTCACATGACCATGGGGGTATGGGAGGGGAATCAGCAGTTAGAAAATTGGTAACAAGTCATAAGTACCCCGGTGGAAGTCCATTGTAACTCGGGTCACTAAGCTCAGTTGCAAGTCAAGGTCTATTTGTAAGCAATCTCTTTCCCTTTTCTGTACCTAATTATTAATCATATTTACTTTATGTACAGTTCTGCAGGATGATGCAGTTCAAACCTGAGAGTAGGGAGAGTATAAAGCTTACCGATAACCTACCTCAGTGTTTTTCAACTTGTGGTCCACGGATCCCGGGGGTGGGATGCAATATCATCACAGAGGGTCCACGAAGGCTTGAGGAAATGTTATGATTTAAATCTTGAGTTAAGTCTTGGGGATCGGTGGCCACAGAAGGTATTTAAAGAATATGGTTGCATGGTGAAGAAAAGGTTGAGAACTGCTGTCCTATTGAATGGCTTGAAAAATTTGGGCGTGAAAGATATTTGAAGAATTTCACCTTCTGGCTCAGAGCAGAAAATAAATTAACTGCACAAAGTAAGCTTTTATGTTTACTTCTAATCTGCTGCCATTAGACTGTTTCTGTGATATTGTAGTGATGTAGCAGGGGAATTGAAAGAGTGTTAAAATTGATAAGATCGTAGACAGAGCATGGCAACGTAAAGAGGCCTTGCCCCCTTTGAGCGATGTGTGTTCATCCTGACTCTCCATCAGGCCACTTTTCAGAACTGGTGAAATTTAGTGGCCATCAGCAACACAACTTATGTTATAAAATAACATAAAGGTAAAGGTAAAGGTTCCCCTGCACATGCGTGCTAGTCATTTCCAACTCTAGAGGGCGGTGCTCATCTCTGTTTCAAAGCCAAAGAGCCAGCGCTTGTCCGAGGACGTCTCCGTAGTCATGTGGCCGGCATGGCTAGACGCCAAAGGCGCACGGAACGCTGTTACCTTCCCACCATTGTGGTCCCTATTTTTCTACTTGCATTTTTACGTGCTTTTGAACTGCTAGGTTGGCAGAAGCTGGGATGAGTAACAGGCGCTCACTCTGTTATGCAGCACTCAGGATTCGACCCGCCAAACTGCCAACCATCTGATCAACAAGCTCAGCGTCCTAACCCACTGAGCCACCGCGTCCCTTATAAAATAACATAGGATAATCCATATTTGGATCAGGTATGATTGAAACTAAAAAGTAGCTTTTTTAAAAAAAAATCATGCCTTTTATTCTGAAGAAAGCCAAGAGCTACTGCAGAATTTTATATAAGATGTCAAATCAAAATTTATTTCAACCAATGCAGGAGAAATGCAAAGCAACTGACAAATGATATATATCATCTGCTGCATTATTAAAGCTTGGTGATGGAATCTACAATGTTGTAGGTAGCCTAAAAGTCCATGCTGGCTAATAGGAAGACTACATAATGATCTTCTGACTATCCTGGCCTTATGAGTAAAAGAAGAGAAATCACAATTGACCTAAGTCCAAGTAACAACGTAAAAGCACATGTGTAATCTTTACAGTTTCTTCCATACCACAAGGCTCAAGCAGCATTTATAGAAGTTTTGCAGAGAAAAGATCATTGCAACTTTCCCTTGTAAACATCCAGTAGGATTTACATTAGACCAGTGTAATGATAAGATGCCATGGGTCTCCCCTCAAATATAGTTGGGGTCCTACATAAGCTGGAAAGCTGAGTTCAGTTATCTGTTTTGGCTTCCAGGGAATAAATTAAGAGACCGTGAACTGACCACAGGTCAAAGATAAGCAAGTTCAGCTTTTTCGCTGCTACAAAAGTTAAGCAATCTTTTTTTTTCTCCCAGCAAATATTTTTATTAGTTTAACTTTTGAAAAAAGTCCATTCACAATACCTCTGAGGACAGATTGTGTTCATGATCCAATAGGCAATCCTCAGATCTAGACTCATAAACTATCAGTCAGGCAACAAATTCAAAGTAGATGCGAGAGAAAAGGTGAGTTAAAAATCTCAGGGCCAAAACCCGACAAGGCAAGTCTTTTACAGACAAGGATTAAGTTTTAGATATTCCCAGTACTGTCCAGAGGGGGTGAGAACAATAAATAAGCCACACTAAGCCTCTACTTGGTGCACAGCTGAGACTGATCAAACAGTAGCTGCAATATCTGCTATTCCTGAACATCTTCACATACCTTTTGGCTAGCATCTCATAATCTGTGAAGTTCATCTCTCTGATCCTGGATCTTCTGCCAATTACTAAGTTTTTCAACTTCTGAGTTTGGGTTAATGTCAGTGAGTATGTGCAAGAGGTTCTTGCTGGCTTTGTCAAAAACAGAGTTGGAGTGGGTGTCACAGGGGCCAGCACTGCTGGATTCTCCAGTGATAGGACTGGTGGCATTTGGTGGTTTTGACTCCACTTCCTCCCCAGCTGCCTTATCTGAAGACATGTCCCCTAACAGGACTCTAACATGCAGTTCTAAATCCAGGCAGCAATGTGCAATCAGTCTAGGGCCCTATTGAATATATATAAATTAGCTGTAAGTATGCCACAAGATGTTATTTTTGTGGATACAGGTGTTCTTCCAGCTGGATTGGAAATTATCATAAAGTGAAGTCCAGGAGCCCAGATGGAACCCAATTAAGTTTAGTCCAATGGTTAATTGCTGCTATTCAAACTCTGCAGAGTAGAGAGTAGATACCATTAGAAATTCAAGATGACCCTGATTCCTCGTAATGCAGTAAACAGGACAATATGGAACATCTTTACTAGCCCTTCCTTTCTGTAAGAAACATGCTTTAAAAGTCTCCCCTTCCAAATGTATGTGAACAGAGCATGCAGGATGACTTCATACGACTTCATTACTTATTGTGGTGCACATCTATTAAAACAGGGGTCTTCAAACTTGGCACTTTTATGACTTGTGGACTTCAACTCCCAGAATTCCTCAGCCAGACATGCTGACTGAGGAATTCTGGAAGTTGAAGTCCACAAGTCATAAAAGGGCCAAGCTTGAAGACCCCTGTATTAAAGCTTTAGTATTAACTGCCAACTTCATAGTGTTCTGGCATGTCAGCCCTCAAGAATCAGATGGAGTTTGGTCAAAGCGAATCATTGTGTGTGTGTTTTTTTAATTTAATCGAATGAAACTAAAATAATTTGAATAAAAATAAAAAGGCAATTGAAAAGTAAAATCTTTAGAACAGTTGTGCATTAAGCAATCTACTTCAATTGGCTCAAAGAATGAGACACAAGCGTTTTCTTGAAAGTACAAATGACTGGCGCCTCCATAGAGCACAATGGGAAAATTCTAGGTTGCTTCTGTAGAGAATGGAAGTACACGGTAATAGTTTGTTAATCAGCTCTTAGGCCTTAGTGATATACCATGCTTCTGTCAGCGAACAATATCTTTTCCATGACCATGTTAGCAGAATTATGACATTTAATGCAGTGTTTGGATCAATACAGCTAGCTCCATATATCATTTAGATTTCTCTACCTCAGGAGTGACCTCTTGACAGATACCCAGAGATCAAAATAGAGAGGAAAATGGAATGGTATGAAACTCTAATGCACCCTGCCAGAAAAGAGCCTTTGAACATAGAACTAAAATCAATTTATTTATCTGGCTCATTTTTATACTCCAATACTCCCAGCAAAGGCAGCCTGCAGCAGTTAAAAATTCCAATAAATAACCATCAAAGAATACATATAAAATAAAATAAAATAAAATAACAGTATTATAAAGCAACATCAAAACATAAAACAACATGGCACCACATCATCAAATCATAAATAAAGCAAAAGCAACCCAGAATAGACAGTGTCAGCATAAAGCCCAACAGCAGATTAAAGCCTAGCTTCAATAGGAGAAAGGGTGGAGTACAGAAATACATTTTGAAGATATTCTTAAAACATGCCAGGAAAGGATCTGGCAACACTGCTAGGGGTGGGGGTGGGAGGAGCAAGCCATTAAAAGACCCAACTTGCACTATGAATAGAAGTCCTTATGTGCTGAATATGGGACACAATGGCCCAGTGGTTAAGATGTTAGGTGCCAAGGTTGAATTGCTAAGATGCCTGCTAATGTCTATTGCTACTCAACTTGCCATAGAAATGGGGGAGGGGTAGAAAGAACAGGGAGGAAGTGGGAGGCTAAGAAGCCATTCACAGACCTGAGAGCCAGTAAGAATGCCAAGGCCACTAAGGCAGGCGAACCATTCTCATAATCCAAAGACATATGATTGGGCAACGTGAACACCCGGTGGGTCGGGGTTAAGGGAAGCTGGTCATGGTTCCAATACATGAAACTCATCAAAAGAACTTTAAGGCAAGGATTCTTCCTTAAAGAACATTTTATTCGGGAAACACCGTATCAGCACTACATAGTTGAACCCAAAACTAATTTCCCTTCCCCCGGATACAAAGTAACAAATTGCAATTCCCACCCCCAACAACAGTCATAAATCACGCTCTCCATTTAGCCTAAAATGTGGGCTTTCTCCCCAGCTCCTCAGCCCGCCAAAATGTTATCAATTTGACCTTGGGTTCCCACAAAGCAGCGTTTATTATTATGGCTAGCTGAGCTCAAGCAATCTCAACCCCCTGTTCTCCACCTGATTTCTAAACAGGAGAAAAAGCATGTTAAAAGCAAAGAGAGAAAATGCCTGTGATTTTCATCAGTTGTCAGAGCCGGAACATCCAATGTTTACAGTGTTGACAAAGCTATTGTTAACTAGGCAGATTTTTGCACAGGAAAACCAGAGCTGGTTTTGCTTCTTCAGTTCTGAGATGTGTATGGTGCTTCAACGCCTTGAAGATTCCTTGATTTTGAGTTCACTAGTTGGACAGGTGACACTAGGTTTGTCAGCCGGAAAGTCAGCTGCCCAGGTTCGAAACCTGAGCGCTGCATGACGGGGTGAATTCCTGTTACTTGACCCAGCTCTTGTCCAACTAGCAGTTTGAAAGCAGGTAAATGCGAGTAGATAAATAGGTACCACTTCAGTGGGAAGGTACAGCATTCCATGTGCCTCAGCGTACAGTCAAGCCAGCCACGGGACCATGGAAATGTATTCAGACAACACTGGCTCCCTCGGTCAAAAAATGGAGATGAACATCACCCCTTAGAGTTGGACATGACTGGACAAGGGAAACCTTTACCTTTAACTTTATGTGCTAAATAGAGCTCCTGGAAAGCTTTACCATCTCATATAGGAGGTTCTCAAACACTCTAGGGTTTGTAATCCCAACATCGTGTATGTGACTCACAAATCATCAGGAGCCAATGAAGTTTAGACATAATGTATAATGTATGCCCTCCGGGATATCTCTGAGTTCCTACTGAACACAATTGCTACATTTGGAATCTGTTGCCAAATTTTCAGTATCATTATATCCAACAACTGTAAAGACTATCCATTTGATCTTATTTCCCTTGTCTAAGGTAGCGTTTCTTGAACTTTTTGCTCCTTTGTTTAAAAAACACTGCACTAAGGGATCTCAATGGGATGAAAACAATGGACATTTGAACCGATGAAATTTAAATTTCCAAAATATCTTCAGTGGCTTAATAAAGGTATTACTTCTATGTTTGCTTTCCTTTTGGGCAATCTAACTCAAATAAGTCGAATTGAGTTCAATCAGATGTATGTGCAAGCAAATGGGGATTTAATGAGGTAGATGTATTGTGTGCTTCATCTAATACTCTCCCCTAGCCTTTCTGTGATTTAGAATAATAAATGCTTTTTGTACTTGTTTTTTTTTTTAATGATTTTGTTGTACACTGCCCAGAGTCATGTTTGACAGATGGGTGCCATATAAATATCAAAAAGTGATATTTTGGGGGGGACTGAAATCTGAGTTAGATATTCTGAGCAGACATTAGTGAGAACCTTTCTCTCTCTCTCTCTCTCTCTCTCTCTCTCTCTCTCTCTCTCTCTCTCTCTCTCTCTCTCTCTCTCTCTCTCTCTCTCTCTGTGTATACGCGTGCATGTGCATGTGTAAAGGTTGTTAGGGCTGTAGATGGAATAAAAAAGAGACTTCATTAGCTATACCATCTACCAAAAAAAGGTAATATTTCATAAATGATTTGGGATAATTGCTTCATCCTTCACTTGCATGCAAATTAGCACTTGTCCACTATTCGTCAAAATAGCCTCATCATTTTTTTTCCAAGCTTCTGCAATAGCCTGAAAAATCATGCAGCTTCTTTAATCAATCAATTTATTGAAGCAACTTCTTTTTTCAGGGGAGGAGGACTTGTCCAGAAACCTGACAAAATATGTCACTGTTTTAATGAACTACAGAGAGGACAGTTTCATATGGGGCTTGAAACACTTTTCCAAATCATTTTGAAATCAAATGCAGCCATAATTGAAAGCAAATTTTTCTTACATACAGTTGTTTATAAAAAAAAAAGGGTTCCTGCAAGGCAAAAGTTTTAAAGTATCTGTAACTCTTAAGAACTGTTGGTCAACAGAAGCAATCAAGTGCATGTGATATTTTCTTTTTAATTGAAGATACTAACTATATCGGGTATTATTGGGTATTTCTATCTATTGATTCTAAATGAATAACTCAACAATTCTAGCAACTCTCCCCAAGATGATAGAATAACAAAAAACACTGCACATTTTACAGATAATGTAATTAAATCAAATATTTCACTAATCTATCAAAAAAAAACCAACCCCATCAAAGAACAGATTCCCAAATCAACTTATTTATTTAGAAAATTTCTATTGCTGTCTACTCGAACATGGCGACTCAAGGCAGCTTACATAAATAGAAAAACACCCTATAAAAACAACAAGAGGAAAAATAATAAAATAATATAATAACCCTAATCCTAACCACAGTGGCAACGCACATTAAACTAGCCATTTGATGGGCTCTATCCTGTTCTGGGTCCCCCAGGCCTGCTGGCAGAACCAGGTCTTTAGCACCTTCCGAAAGAGTCTTAGAGTGGGGGCCAGTCTAATCTCTGAGGGAATGATATTTCAGAGAGAGGGAGCCACCATGGAGAAGGCCCTTCTCCTGGGTCCCACCAGATGCATCTCCTTAGGGGACGGCACCGGCAACATTCCTTGCCTCCCTGCTCTAGTGGGTTGGGTGGAAGTGACTGGCAAGAGACGGTCCCTCAGATAACCTGGTCCCAGGCCATGAAGGGCTTTAATTCAGCACCTTGAATTGCACATGGAAGCAAATCGGCAACCAATGCAGCTGCTGCAGGAGCGGTGTCACATGTGCACACTGAGGTCTGCAGAAAACCATACGGGCTACTGCATTTTGCATCTTATAATAGGATGATAGTTTTAGTGGTTTTAATCTTTGTATGCCACCCAGGATCATTGCTGTGAGACAGAAGTCTCTTATCAGTCATAGAAATACATACATATAGACATTCCGGCCCAAATATTTTATTTAGTCTAAATAATGAAGCTGTCTTCTCATATTGAAACTAAAATTCTTCACTAAAGTGTTTTTAGAAGATGTATGGTAATGTTTATTTTGGGATTTTAAAACAGTGGAAATATATTGAATTTTCAGAAGGGGAACTGTCTATGGCCACCCCCACCCCCAAGTGCTTTGACAGTGAGACTTTTAAAATCCTATTTATGCAGTGGTTTCTATTGATAATTGCTACATCATTCTTGGCAGCTGCTTTTCTCTATTCTGTGGATTAACTCATAGATATTTTCTAATCAAGAATCATGAACTATGATGACATGAGAGGCAAAGGAAAGCAAGCAAAGGGAGCTAAAGCAATTTTAATGCATGATTGAAGATTTCTACACACTGACAGTATTTTTAAAAAGGAGAGATCATTCAACATTATATTTTCTAATGCTACAGGTAGTGCTGTGGTACAACTATAATTGGAACCAGACTGTTTGTTTTTTAGTGATGCAGTCACAGAATGGGATGTGATATAACCATTCCACTTAATGATGGCAGCAGTCACTTAGTGACCTTTCAGCACTCCCTGATTAATGTCATTAAGTAAGGATTGTGGGTTAACAGGACCACTTTCAGTGAAACTACTCACACACACACACAAAACTATGAGTAGTCTAGGCTCAATTTTATAAAATCACCACTACTTTTTTCTATATATTAAGGACAAGCCAACATAAAGACACTCCCTACTAAGGACCTATATCTTGTATTAGTTTTTGTATGAATAAACATTTTAAAAGATTACCTATTTTTCTTCCCATTCCCTTTCTCCTTCCTTTTTTCTTCTGTTGTACATCCATGGTTGCCTTCTTGAACAATTGGGTAACAATTGATATTAGAAACCTAACCAGTGTGAGAAAAATAATTTTATTAATATCTGTTTGTATCTGCCAAAGGCCCTTTATGACTAATAATGTTATTAAACATATTTATTAAGACCTTATGACTATTCTTATGCCTTATGCCTTTTGCTCAATATTATGCTTTTGCAAGATTGCATATTTTTTATATAATTAGAACACAAAACTTGAAAGCATGGGAACTGAGGAAGTGTTTTTGCAATGGTATGCTAGTTTGGCAATGATGTGTTATAACGGTTATGAGGAAAGATGTGTTCAGAGGAAAGAACAAAGAACTGATTTAGTTGCAATAGAAATTTTGGAGTCACGTGTTTGTGGTTTTAAGGTATAAAAGAGTGGCACTGAAAAGGGATTGGGGCCAATTGGTCACAAGCCATCCCTTTTGACTGCTTGTGCAGTTGGTCCTCCTTGCAATGGGTTTTGGTAATGTATGTATTTGCTGTGTGTTCTAAATTCCAATAAACCCCTGGATCCTAAAGTGAGTTGTTTGTGGTGTGTTGTCTCTTGTTTCTCTTTAACAGGTTTTTTCCCCTGACACCAGTTATCTCCTAGTGCAGGGGTAGGCAACCTTGGTGCTTTTATGACTCGTGGACTTCAACTCCCAGAAAATTCTGGGAGTTGAAATCCACGAGTCATAAAAGCACCAAGGTTGCCTACTCCTGTCCTAGTGCATCATGAAATAAGTGGGTAGGATTTGATATTTGATATTTTGATGGCACATTTTGTTTGAATAGCATTTCTGTCCTGCCATGTCTTATAAACTCAAAATCATATAGATAAATAGGATGGGAGAGGTCTAGTTTAACTGTAATCCAACAACAAAAACACTCTAAAATAGGATAGCTGGAAAAGCAGTGACTTACTCAAAGTCACCCATTAGGTTGCACTTGATCCTGGGCCTCCCTAGTTCAAGACCAACATCTTAACAATACTGGCTCTTCTGATCCAATTATGTGAACTTAAGAAGTTAGTGACTTGGATTATGTGTACTGTATGAACAGGAACAATATGCTTAGTGGGCGGACAGACTCTTAACAGCTTGAGCAAAATGTTTGACACCTGTGTTACTCAGGAAACAGTGAAATTTCAAGAACTGCAGTCTAGGGTATGTTGCACATTTAACTGTGTCATTTTTTAAAAAAATTTTTTACTGTCAAGGACCTAACCATAATTGCCTGTGCAGCATTTTCCATAATTTCCTTGTCACTGGTAAAGAATGACATTGATGCAGCAAGCCCTTTAAATAATCTCAAAATGAATGATAACAGAAGCAAGGAAGGCCGTACATGCAGAACAATATAACATGTAAGAAAATGGGAAGTAGGGTAGCAAAATGAAGACACTATGTTAATTAGAGGAATATAAACAAGAGATAACTGAAAAGGAAAGTCTCTGGAAAAGCTAGGCTTTCTGTTAAAAACTAAAATGGAAACGAGCCAACTTCAGATCAAAATGATCAGTCTAGTAGGTAAAGTAGGCTTTGTGCTTTGATTACAGAAAGAGGAACAGAAATGCTAAATAGCCCCAAAGATAGCGCACACACACATACATACATACATACATACTGCACCAACTTCTGCACTCTCCTTCTTCACCTGCAAGAGGCTCTTTAGTTCTTCTTCACTTTCTGCCATTAGAGTGGTATCATCTGCATATCTTAGGTTGTTGATATTTCTCCCGGCAATCTTAATTCCAACTTTTGATTTGTCTAGCCCTGCCTTTCTCATGATGTGCTCTGCAGATAAGTTAAATAGGCAGGGTGACAGTATACAGCCTTACCAGATTCCTCTCCCAATTTTGAACCAATCAGTGGTTCTGTGTCCAGTTCTCACTGTTGCTTCTTGATCCGCATATAGGTTTCTCAAGAGACAAATAAGATGGTTTGGTGCTCCCATCTCTTTAAGAACTTGCCACAGTTTGTTATGATCCACACAATCAAAGGCTTTAGCATAGTCAATGAAGCAGAAGTAGATTTTTTTCTGGAACTCCCTAGCATTCTCCATGATCCAGTATATGTTGGCAATTTGATCTCTAGTTCCTCTGCCTCTTCAAAATCCTGCCTGTACTTCTGGTAGTTCTCAATCCACATAGTGCTGGAGTCTAGCTTGTAGGATTTTAAGCATAACTTTACTAGCATGTGAAATGAGTGTAATGGTGTGATGGTTTGACCATTGTTTGGCACTGCCTTTCTTTGGAATTGGAATGTAAACTGATCTTTTCCACTCCTGTGGCCACTGTTGAGTTTTCCAAATTTGCTGGCAAATTGAGTGTAGCACTTTGACTGCATCGTCTTTTAAGGTTTTGAATAGCTCAGCTGGAATACTGTCACCTCCACTAGCTTTGATATTATTATCAAAGTACAATTTGTTCCCTGTTTTGTGTTTTTATGGTGACTATGGAAATTCTCAATCATTCAGGTCATGATTGTACCAAAGGTGCTTTTTCCAAAAGGCAAGTGGATTTTTTGGAATTTTTTCCTTTATTTACTTCTCATCCAAGAAACCTCTTCAGTTCAGAACTGAAGGAGCTTGTTGGATGAGAAGTGAAACATTTTCAAAGAAAAAAAAACACCCATGAAAGTCCAGTTTGCCTTTGAGAAAAAAGCACCTTTGGGTTTTTAATGTGAGTTCAGAAAAGGGAGGGGAAAACTTTAAAAGGTACTTTAAGGTCTTAATTATTTCTCCTATTCTGTGTGCTGTGTGCCTAACGTATTGGAAAAGAACACAATAGGGACAACAAAAGAGGGGCCCAATTTTACCAAGAAAATCAAAGTCTTGAGCAGAAGGAAAAAGAGACCTGCTTTTGCAAGCAATTTCCGGGATGCTGTCTCAATGCAAGTAAGTGCTGCTAGTCCCCGATAGCCTTCCTCACAGGAAATGTATTGAAGCAGGAGAGCAGAGGACAGAATTCGTGGGGGTTGAAAATGCTACCAGAATCCATTACTGCTCACTTCCCTGTAATTATTGTCTCTGGGTGTCCAGTTTTTCAAGGTTCATGCAGTTCTTTAGAAATTTGCCAAAGGCACCGAGAACAGATGATAGCTAGACAAAAAAGAAATGTTGCTGTGCATCAACTACCTTCCTTTAAAACAACTCACCTCCTTTCAAAATTATTCAGCAAGTCCTAGACTGGACAGAGGCTGCAAATATCAAGGGGGCTCCAAAACTACACCCTTTTTTTCCTTCCTTTTTGGCCTCTTCCTTCTCCCACCAACCCATATCTCACTCTGCAGAAGTAGAGCAGATACGCTTAGGACTCAAAGTTTCTCTGCTTTCATTCCTCAATCGCAGAGCTTGATCTTCCAAAAGCCTCACTGGGGAAGAGCTTCATATAGTTGCTGTCTATTGCTAAAAGCTATCTGTTAGATGTGCAGGATGATATATAGAAGGCAAGGAAAGGGTGTTTGTTCTCATGCCTTTTGAAACACCATGGTTTATTCCTTCTCCCTTCTCCTTTTACGTTGCATTTTCCCAAGGTTCAAACTCTCAAAAGCTTCTTTTTCAGTTACAGCATTTACAAGAAAACACGCAGCTCTTATTAGGGGGTGAGTTCCCCTATGCCCCTATTTGGGGCATAGAGAACCATCATCTTCCTCATGGGAAAATACATTACATATCTCCAGCATTTGGTACTATACAAGTTTAGGACCAAACCATGCTCAAAGGATAGCCTTAATTGAGCTCGGTGATCTTATGGAGACAAATGAGAAGAAAGTAACCTTTAAGTCTGTGGTTGCTCAGCACTTTGAAGGAGGGCCCAAACTCAGTGAGTAAAGTTTAATTTAATCCTAGGACTTTAGACATGCTACAAGCATTTATTAGAAACTTTTCTTCTCCCTCTGCAGTTTAAAATCACATTGACTTTCCATCACCTTAATTTTTTTATAACAGAGTTGCCAATTTGATGGGGTGTTCTATGCTCCCATAAGCCAACACACATTCTAATTAATTCCAAAATTAATGTATAAACCTCACTGAACACAACCGCACATCCTAAGGCCACATTTCTAGGCCAAGGAATTTTATCACTTGTCATTTTTCAAATTTGCACATAAAAAGTTTTGGCTGTCATCACATTTTCAGTTAACCTTTCTTGGGCTCTGCAGCTTGCATATAGTTGGATACAGCTCCAGATAGCATCCCTTTTAATAACTAGAGGCATTTAGAGTGTGAACTGTTTATGGTTCAAAGTTATTTATATGGGGCATCTAGTTGATCATATTATTTTACTTTAGAGGACTACAATGTAGCTTTACCATCCGAGTGGTATAAAATCCTCTCTTAGAGCAAGTCCTCATTATGGTAAAAAGATTATTGTAATATACAAAGCATGAAACTATTTGCTCAGTTTCACATCAGCCAGACTGGAATGTCTTCAGACATTTTTCAATAATTACATATATTATCTGTCTTGGAAAATGGGGCGCCTGTGTTAACATTTACAGAATATGATTATGTTCATTTCAACTATACATAAGAGCACACTTTCCATAGTGTAAAATGTATACATTATCTCTTTATAGTTTATAGATTACCAAATTGCTGGGAGCTGAGCTTCTCACTTTGTTACAGCTTAGTGATTTATAGCTATTCTACCCAGAGGTATGCCAAGATTTTCCTTCTTATCAGTCTCCCATAAAGGCAGTGATATAATCTGGGGTAAAACATCATGGTGATTTCCCAATGTAAATTTGAATGATCAGTTTAACATTGTGAAGCTTTCTTCTGCAGGAGTTTCCATCCGTGGCCAGCTTTAATTTCGTGTATCCCACAGGTTCATACCAGATTTATTTCTCAGCATGTGAAAGTATAGTTCAGGGTTAGGTTGCCTCAAGTTGGGTGTCTCCTGTTCAATATAGTGAACAGAAAGCAGCTCTTCTATTATTAAAGCGCCTGTCTGATTTTGTCTGAGAAATTGAAGCTTAATTTAGAAAAAAACCCCACCATAATCTCATTTTGACTTCTAGCCAACAGTCTGTGGCAAAACAGCTGGATATAACTAGGAGGATGCAAGTAAAAGGCACCTCTAGCACACTATAATAAATTATCCTGTGCATATCTATTAATGCTGGATAGAAAACTTATCCTAAACTTTTTCCTAGCAATCTTTATTCATTTTTATGAAAAATAATGAAATTTAATTTGTTTTCAAAGGAGGCATCTTCATGCCTAGAGTCTGATGTTCTTGTGCTTATTCATATCTGTGAGTCTCATGTTTATCATTGTCCAGTGGTCTGCAGCCTTCCTGGCTTCTGACTCTTAAATGAAATTACTAGGTAAACCATGATCATGGAACTTGTCTTCCTGGTTGGTTTCAGTGCTGGTCCTCCAGTCATACGTGGGAATCCTGCCCTTGGAAAATGCTTGTATAGTTTATTCTTTCACTGGATCCACCTGATTTCTCTGTCCACACCTTTGTGTTGGCCATCTTTGGCCTAAGAAATGAATTCTAACCAGCAGAGAAATGGTACTTTCAAGGGCAAGTGAACAAAAAAGTGATGGTTATATAATTTGGTGGACATGTGGGTTAGAGATAATGTGTAACTGAGTATACATGGTTAAGGTTTTATTCCATTGGAAAAAATGATTATAATGGGCCATCCCTATGTTCTGCATTGTATCAGCAGTTAGAATAAGGTTGGGAAAAACAGTTTCATTTCTCAGCTAGGAAACCTCATGGGGCTCACTCAAATTATAATCAAAGAATTGTTACTGTGGATCAGAATTGGAAGAAAGAGTACTATGTCTTTAGCCTGTACTAAGTGACTCTGCACTCCCTTGAAACACTGACTTGGTCTAAATCTGTTAGACTGACAAAACTGGTCCATCTTCATATTCCAAATTACAATTTTAAGATGGGCCGGCTCTGGCCACTTGTCCAATTGGATATCAATAAATGTCCTTGAGTAAGAAGAGCTGAAGATAGTATAGGAAGAAAAGTCTCCAGTGAGTCCTCACAATCCACTTTAGAATAAATACTGAATGTCCTTCTAAAAAAAGATCTTTTAAATCTTCCTGTCTGATGCAGACCAAAAATTACAAGACTCAAAATCAAGAAGCTAAATACTTTGACACATGAAATTCCCATTCTCCTCACCTTTATTCAATAAAATAATGGTAATAGTAATAATAATGCAAACTGAATAACTTGCAATTTGTT
The DNA here is from genome assembly GCF_964194415.1 of Vipera berus. Taxonomy (NCBI): domain Eukaryota; kingdom Metazoa; phylum Chordata; class Lepidosauria; order Squamata; family Viperidae; genus Vipera; species Vipera berus. The sequence goes on along the minus strand of NC_138204.1, from coordinate 141,004,449 downwards.
ATGTTTTTGCACAAAAAATTGGGCCCCTGAGGCAGTTGTTGCATTCTGTCTAATGATAGGTTGGCCTCTTTGATGCTTTTAAGTTTTTCAGACTTAAATAGAAACATATTTGACATTTTTACACAAATATTATACAACCAAGCTTTTCCCAGGAGTCATGAAAACTGTATTTAATTCCATCAAGGTCATGCCGGATCATATTGCTCAAAAGGGAAGGTATAAGGACACATGGATGCTCTCCTTTAATAAATTACTTGCTCAAAGCAAGATTTTGTACAGAGGATAGTGAAAAAATAACATCTGCAAAGTATTAACTGCATTTTGTTGGTAGTGCTTTGTTTAAAAGAAGAGATCTATCTTATTTTAATATCATCAGAACATCTTGGCCCTAACCAATCAGCTATTAATTGCAAACTTAGTAATTAAACAGTCTTGATAACTTACATACAGTATTCCTAAATCCAGTTAACATGGACACTATTGGGAAGTTACACTAAAATGCAATAAATTATATCTAGCTGCTTCTAGTGATTTCTCAAGAATTAATCAAACTGCAATATTATCAGAAATGCTTTTATCTTTTCATTGTCAAGACCATCATTGGCACCTGGCATTATTGGGCAATTGTCAAACTCTGACACCTGTAAGAGACTGTGGGTAGGCTGGGGAACTTATGGAAGAGAAATTAGAAATACATAGACAGAGGAGGAGCTGGATAGTAGCTTATCTTGTAAACAGCAACTCAGTTTAGGTAGTAAAAAACCTAGGAAGGAATCATTCAGAGCCTCTCCCATAAGGAACTGCTCTAAATGAGTTTAGTTTTTGAAGAGTTACTCTGCCAACCGACTGACTGGCAAACCAAAAATATAACCTCCTCAGCTCCTTGACATAATTTCTTTCCTACATTCCGTTGGGTTGAAAAGAATAAAAAGCCATTCTCCCTACAATAAACTCACCTTTGAACAGAACAGCACAAGCTTCTCCCCTGGCTCAACACAGCTGAAAGATTCCTGTACTAGCTCTATCCTTCAGAGCAAATGCTATGCAAAAACACTTCCTAATGAATCATGAATATTCACTTAATAGGCATAGAGCTGATATTCAGCCAAGTTAGAAAGCATCTGCAGTATTTATACTCTATTACAGGATACTCACTGTTGTGTAGTGAGTTCTTTGAAGGCAGTAAGCGAGACGAGAGTTTGCAAACAGGAACATTGCTTTATTGAGGCAAACAGGAACAGAACTTTATGTTGCTCTCCGTATTGTACTAGCTATCATCTTAGGCAATACATTACACTCACCTATAACCCTCCCCTCACAGTTAAACCTCATGGTTCGAGCACATCCACCCATTATTATTTTGTATTATATTGCTTTATTCTCCCTTCACATTTTCATTGCAGTATTATTTTTTTAAAGGCGTTCTATGAGAAAAAAAACCCTGCTTCCAAACAACAAGGATTCTGAGCAGTTATCAAGATAAGTTATTAAAATAAAGAATTTTCTGAAAGAATGGTGTTTAGCAGAATGTCTCTGCAGATTCTGTAGTTAGTTAAATTCCTCCCTCATTTGCATTTGAATGCAAATTTTCAGGCATTATAGATTCTACTGATGGAGACTAAACCATGCCTTTTCACTTTCTCCTAGTTTCTTCATTCTTCATTTATCAGTGGATTTAGGGCTGGAAATGCTCTAAAGTACAACGTGTGAAATGAGGCACAGAGCTAACCTGAGCTTTACTACCTTTTTCTTTTGTGTCTCTGAATAAGCAGACTGAGTTAAAAATGCTACGTGGTTTGGTTTAACAAGTTAATAGATCCAACACAAAAGGAATAGATGAGGAATGCAATACATTTAGCTCGTAATATCCTGCAACACAGCCTGGAGGTTTTTTTTAAATATATATATATAACATTCACAACATTAAGGAGCCAAGCAAAATTTAGAATTTTTTTTTCTGATAGGTCTGTAATCTCAGCGATTTAAATTACACAAACTAAAGTCCTAAACGTAAAGGGACACTTAGTTTTCTTTGGTATGATCTCAACTATTCCAATATTTTTTGCTGTGCATAATGACACCACAAGTTGTCCATTCTGTTTAATGTGACCCCCTGGTTTTGCTTTTCTAACTGAAAAACATTCTGCAAGTCAGCTTAACATTCTGGGTTTTGCACAAATATTATCCTCTGGTTACAAATCAATAAACCACCTGGATAATTTCACTAATGGCAGCTATTTTTATGTTTGCCCAGAATCCAAGCAACCTTTGCCAAGTTCCCAGTTCTGCCTCTTATTTTAACAGGCCACAACATTTTGAAAGTTGTGCTACTTCTGCGAAGTATGGGCATTTTCTGCCTTTTAAAAAAATAATACTGCAATGAAAATGCGAAGGGAGAATAAAGCAATATAATACAAAATAATAATGGGTGGATGTGCTCGAACCATGAGTTTTAACTGTGAGGGGAGGGTTATAGGTGAGTATAATGTTTTGGGATTTTACTTAAACTGTTTCATGTGTCTGTTTGAATGCTGCTTAAGGTTGCTCAATTGGTGTGTCTGTGTAACTGACTAGCCAGACTTGCTGTCTCCAAGATGATTGTTGGATGATTTGGGGTAGGAATGGGTTCCTTTAAACCTATTGGCCGCCACCTAGTGGCCAACTGTATACGTAGCTGCGCAGAAGCCTCTGTTTCAGTTCTGTTCCTGTTTGCCGGCACCTTTTTTGGATGGAACCTTGTAGGGTAGGCAAGGCGGGTTGTATGACATGTGTGAGTTCCGGCACCTTTTTCTTTTACAAAAAAAGCACTGTTTGGAAGTATATAAAACCCCTACAATTAATAATAAACTTTTTCCTGCCAAAAGAAAAGGAAACCTCCTCAGATCTGGTATCTTGACTTGATACATGGAGGATTTACCAAAGCATGGAAGTAACAGGAATAGTAGCAATAACTGACCAAGTTATGCTGACTTTTTAAAGAGACATCAGAATTGGTCACAATATGTTAGAATTCAAGAATGTTGCATTATATGTTTTTATATTTATGCTTTTATACTATTGTAAGCTGCCCAGAGTGGCATGATAGAGATAGATAGATAGATAGACAGACAGACAGACAGACAGACCTTAAACAAGCTAATGAATGTCCATAGTTGAAAGAACCCAGGTCTTTCCAGCTTTATGTTGCTCTCCGTATTGTACTAGCTATCATCTTAGGCAAGCCAATTTTGCATTGTCAAAATATGCGTATGCTGCTTGTCCTCAGTGAAACTGCATTAAGGAAAAAAAATATTTTTCACATTCATAAATCACTAATTTATGCCTCCCTTTACAAAGATTGAGCAACACCGCTTGGTCTTTTGCAGTGTAGGGCTGTGCTTAGGATTGAACTTTGGTGGATTCATTTCATTTTGTATTTTTAATACAATTAATTACACAGCTGTACTTTTGTCCTCACAAAACCCATTTGAGTGGAGTTAAGTTCTGGAGAAAATACATTTTGAGAATCACATTATCATAGTGCATAGAGTTTTTAGAGGCCCAGCTAATGAATAACAGTATTTAGGGGAGGGAATTGAAAATGGTCCAATTAGAACCATTCTGATTAAATGCATAATTTACATTATATGTGCACTAAATGTTGCAAAATAAAGTAGTTAGAGTAAGGTGATTATGTTTCCAAGAAACATAATTAAGTATTAAAGATGTATAATTACCCACCTGAGCTAGGTAACAGCACTCAGATATACATACTGTTGTAATTATAAATTTTAAACCTTACAATTTATGCTTTAAACTCTTGAACTTTTGTTAATAAGAGTATCATTTACCCAAATGTTATTCTGCATGAGAGTGGGTGGGGAAAATAATCCTGGCTTCATCTGAAATTTAAAAAGTCATTTTTGGTTGCTCCCAGAGCAGACAGCTGGCATCTTAATGAATTTACCAGATCTGGTGAAAGAAATAAATCCATTTCAGAAATAAAAGAAGTACAGTCCTGTCATGCTTCCAAAGATAGGACACCATTCCATTCATTCTAGTTATTCCAGAAAAGATATGACTAGCATCCCAGTTTATAGCAATGTGAAGAGTGAGATATGCAGGATCTAAAACAGAAAATTCTGTTGAATTTAAGCAGATTGGTGGAAGTTCTTGGCTGCAGAGGAATGAAAGTAGAGAGAATGTTAGTTACAAGAGAAGTCTGACTAGGTTCATTCTGCCTTAAAAAATCAATCTCTGCAGAAGCTGGGGACTTCTATTCATCTTTTTTAAAAGGGGAGGGGAAAATGCACAGGATCAAATCCAATTTTTAAAAACCTTTAAAAGTCAGAGGTGCAGCAATATCAGACTCTTTTTTGTGAATTTTCTTTCCTTTGTCGGTGTTTCCTGGAATGCTATGAATGCTCTCTGATCACATTGTTATTTCAGGGAATGCCATCAAGAGTAAGAAATCTCTCTCTGTTTGGCTTGGTACCATCAGAATCAATTTCTCCAAAAATTAATTTGTCATATATGGACAGCTGAAATTGTTTGGTGTCCCTCACATTTACAATATAAGGTGGGTTTGAAGCTATAGAAACATAGAATTGGAAAGGTTTTTCAAAGCAATCCAGTGCCCCTATGTGTTCTATGCCGATTTACTATAGTATATATTTACCTTATGATAAACAAAGACTCCCGCATTGCTTTTGCGTGTACCATTGCCAAACCAAGTCTTCCCCTTCCTATATTTCTGTCTTCTACCCAAGTTCAGAACTTTACATCTATTCTTTGACATTCAATCCTGTTTATTTCAGACAAACGTACAAGTGCCTAGATCATTATAGCCAACACTCCAGAAGATAGGCTTAAGATACAGGAGGATCTTGACAGACCTGAACACTGGATGCTATCTAACAAAATGAAATTCAGTGGTGAAAAAAATAAGGTTCTACATTTAGGCAAGAAAAACCAAATGCCCAGGTACATTATAGGTGGTACCTCACTCAATAGTAGCAACTGTGAGAAAGATCTTGGAGTCCTAGTGGACAATCACTTAAATATGAGCCAGCAGTGTGCTGCAGCTGCCAAAAAAGCCAACACAGTGCTAGGCTGCATTAAAAGAGGAATAGAATCAAGATCACGTGAAGTATTAATACCACTTTATAATGCCTTGGTAAGGCCACACTTGGAATACTGCATCTAGTTTTGGTCATCACGATATAAAAAAGATGTTGAGACTCCAGAAAGAGTACAGAGAAGAGCAACAAAGATGATCACGGAACTGGAGACTAAAACATATAAGGAATGGTTGCTGAAATTGGGTATGTCTAGTTTAATGAAGAGAAGGACGATGGGGGACATGATAGCAGTGTTCCAATATTTCAGGGGTTGCCACAAAGAAGAGGGAGTTAAGCTATTCTCCAAAGCACCTGAAGGAAAGACAAGAAGCAATGGATGGAAACTGACCAAAAAAGAAGCAACCTAGAACTAAAGACAAATTTCCTGATAGTTAGAACAATTAATCAGAACAATTAACCTGCCTCCAGAAGCTGTGAATGCTCCAACACTGGAAGTTTTTAAGAAGAGACTGGACAGCCATTTGTCTGAAATAGTATAGGATTTCCTGCCTGAGCAGTGGGTTGGACTAGATGACCTCCAAGTTCCCTTCCAACTTTATTGTTAGTGTTAGTGTTATTTTGTGTCATTTTTTTTTCATCTGAAGGATTAGCTGTCCCTCCCAGTTTGGTGTTATCTGCAGTCTTAACAAAATCCCTTAATTTCCTCATCCAAGCCATTGATAAAAATGTTGAACATAGAGAGCTCTGTGGCATTTCCCTCAATACTTCTACCTCCTTCAGTACTCTGCATTGTAATCCACCTGGCTCATGACACCTCAATATATTTAAAACAGTTATTCTCTTAACCTCTTCATGGTCTGTCATAAACTGTACAGTTACCTTATTCCCTTGTGACAAAATATTGACCAACTAGGGTCAAAAAGATAGGTAGAAAAGATAGGTACAAAACCGAAGTTGAGAAACAGCCTATTCACCAGCATCCCATACAATGCTTTCTTCTCCCGATTGACCTATACCAGTTTTGTCTTTCCTTTTATTTCTAATATTTCCAAAGAAATCTTTTATTGCTCCTGGAAACCTCTCATCATTTGCTGTAGCCCTTCTGGTAGAATTACTGTAGTTCATGGAGACCACAGTGTAATTTAATTGTTTACATTCCAGTTTTTCCATGTCATGATGATATTTCCCACTTTTCATTTATTTTACATGTCCCATTTCCTCTTCAGCATTTTAGAGAGTTTTGAATGCATCCAAGCCCATCTCTACATTTCTCCCATGTTTCCTTGTGATGACTGTTTGAGGATGCACCTTCTGAGTCATGTTATGTAGGATCTTTACCTGGACATTTTTCTTAGATCTGATGCAATGTCCTCAGATACCTATCTTGCCTCAGAGTTTATTATAATCTGCTCCTCTGCAGCTCTGATTCTTCTCCGTTGCTTTTCTTCTATATATTAACAAACCAGAGTTTCCCACAATATTCCAGTAACTTTCACCTCTTCCAGTTCATCCCTGTAGATGTTGTTTAAATTCAGGAGAGCAACAACCTTTTTTCTTTCTTCTGCCTTCTGCTGAATGAGGTTGTCAGTAGCACAGAACAAAAATTTGTTGGACTTCTGATCTGGGCAGAGTTAGATTCCTAGCATATGTCTGGTTAATGGAAATCCCTTGTTATCAGTCTTGCAAGCTTTCTGCAAAGACTGGTCATGCGGTGCAGAATGATTTTATCTGTGTGTTCTGCTTGTCCAAGTAACCTAAAATAAGCCCCCACAATGAGGAGATATGGGTAAGATATATTCTTACCTAAATCCTCATTCTCTCTCTCTCTCTCTCTCTCTCTCTCTCTCTCTCTCTCTCTCTCTCTCTCTCTCTCTCTCTCTCTCTCTCTCTCTCTCTCTCTCTCTCTCTCTCACACACACACACACACACAAACACAATGAGTATGCACACGAGCACACAGTGTAGTATAGTGATGAAGATGCTGGACTATGATCAGGAAAATCCAGTCCTACTTTTTCTACTGTTGTCCCCTACAATTTGCTTTTGTATTTTCACCTTTTATGTTATAAGTGAATAAAACTTATATATATGTATATATGTGTGTGTGTGTGTGTGTGTGTGTGTGTGTGTGTGTATGGAAAACCCAGTTCTAGTCCTCTCTAAAGCATGGAATGGGGTGCCTTTGAGACTATCATCCTTTCTGTGTCCTAGACAATGATGTCCAAAATCATATATCTATCAACCTGTACTGGAATTATATGGTAGATTATGATCTACAGCCATCAGTGAGGAGACCTTCATCTTGTAATGGATTGATTCAGGCTGATAAATCATAATCTGCGGTGGAATATCCCATCTTTTCTGCAGGGTCTGTTACTTTCAAATAAATTATAGCCCTCCAGTGCTGTGTATCAACCATTACTATCATCCCAACAATTTGAGTGATGTTTTTCACTTCACATTTTTCTTTCTAAAGTAGAATCTCTAATTGCCTGTATTTTGTGCATTAGTGTAGAAACAATTGAGTTTTGGGCTGGTTATTGGTTTCTGGAACTCTTCATCCTGGCTTTCTATTTTCCCTTTGTGCTTTCTTGGCTCCAATTATTGGTTGTATATTTGGTTGTGGGCCTTTGCCATCTTTCCTGTGAGACTGGAGAGGAGCCTACTGGGTATGTTCTTTCCAATTTTTGTAAGATGTAGCCTCTGCTCTGTCCAAGGAGTTCTTAGCCGATTGTCACAGAATGCAAATCCTTCTTGGTGGCATCATCTGCAATGTCATTTGAGAATTCCAGAATCCTGTTTTCTCTTGTTTCAACATCAGTCTTAGCTAGAAGGATGGATAACAAGAGCTGTGTTCTGAGTCTCTTCATCTTTCTTACCAGGCATTGGATATTGTTTAAGGTATATTCTGACCATAATATTATCACATAAGATAGTTGTTGGTGGGTTTGAATAGTCCTGGTAACATTTCATTCTTGTCCTAAATAAAGCAACATGGAAGACAACATGCTTTCTTAGTATAATGTTGGTGCTGCAGAGAATGGCATTAGTTTATCTTAGCAAGGAATCACCCTCCTCATAATACACTTCTTTCTCAGGTTGATTCTTGAATTTCTTGAACCTCTGGGTGCCCAATTATCTGCTACAATACTCCAAGATTTACCCACGTGCTATGCTTTGTGTTTTGAATGGGGAATCCATTCCTCAGTTCAACTACAATGAGTACCTCCTGATCTTTCTTCTTTGGGATACCTACTTCCACATGATTTTGTCTACTAAGGGGAACTGTCTCCTCAAATCCATTAACTTTCTTTTCCAAGAAAGAGAAAAACTTGCACTTGCAACAGATATAGTTGGGGTCCTTTTCAGAGGACAAATGCTGCAAGGAGACTAAAAGAGGAGAGAGGGGTTTTAGTTAGCTTAATTTGAATGAATTAATCTTTTTAATAAGTTCAGTGTAATTTAAATTATTTAAAATGCATGTGTTATTTATTTTTTATTTAATTTTAATTAATTTATCATGAATATTGCTTAAATATTATTTACCATGGATGTTTTAATTTGAGGTGTTTTGTGTACCACCAAAGAGTTACACAAGGTTTGACTGTTAGAACTTAATTTCAAAAGGAATCCTTCTATCATTTTGTACATTATTGAAAAATAATTGTAATTCCCATCCAACCTCATCTGATTGAGCCAATATTTTTACATTTTTAAAATTATTCTTTTAAAATATGTCACATCTGAAAACTAACCCATTAAAGTAAGATGTAAAACAAAACAGATTTTTGAGGCAATGCACATATCCAATGAAGTTTCCCATAGCAATAAAAATATAATTAAATTGGCAACTAAGTTTATTACCACTTACAGACAGTCTTATCTAACAGTAGTGTTGGCTGCCTGCTTGTGTCTTTAAATATTCATTATCTGCTCTAAATTCCTAAATTTCAGCTTAAGATAAAATCCAGAAAAAAAGAAAAGAAAAGATAATGGAATGATAAAAACAAACAAAGTACAGGAGGGGTGTTCCATAATTATGGTGCCATCTCTCTCAAGAGATTTTAATCTTTGGGCAGTTTAGTCCATGAGGCCAGATGCTTTGGAATATAATTTATTGATTCATAAATTCATGTATATATTTCAAAATGACTCCAAATGGTAACAGGCTGATCTGTCTATCCAACACATTAAGTTGCCCCCCTCAACTCAGTAATAGTTCTTTCCTTCTTCCATTCATGAAACATCATCAGCCAAATATTTCAAGCATTACAGTGTACAGATATAAGTACAAAAGACATAGGGATACAAACACAGGGTGTCCAAATAAATGATGCACAAGCACCAGGATATAAAAACATAGACACAAATAGTGTGAATTTGATAATTTTCACATCATTGGTGTGAATCATATAACTTTCACATCCTGGGTAATGATGATGCACAGGATGGATCCCCCTCTAAATGTCCATGTGTACAGAAAGTGTACAAACTGAAAAAGTTCTAAGCTTATGATTTTGTTTTAGATTTCAGACAGCCATTTGAAGTTTAAAATGGATTGATAGACTTTTGCAGATCCAAAGAGATGGTTTCAGTTTAGATAGACCAAGTAAGATAAAAAGAGCATGTGTTTTAATAACAAAATATATATCCTGCCTTTAAAAAAAAGCTTAGAGTGACCTACATGGGGCACAACACATTTTACCCTCACGTTCATATACTATGAAGGCATGTTTGGTTGAGAAAAGGTGACTTCTCAGGTAAAGTGGGGATTTGAACCCTGAGCCTATGTCTAATGCTTTTAACCACTAGTAAATATAAGTTTGGGGTAAGAATAAAAGGAGGTAAGAATGATAATATGATGGAAAAGAATAGAAATGAGATGAGACTAGGTATCACTGAGTGTAAATTACCATTGTGGTGGCAATGGTGTTGTTGATAAGTATCCTATGTGATAGCTTCTTCCTTCTAATATATCAGCTATCAGGATACTAGGAGCCAAAATAGTTCCTCCAACCTAGAACTAAGGAGGAATTTCCTGACAGTTAGAAAAATTAATCAATAGAACAACTTGCCTCCAAATGTTATGGGTGTTCCAACACAGAGGTTTTTAAGAAGAGATTGGACAAACATTTGTCTCTGTTATTCTGTCATTCCTACTGCCCTGCCTCCACAAATGGACCAGGCTTTTGCACCTCTTGTCTTCCTGGAATAAAATGCTTATACTTTATTTCTTCTCTTAAGGGAAGGTCAATATCCCCCCCCCCCGTCATGGGCTTCTTTCCTTTAGGGAGACTCTGGAGGGCATAAGGTGAACACAGTTAAAACAAGAAGAGGAAGTGGACAGAGCCAAAAAAGACAGGGAAGAAACCATTCTTGGGCATCCCCCCTCCTCCAGTTTCTGATGCCCTGCTCTCTCTTTTCCAAACAAAAGGCTGCAGGGAAGGATAAAAATGCACTTCCCAAAATGGAGGGGTGTCAACAAGATATGGTTAAAAAAAAATCAAAATGGGGGTTGCAGCAGTGTGTTGGAAGATCTGCCTGTTTTGTTTTTTGATGTGTGCCCTGTATGCACAGGCAGACACCCCTACTTTAAAAAATGTAAAGGTTCCCCCGCACATGCGTGCTAGTCGTTTCCGACTCTAGGGGCCGGTGCTCATCTCCGTTTCAAAGCCAAAGAGCCAGCGCTTGTCCGAGGATGTCTCCATGGTCATGTGGCCGGCATGACTAGACGCCAAAGGCGCACGGAATGCTGTTACATCTGATTTTGGGACCTGAACATGAGTAAATACTGCAGGACTACGGTGAGCATAGCACAATGTGCAAAAAAACACATTTTGTAGTCTGTGATAAGTGACTTGCAGCACGACAGTAAGATTAAAAGGCATTTTCAATGTATTCATATTTTCAATTACATTTCTAAGCAGCAGAGACATTCTAATAGTGTAAGTAATGTTAGCTCAGGTACAAAAATGACACTCAAACTACATTTGTGCCATTAAAAGCAAAGCATAACAGTATACTGCCAGTGCTTCTAATTACATTTCTTACATCCCTCTCCTCTAAACAAATGATAATGGGGCAGTGAAATGCAGGTCTAAAAATGCCCACGGAGGGGAAAAAATTCATGTGGGGCTTATAATTATATAAGTGGAGAATTTCCCCCCTTCCACAACTTGTTTCATCTTTTTTTGGGGGGGGGGTGTAAGTGTGTGTGAAGACATTTGTGTAAATGGCTAATTTGGCAGACTTAACTTTGCTTGCATTCTTTGTAATTGACATGTAGAATTATCAGGAATTGGGTCAGGAGGCTCAGGATGGCAGCAGCCACACTGGATCTCTGTCAAATGTAAAGCAGCTATTTGGCAGATCAGAGGAGGATGGGAATTAATCCAGGCAAAATGGGATTTGATTCAAGGCACAAAACGGGTTTAGTTCCACTAACGCAAGAAACAAATTAGTTAGAAGTTAGAAAGGCAAACATAAAGGGCAGGAATTTAGAAACAATTTCTGGACTGGGGGAATCAATAGGAATAAAAGAAAAGAGATAGGAAGGAGGGGAGGCACCAAGATGGCAACACTTCAGCAGTCCCTGAATTGTGACAGGCCTTATCTTGTGACAGGCCTTATCTATTCTAGGTTAATCCTACGGCCCCAAAAGGTTATCCAGAGGCAAGAAAAGAACACAGATGATCAGGTGCTGGGACTTGAGCTCCAAATGGCAGGGGGAAAAAAGGTAAAATCACAGTGTTTTCTCCCCCCCTTTTTTTTTTTAGTAGTCCATGAGAAGTAAAGAAGAATCCACCCAAAATGGAGGAAGTGTTTAAAATACAGAATGGTTTGGGGGGAGATTTCTTAAGCTGGTTTCATTTCCAATTGGTTTATGCATTGGTGTCCGTGAGTTTGAGGCTGCAGCAGAGGAAGAAAAAAAAACTTGTGTCATAATCGTATCTGCCTCGAACATTTCCAAACTTATGTTCCCACCAGCAAATCCAGGAAGTACATGACACAGAGCAGAAAAGCATTCCCTGGCACACATGCCTTAGCGTGCTTGGTCAGCACTGGGAGAAAGGAAACAGTAAAAGCCAACTAGGGTCGTGGAATGGAGGGGGTCAAAAGGACATAGACGGGAGAAGATAAGCAGGTGGGGAGAGTTGAAGAGCCCCTGTAATCATGAGGGAGGGCAGGCTGTCAAATATCTGAATTTTGATCACGTGGCCACAGGGGTGCTGCAACAATTGTAACTTGGAGGAACCAAGTCTCTTTGCTCAGTGCCACTGTAATTCGGCATGGTCACTGAATGAATGGTTATTAAGTTGAGGACTTCTTGTAAGATTATTTTATGGGTATTAAAAATGAACCTGAATTCTGCCAAAGTGCAGAAATTATCTAGAAATGTATAAAGACATAGATGCATAGACTGTATACCTGTAGATAGGGAAAACTCCAATATGAAGACCAGGAAGGGGAAAGATTTATGTGAGGAAGAAGCGTGTAATCCAGCTGTACAAATCAACAGTTTTCATCATGGTTCTAAAATGACTTTGGATTACTTTACTGAAATATTGTGTTATTGCGCTAAGTCTCTTTCTCCAAAGGTTAAAGAGTTGGGACAGACAACTCGGTAAGATGTAGCAAGGCACCAACAAATGATTCATATTCAATTCTTTTAGCCTCTGCCCTTATTTGTTCCTCTTCTATTATTGCTGTGACTTTGCTGCCAACTGAGCAGAACACCAAAATGTCTTAAACTATTTTTTCATTCCTCGGGACTCTCTAAGCTCCATAGCTATCTTTCTTCCATTTTCCATGTTTCCACCCTAGAGGTGCATCTAAGAGGTATGTCGCTTCCATAAAAATTGAGAAAGGAAAGAAGGAACGAAGCAAGCTGCTTAAATTACAGAAGAACATCAAAGCACATGCCTTCTGCTCCACAAACACAAAAATGAGCTTTTCATAAGAACCAATGCTTCAATTATTCGGAAAACTTGCAGTTTTAATAGATAGGGCCATCTTTTGATTCTGTGTCATTTTCATAACAGTTGCTTACAAAATATAGGGAGCTCAACCCATATTTTTATTTGAAAACCCTAAAGTATAAATGCTGCTCTTATACCAACACGCAAACTCTGAACATATTGATTTTGATACTTAATTTCCAATAATAGTTACTTAGGCTCTGAGTCAAAACTGCGGATAACTGCATCAGTCTGACATGAATAAGGCTGTTTTTTTCAAATCCCTGAATCCAAATTCAATCTTACTCCCTTTGTCGGTGTCACCTCCCAATCAATACTTTCCCATATATTTTACTATAGGATTTTGAGTAATTAGTATTAACCTGAATGTTCATAAGTTGTTTCACAGTGAGATCTCCAAGCTTCATATTTCAAAACAGAATTCCTTAATTTAATGAAAGCATACAAACAGGCATTTCCCACAGATTTATGTGAATCAAGCAAAGTACCGCACTTCATTCTTGAGGGAGATAATAGGGATCAAATATTTAAAAAAAAACAAGAACAGGAAGCTTTAAATCTTTTCCTTGCCCATTTCCATAAATATTTTTTTTGTGGTAGAACACACTACCAGAAAAATGAACCTATGTTTTACAAATGTTTAGAAATTAAGGAGACAATAACAAGAAATTGACATCGGGCTAAATTTGAATGTGGTTTGTGATTTCACCTTGCAAACCAGTCATGTTGTGGTTTGTTCAGTAAATTATTGGTTATCAATGTGATATCACATGATGTGTGGGCCCAACTAATCTAATTATATACTTGGTTGATATAGTTTAGGGCTGCTCTCAGTCCTAAATTACACAAATAAAAAACAAAACTTTCACTCAGAATATGCCTTACTTTAAGTGAGGACCATTATTGTATCTCCTCCAATGCACCATGCTAGCAGTCAGGTCATGCTCTTCTTCTGAGGAATAACTCTGCAAGTATTTAAAGAATGTTTCTATATCTTCCCTCAATCATGGCTTTTCATGTCACAATGCTTGGTTTTGTGTTCCTTGGTCATCTTTGTTGTTCTTCTTTGCCCCTGTTCAGGATATCTGTTTTTTTTTTCAGGGGTGTTGATCAAAGTCGAATGTTATTAATGCAACTAGAATAGAAGTGTGATAATTTGCTGTAATTTAGTCAAGAATACAATTAGAATCAAATAGCTCATTGAAATGTGCCTTTCTGGTCATATTTGCTTTCAATATATATACTACCGAATGAAGCATGATACATTTTTACCTGATAATTATGTGACAATATTTGAAGAATACAAAGGCCAATGGACAATTAAATTTTAAACTTATATAAAATCCAAAAGGTTCAGGTGCACTTGTGGTCCCATCATTAATTCCCTCAAGCAAGGTTAAATATGGAGTATATTTCAAGGAAATAGCATTGAAATGTTCCAAAGTTCATAATGTATGTGTCACCTGAAACAGAAGTACAGTACTATTTTTCTTTCTATTTTGGGTTAAGGGTTAGGAGTTGCCTGGGGTGGAGAGTAAATAAGAAAATGTGTGTTGCACAATCGTGTCACAAATGCTTCCCTTCATGCTCTTGGCTATGATGTCATGATGCAAATAGGAAAGGACAGAGCATGCCCCATGATGTCACAATGTAGATTTTGTCACTTTGGCAGCATCATGGTTAGGAACAGACACCTATAATGGCTGAATTAAAAGTAATGAATCTACCTACATTAATATTGTTTAAAGAATAATAATTGAAACAGAAAAATAATCCTTGACATGAATCCTTTTGTTACCTTCTCCGCTCTTTGCTACACACCTCTGTGAATGGTGAACATGCTTCTTAAAGCCATTGCAAAAGAACTCCATACTTTGTCCTTTCCACTTCTTCATCTGTGTCAAAAAGATGCCCCAAGAGGTATTCCTTCAATTTTGGAAAAATGTGGAAGTGCTGCGGCACCAAGTCTGGACTATATAATAGATTATATATATAGCCTACTTTACAATTTCCTCTTGGATAGCTCATGACAACTAATTTTGTCATGCTGCTACATGACACTTTCGCTTACTGCTTTAAAGTCTCTGTTTCAAAGTTTGTAGGATTGCAGTGTAAGTGCTCTAAGTTGATACTGCTGCATCCCACCCCACAAAATTGTAAGCCTGAGTTATCCTGGTGAAACCTAGATTTTGATTTTCTTTTCCCCCACAGGTAAAACTTTGTGATGATATTCCATGGACTGACACTTCATTTATGAGTCATAATGATAGGCCTATGTTTCATCAGCTATCTCCCCCCCCTTTTTTTAGTAGTCCATGAGAAGTAAAGAAGAATCCACCAAAATGGAGGAAGAGTTTAAAATACAGAAAGGGTTGGGGGAAAATTTCTTAAGCTGATTTCATTTCCAATTGGTTTATGCATTGGTGTCCGTGAGTTTGAGGCTGCAGTAGAGGGGGGGAAAAACCCTGTGTCATAATCATATCTGCCTTGAACATTTCCAAACTTATGTTCCCACCAGCAAACCCAGGACGTACATGACACAGAGCAGAGAAGTGTTCCCTGGCACACATACCTTAGCATGCTTGGTCAGCACTAGGAAAAAGGAAACAGTAAAAGTCAACTAGGGTCATAGAATGGAGGGAGTCAAAAGGGCATAGACGGGAGAAGTTAAGCAGGTGGGGACAGTTGAAGAGCCCCTGCAATCATAAGGGAGGGTGATATTCCATGGACTGACACTTCATTTATGGGTGGTAATGATAGGCCTATGTTTCATCAGCTATCACACTGCTGTGAAGAAAATCTTCATCTTCATTCTTGTAGCATGGCAACATTTGCTGGTAAATTTGAACTCTTTAAACTTTCATATCTGCCCTCAGTATATGAGGAGCTCATCTCATACAAGAGGGGCCCACCAGCTCTAGTGTCATACCACATTTGACCACAGTTTGAGTAATCCACCAAGTGTCCTTAATTAGTTCACATTTTCTTATATTAAACTCCACTGGTTGTCATTACAGGTCATCCACTTCATTCTTGCTCGTATTTATCAGCTCTTCCCACTTCAACATCTTTATATAATTTTTGGCCTGGTGACACACAGTACTCACAGCAATAGTCATTATTTCCCAGGGGGTGTGTTTGAACCAGAGTGCAGAAAATAATCATAATAAAGCACAATTGGTTTATTGACAATGCCTGAGGCAAAAACACAGCTAAAAAGGTGTAGGGATACATCCTCTTTGTAAACTTATTCAAATCAGATTATATAAGAGATCAATTGCTGCAGCAAGGTATTTTATTTGGGATAGTGCATTATGTATCTATTCTGATCAGTGAGGCAATTAGGGTATAACTATGAGGAAATGAGGTAGAACTACAATAAAGACTTGAAAGAAAAAAAATGCAGAATTCTATAATTATTACATTGTTCACTTCTAGTGAGCAATTTTCTTTTGCTTTTCCAGAACTTTGCCTGCCTTCCAGAATTTCTCCTGGTTTATTACTGCTTTCTAATGCCTTGCCAGATTTTAAAATTAGCTGTTGCCTGATTTGACACTAGGGACGTGGTGGCTCAGTAGGTTAGGATGCTGAGCTTGTCATCAGAAGGTCGGCAGTTTGGTGGGTCGAATCCCGAGTGCCGCGTAGCAGAGTGAGCGCCTGTTACTCGTCCCAGCTTCTGCCAACCTAGCAGTTCGAAAGCATATAAAAATGCAAGTAGAAGAATAGGGACCACTACGGTGGGAAGGTAACAGCGTTTCGTGTGCCTTTGGCATCTAGTCATGCCGGCCACATGACCACAGAGACGTCCTCGGACAAGCGCTGGCTCTTTGGCTTTGAAACGGAGATGAGCACCAGCCCCTAGAGTTGGAAACGACTAGCACACATGTGCGGGGGAACCTTTACCTTTACCTTAATTTGACACTACAAAGCTGTACTAGCACTTTGTTTTCTTTGGGGGAAGATATATTATTATATCATTCATTTGCCATTAATGATCATTCATAGCAATGGTCTTAAATAAGAAACTCAAAGTTCCCTTTACAGTATATTGCAGTATATTTCCTTGTGGATGCTAGAAACAAATTATTTATATGCCTGTTCCCACATGAACCCCTCACTAAGGTGATTAGAATTTTAAGAAAGGAAAACAAAAAGTTATTCAATAGGACATCAGTATGAAAAGTCTTAGCAAGCAATAGCAAAATTCATTCAAGTAATTTATCTACCTGTGTCAATTCCCATTGACTTCTTTAAAACCAGAATCAATGTTAATGATACATTTTCAGTACCATTCCTATGAACATATATTAATAAGCACAGCATAGAAATTATTCTTGACCTTGTGCCATATAGGACAGGTAATCAATATCCCAATGTCCTTGGTCAAGGTGAACTCTGTCCTTGGATTATGTTAATGAAAAACTAAACAAACTGCTGGGCTGTTATAATTAAGAAACAGAGGAATAGAACAAGGAAATAAATAGCAGGTGGGTGATTTCATATTAAAGGCATTTGATAATGGTAACAGACAACCTCAACTTGTTCTAGGTATATTGTTGACTTACCTGGAAATAGGAAGATCATTTCAAATGTAAAGTGAGCAAGGAAGGCTTTAAAAATAGAGGTGAAACTGAGGTAACTAAAGTCAAAGATGAGATTCCAGTTTAAGTAAGTTTTGTGAACTGAGAAAGGAGAGATGTGCAGCAATTTGTGAATGATTTCTGAGGTTTTATGCGTACTTGTGGCGAATCTGAATCGTTTTTCAGAGTTAGTCTCATAGCTCAGAAAACCACTCACTAGCAAAGATCAGAGTGTTACTAAATTGCAGCAGAATAGAAGTTTAAAACATAAATATGTAAAATTCTATTCAATTTTTTTTAAAAAAGATGCTGTTACTCTTCACAATAAACCTTATATCTGATGCAGCACAAATCAGTGACTTTCTCCAATGAGCCCTTAACTTTCATCATGCCCAGAAACATAAATATCAGAAGGGGATCTCATATTCTTCATCTCTTTTCTCCCAATCCTTGAGCTGCACCTGAGTGATATTCACCCTGCACTGGAACTGCAAGTGGGTCTATGTAGCCCCCGAATTGAATAGGAGAGCATATATGCCCTTCAGGGGTGAACTCTTGGGTTTCAAGACCCTTTGAGCTTGGTTGTTTTCTTGCAGACATTTCATTACCCAGCTGAATAGCATTATCAGAATGCAGGGAAGTGAGGTTTGCTGGCTGCTTATACACAGTAGCTTCCTCTGCCAGTAGCTTGGTGAGTGTGGAGGAAATGTGTTTGGGACTCTTTGTCCATGAATCTCTCAAATTTCAGGGCAATTCATCTGTCACCTATCTCTTTGCTTACTCCCGTGGCCCACCCACTCATCTTACTATATGGCCAGTTATAGATTTGGCTAGATCAAACAATGTGCTCAGTCCTTTTGCACATATATGATGTGCTCTATTCAGCAGAACACAAAGTTAAAAAAACAACAACACCAAACCTCT
Source organism: Vipera berus (assembly GCF_964194415.1). Taxonomy (NCBI): domain Eukaryota; kingdom Metazoa; phylum Chordata; class Lepidosauria; order Squamata; family Viperidae; genus Vipera; species Vipera berus. Next base: position 140,985,906 of record NC_138204.1, on the reverse strand, counting down.
TCTTTACTTATCAAAGCGTTGTCTGATTTACTGCCTGCTAAAGTCAACGATCTTAGATTTTTGACTTTTCTTCAGATCCTCTGGTGTGGTGAATTAATTGAATTAGAACTTCATGGCTGTAATCTACGAATATCTAAAATAACTGAAGGTAGGAGGCAGATAAATGGAAAGGTGTCTGTGTATGTTTATATATTTCCCTGTCTCTTGTACAACTGGAGAACCAGCTAAAAAAAGATTGCTGCAGAAAGAACCTTGATAAAAAAAGTACAGGATGTTAAAGCCATCCTCAGTAAGGTTGGCACATTGGAACGGATGAACCACTATAAACATACTTTCAAACGAACAAATATAGAAATGTCTACACATTTTAGGGCATTATTTACTCGAGCAAGATTCAAGCAGCTCGGCACAATGGTTAAGTATGGAAGATTTAACCAAGACCTTCATAACTTGTCTTTGCGGAGCTCCAGAGACATATATTATTTGAACATCAATTGTATAAGAAATTTCTTGGACTGCATTTTAGACAACCTATCTATTGGGGCCCTTATATTAAAACAATGTATTTTATGTGCTGTCAGAATTCAGAAATCACTTATAACATGGCCATTTATTTATATAACACAGTTCAGTTGAGATCTACATATGTGAGTCTGAGTGAGGTAAATTGTAGGGGTGACACAGAAATAAGATTCACATTATTTAATACATTTAATTGGTTTCTCTTATTCCATTTTTACATATGGTTTTATTAATGGTCTGTATTTTATATTCTGAATCTTGATATGACCTATTGGCTATAAATAAATAAAGTTACTTTCACAAAGAAGGTTAACAGAATGTTGGTTTCGTGCTTTGTGCATGGTCTTGTATCTTGTGAATGTTGAGATTCACAATTATTTTCAAAATGAGGCAAGTTTATATCTTTAAAGGCATTATTGATGTTACAGTCAATAGGCCAAAAGGAACAATTACACAGTGCACGTGTTCATGTAAATTCAACCAGCCAACAATGTGAAATCCTTTCATAATGTTAACTTTGTTGGTTTGGCTGGACAAATGAGTGTTGAAGGGTTTTTTGGAACTTTTCAAGTTCATTTGATGATGGATTTGGCAATGTGCTTAATTTTTAAAGTTCATAGCAACTTTTCTATGCTCTCTTGCCTTGATGATTGTGGAGTCTTAACAGTACATTGAGAAATATAGACTTTGTGTTGGTTTGGCCATTTTGGCAAGCTTTCAATATCTACTGAACAGTGTGTGTTCTCTTCTGCCTGTTAATTATAGGGAATTTGGAATATATTTTAAAATACAAAACCTGTACAAGTACATTAGCTGCCTTTTCAACCAATGATATGTGTGCATTTGGTCCATTATGTCAAGGATTGTTTGTGACATCACCTCTTAGTTCCAAATTTCAAAGTTATAACATTTTAGCATAAAGGCACATATTTAATTTTATATACTGTATAACACAGTACATTCTCCTCTTCCCATTTCATACATTATTGTATGACATTAAAATGTCATTCAGTCATAAGTTGTTGACTGGGAGATGATATATAGGCCTTGGCTAAACAAAACGATTGATGAATATAAATACAATTGAAATCTCTTTGATTTAAATACTTAGTTTTCATAAAATTGAGCACCACACACAAGTATGGCAACATTTTCATGAATAGACCAGCAATTGTGGATTAACTTTGCCACCTAGTGCTGAAAAACCAGACATGCAGGAACATATTTACCAACGTTCTATACAATTGTGGTTTAAAATTTTATTTTATTTATTCAAGTGTACCCATTCATTGAATACTGCTCAAAATTAATGAGATATCTTTGCAATTTTTAATGGGAAAAATATAGCATAAGTAAAGAACAGGTTCAAAACAAAACAGGCATTTGGGAAATGTGCATCTCTAGGGAAAATAGATCAGATAATGTGGGACAAAGTAGATTTTTATGTACTTGAAATGTAGCACTAGATTAATAAAGTAGATATAGTTACTGAATCTAATCTAATATCTTAAATGGATATTTAAGATTTTCAATATGAGGGAGTTTCCTCGCTATTTTTTTTCTTTCTAATATAGATTTTGGATTTTTCTTTCAAATGGCCAAAACATCTTATTTTACTTTAATAACTTGGAGGCTACTGTACTGTGCAATCTATTAAACAGTAGGAATGAAGTCTGAATAATTCCTGAAGTTAGAATTTCAGTCCCTTGAGAATACATCCTAGCCAGGTATTTCTTTCTTTTATATGTGTGTGTTTGTGTGTGTGTGTATCACTGGTAATTACCAGATTTGTTAATGTCTCTGTCCTGGGTTTAAGAGGCTGACTCCCTTAAAACTTAATCAGGCAGGCTCTTTCTGATCCCTTTTCAATTGAATAAGTCTGCTGCCTAGCTTTCCCTCCTCTTTTTTACAAATTCAAGTACAAATCTTCCACTTGTGAAAGCTTGTGCAATGAGTGGGCTGTTGGAGGAACTGAAAGACCAGGTTAGGAACAGACCATCATGGAGAATTCTGCTCAGAATCATGTGGAAATGAGGGGAGCATATAAATGTAATAAGTACTATGGAGTCACTAACAGTCAACAATAATGCTGTTATTCTGTTATCCCGATGAAGGAACTAAAATATAATACAGTGGTTTGTGGGATCATTTCTGGACGTCACCCTTCCAGCTCTGTTATCTGTATCCTGTGTTATGATTTGCTTAGCAACAGTTTAGCAATGCCATTTCAATCTTAGTTTAATATAAGGTAAAGGTAAAGGTTCCCCCGCACATGCGTGCTAGTCGTTTCCGACTCTAGGGGCCGGTGCTCATCTCCGTTTCAAAGCTGAAGAGCCAGCGCTTGTCCGAGGATGTCTCCGTGGTCATGTGGCCGGCATGACTAGACGCCAAAGGTGCACGGAACGCTGTTACCTTCCCACCGTAGTGTTCCCTATTTTTCTACTTGCATTTTTATGTTTTCTTTCGAACTGCTAGGTTGGCAGAAGCTGGGACGAGTAACAGGCGCTCACTCTGCTATGTGGCACTCGGGATTCAACCCGCCAAACTGCCGACCTTCTGATCGACAAGCTCAGTGTCTTAACCCACTGAGCCACCACGTCTGTTTAATATACAGCCTTTAAATTCCCATCCAGTCAAACATAATACAACTCTTGCTGCCAAAAGTCTCAACAAAGCAAAAAACCAGTTAGAATCCTTTTTTCTTTATACTCATTATATGTTCCAATCCATGTTGCTGTTGGCCACTATTTATTTATTTAATTTGGTTTAGGCACTGCCCAATTCAACTGTGGCAAGAAAAGGTTGTAAACTCATTTAACAACCATCTTGCAGATATTTGGTCCCAATTGTGGTTGTAAGGTGAGGACTAACTGTACATTTATTGAGACTGGCCATAATAACAGAAGGTTGCATTTCTGATCGTGTGGTATTTCCTCCTCCTTTTTATATTTTAGTGAATTAGAGAGGCACCTGCCTGAGGTGCTTACAAGCATTGCTCGTCTGTTCTAGACTTTGAAAATGTTTTACTTTTCGTCACCTTATTTTCTGCTATTGGGCACCTGCAAATATTTGGCAGTGTGTGAGGTGTATGAAGTGATTGCAGTGATTGATGTCTCTCCTAGGCAACAGCCTATGACAACCTCTGTCAGCCATTCTGAAGACTTGAATATTTGGCTAATGATATCTACCGTTAAAAATTCAGCATCTTTGTTAATCTACTGAAAACCAACTATTCAGACCAAAGATCCCAATGAATTTTCTACTTGCTGCTAGATTAGCCCCAGATCTAATTAAGAAATGTTTACATACATACATAATGAAGCATACACTAGAGGCATTCTGTCCCTATTTTGAGCTTTATTTACTCAGTCAATATCTCATGTTTCCACAATAAATAGAGTTCAGGAATTCTTCTCCCCTCTCCCAGGGATATTACGACCCAATATCTGATGGGAAAGGGGACAGGGAGGAAGCACAGTCAGCTGCATTTTTTCCCCCTGTCCTCACAACATCATCACCACCATCATCTTCGTGGAGCAATTCTAGTTACATTTTTCCCCCACATCCTATTTATTGTCTTTTTATTTATGTTTGTTTATAAGCTGCTTTAGGTCAATAGCTGCTTTCAATAGAGAAAAATAAGAAATCACAGATAAAACACCAAGGATACTAATTCAAATCAAGTTTTAAAACAAATCTGTTAGTAACCAATTGAAGCCAAAAGCAGAAGGGGATGGCAGAGAATGAGATGGTTAGATAGGGTCATTGATGCAATGAACATGAATTTGGGAAAACTCTGGGAGATGGTGGAGGACAGGGGCCTGCCGTGCTATGGTCCCTGGGGTCACAAAGAGTCAGACATGACTTAGCAGCTGAACAACAAATTAGCAATCATTTAAAAGAAATTAAATAGCAGTCTCTCACACGTCTACCTGGAATCGTTACTTCTGATGGTGAACAGGCTGAAAAAAAATGGCCTGATCTAGAGGACCTTAAAGATAAAATTTGGCTTGTCCCTTGATAAGGAAGCTGCAGAACCCTGGAAGGAGCCATTGGAAAGATACCATCTGCCTTACCTGTCAAAGTTGTTTCTGACTGTTGGGAATGAAAATGCCTTCTCCCAAGGATTTTAAAACTTAGCCAGATTGACTTGAAATAATGTGTTATGGCCCATTTCCCAGAAATCTTGGCTACTTCTACTGTAGGGTTATTGTGATTTTATTTTACATTATTTCTACTATCATCATTCTATTATTTCAGATGTCAGTCAGCTGTTATCTTGAAAGGGATATACAATAATCTCTATAATCTTATTGAAGAAAGAGCTCTCCCTGAATGATCTACATTCAGTTAAGGCCGGCAAGATCTGTGAATGCTAATTTGTTAAAGCTATAATTGTGTATTTTTTCAAAATGGGTGAGTTTCAATGATAATGTCACTCTTTCTTTCACTCACAGCCAGGTTTTTACATGATTGTTCTTCTTTATTTAGTGGCTTTTGATTTCTTAGTATAACTTTTATGCTCAGTAATTGGAGACCCCCATTAGCAATCTGTTTCAGTAGAAAGACTACTGAAAGATTTTGTAAGGTGATAAAATTGCTTTCTGATTAATTCAATGAAATCAGACCAATTTGAACCAAATGTGAGTGTTTGAAAAGTTAATGTTAATATTAGATAAAGATGTTGGTTGAATGTAATTCTTACATTAAACATACTCAAGCCAATGTTGAATTTATATGGATATTAGATATTCTAGTTTAGCAATGCCATTTCCATCTTAGTTTAATATAGAGCCTTTAAATTCCCATCCAGTCAAACATAATACAACTATTGCTGCCGAAAGTCTCAACAAAGCAAAAATCCAGGTAGAATCCTTTTTTATTTATACTCATTATATGTTCCAATCCATGTTGCTGTTGGCCGCTATTTATTTATTTAATTTGGTTTAGGCACTGCCCAATTCCAAATCATCCATGGGCAGTTCACAATAAAAATAAAAACACAATATGTAACAAAACAGATGAAATCCAATCACCCCATATAAAACATAATGGGTTCCATTCCATCTCATCCCCATCCTAAAAGAACAACCAGGTCTTCAGAACTTTGCAGAATACGATCAGGATGGGTGCCACATGGACCTCAAGGGGGAATCTCATTCAGAGGTAAGACCCCATGGTAAAGAAGGCACATTCTTGGATCCTCATAGATGGCACTGTTAAATTATAAGGACATGGAGTATACCAAGCCTGCTGGCATGTAGTGGCCATCAGAAACCATGGGAGATAGGCAGTCCTTCAGATAACCTAGCCCTAGGTTATGTAGGGCTTTATAGGTAATGACCAGCATTGATTAAATTAATATATAAAACTAAAATATTTCTATCATCTTGAGAAATGGTATAAATCACTACAAAACTCTAAACCAGGGGTGTCAAACTGTCGGCCTGCGGCCCAGTTGCATCATGCAGAAGCTGCGTTCACCCCCGCTCTGTCAATGCAAAGAAAGTTGTGATACCTCGCAACACATCACGTGACATGGCGAGTTTGACACCCGTGCTCTAAACTGTAAAATTTACAGTTTAGATACCACTCACCACTATTTGTCATTACCTACTGTAAAATGAATAGATATGATCTCATGAAAAGAAAAATAAATACTTCAAAAAAAAAAAAAGTAAAAACGATCATCAGTCCACTTCAATAGAAGGGAATTTAGAACCCCTTTGATACTTTTAAAACTATCCCAACTGGATTTCCTTACCAGAGCTTCAGGCAGGATATAATTATGTCATAATTGTGTCAAATGTTGCCATTTTAGGAATATAGAATTCCTGCTGATTATTCCAGGAAGTACCTGATAACCCAAGAGCTCTTGCTTAAGACTATCTCAATCCTTTTTCCTTTTGACTAGACAGGAAATTTGAGGCATCACTTGGCCACAACAAGGACTTCTAAGAAGATATGTCATACACTGCATGGCTCTGGCAGTGAACAGTGTAATAGAAAAACTTGCTTTTCAGCTACTCTTCTTCCCCAACTTATTTTCCTTCAGAACTAAGTAAACAAAATGAAGTAATTGATTGGGTTGTTGGTGTTTTTACACAAACCGGTTGACAATCCCTTGAAATGAATTAACTCTGTTAGCCCTTTTGGTTCTGTTAGATCTTTTATGGAAGCAGACCCTTACTGTAGCTGAAATCACCAAACTGGAGTGAAAGTCAGTGAAATCATTCTTACTTCCAGGGTTGTAGTGTACGCTCTTAAGCATACATGGGATGTCAGCACAGCAGGGGGCTGGACAGCTCCAGGCTATAACCGTTTTGGCGGGAAAGCCTGAATAGAGCAAGCCGTTGACAGCCCCAGGGCATGGTCAGCTCTGGCGGGAAGCCAGGGTTTAAATCCATTGGCCATTTGCACTGCCGGGAAGCCCAGGTTTGAATCTATTGGTTGCAATTCACCTGGGCAGGTATAAAGAGACGCCAGGTAACCCTTTTGCCCTAGCTTCATTCCTGATCCAATAAAGAAGTTACTACCCAGCTCAAGTGTCCATCTCTCTGTGTGACCACGCCACTTTGCAAGGGTACACTGCCTTCTCTAGGAATGAGGAACTTTTTGTCCTTCAAATATTTTGGGCTACAATTTCCAACAGTGTCAATTTACATGGTTAGACTTGAATGGAAATGAGAGCTTTAACTGAGACCACACCTTGAGGACCTGATATTCTTCATCCTTGGTTATTGCATAGATAGTGCCATAATAGAGGTATTATGGTAGAACTGTGAATAGGAAAATAGAGCAAATTCTCATCTTGAGTTGCTGAATTTCCCAGGCTCCATATTAAACTGTACAATTCTGCATTGGCAATATTCCCAGACTCAGAGGTATCTTAATTTTCAGAAGAAAAATCTGGTAGTTCTATCTGAAGTGCTTCATTGAAGAGAAATAGGTGTGTTGCTCTTAAATTTTATAATATTCTACTTCTGTGTTTGGCAAATCACCTATTTGAGACATAATCTCTATTCAGGCATTCAGATGTCTACACCATACAGGATACATTGGGACACATTCACCAGCTTCCGCCTCATTTACTTCCATCTTTCTCAAACTGATGGTGAAAATCTAAAGCACAAGTTCCAGAAATGACAGTTCTTATTCATCTATAAGGCATTGACTAGTGAAAATGCTCAAATATGCCCCAAGAAATTCTGAACACTTTGAAGAATGGCATACCATTTTTAAAATAAATTTTAAAATGTTTTTTTTAAATCTAAAACCGGTATAAAACAATAGATAATGGTCAGAGGTGTTTTCAAAGAATTAAACAATCTCTATTTGTTGATTTTATTTATTTATTTACAATAATTTAGTTCTGCCTACTGACTAGACTCTAATGGCTTACACTTTTAAATACACTGAAACCAAAATTCAATGTAAAACCAATCCATTAATAAACATGCAATCATTACCTATGCTGTCACTGCTCTTCCATTCAAAATACCCCATGAAAGAAGTTTCTTATCATTATCTTTCTAATTACTGAATGGGAACAGCATTTTGAGTTTCTAGAATAAGTGATGGAGCTGTACAAAGAAAGCCATCTTCAGGGTTTTTGCCTGCTTGCCTGCTTGGTCGCACAGGAAGTGGGTACACATTCTGACTAGGCTATATCTACCTAATGCATGCATTTCCAAAAGTATTGGACTAAGAGTGCCATCCTCACTCACATCCTGCTATAGATCATCACAAGAATGACCAATGTGGTTTTGCCCCATGTCTAGGCTTGACTCCTGACTGAAGGGGATGCAAATAATCTTTATTATGCAGGGTTACTTCTAGTTGTAGTCTGGCCAACTTTTTTATGTTCCACTTTGTCTTTACATCCAAATTTTGATCACTGCTGTAACTACTGCATGGGGCTGCTGCAATGGTCATATGCATGTAAAATTGTCATAAGTCACTTTTTCCGGTGTTGTTGTAACTTTGAACAGTCACTAAATGAGTCATTGTAAGTTGGAGACTACCTGCCATCTTGGATCTGTCTCAACCCCGAGAATGGTGCCATGAGATGTGTCTCTGTGGGGTTTTTAAAACGCCCATCGCTTATATTGTGCACGGTGATTCTCACACCTGATTTCCTTTGGAGATTATATAAGTGATCATGCAACAGAGTATGATCACATGAACTTTCTAATCTAAGATGTTTTGTTAGGCTATGCGCAGCTTATGCGAAAACAATGCTCACTGCTTTGAGTAAAAAGACATGTAAGGTTCTTTACCCACTTTATGCAAGTATAAGCTTCTTGGAAAATGGTACAAGTCATCAGATCTAACTCCCTTCCCAGTATGTTTCAAACCTTTTAATTTCACTGCAAGAAAGAAAGGAAAATACAGTGTAGCTCTTTTATGGAAAAAAAAATAACAACATCAACAACAACAATCCATGTTCCTCAACTTTGACAACTCTAAGATGTAGACTTCAGCTTCCAGAATTCCCTAGTCAGAGGACTGGCTAGGGAATTTTGGGAGTTGAAGTACACACACATTAAAGTTGACACTGCTGTAGAGAATCTCCACAATACTAATAATACTTTTTTTTCAGATTATCACAAATCCTTCCCGAGCCTTTCAATCTCTTCCAAGAGGAAATCAACATCTGATTTTTTGGTTGCTGGATTAGAGAAGACCATTCGGAAAAAGTTCACATTGTCTCCCAAAGGTTGGTAGCTAACCATAGTAGTGCCTTCTTCAATCATTCTTGATTTTATTTTTGGAGCAACCTGGATAGATAGGGCAGAAAACAATACTTAATTTCTGGGGTAAACCATTGAAGAGGCTAAAGAATAAGTAATAGCAGCCTTTATTTTGGACTATTGGCAGAAATATGATTAAAGTATTTATTTATATGTGATTAAAATATGGTGAACTTTATGCTTATCAATATTGACATTTTAGGAATGTCTTAATATTATTAATTTTTTTCTTTATCTTTAAATATTTAAACATCAGAGTATTAATATTCTCTAATCAATATGATATAAATAGCACTGTATTCAAATAATATAATGTATTACTTATGCCTTATCACAATTCAATAAAACAAATTAAAAAATGAAAAAAAAAAGGATTCAGTGGTGTGTCTTTGATTAGAAAAAAAAGTAGAAATAAACTGGGAATAAAATGTTGGGTAAAACCATGCAGAACAGGAACAGTCAGATATGTCTATCAGAAGCTGAAAGCAAAACCAGATCTTCTGCAATTACAGATTCTATCTGCTATGCATAAAATAGACTACCCTTACCCAAATGCTGGATTGCATGATCCTTCATCCCTAGTTGTCACACTCAATGAATCATTGGTAAGGATAGTAGTAAGGTAAAGGTAAAGGTAAAGGTTCCCCCGCACATGCATGCTAGTCATTTCCAACTCTAGGGGCTGGTACTCATCTCCGTTTCAAAGCTGAAGAGCCAGCGCTTGTCCGAGGATGTCTTCGTGGTCATGTGTCTGGCATGACTAGACGCCAAAAGTGCATGGAATGCTGTTACCTTCCCATCGTAGTGGTCCCTATTTTTCTACTTGCATTTTTATGTGCTTTCAAACTGCTAGGTTGGCAGAAGCTGGGACGAGTAACAGGTACTCACTCTGCGACGCGGCACTCGGGATTCGACCCGCCAAACTGCCGACCTTCTGATCAACAAGCTCAGCGTCCTAACCCACTGAGCCACCGCGTCCCTTAGGATAGTAGTAGTTGTCATCTAATATATTTAACCAGTGGTGGGATTCAAATATGTGAACAACTGGTTCTCTGTGTGGATGCCACTTTCGGAAGTTCATTCTGGGCCTGGGCAACAGAAAATTAGCTATCACTGCCGAAGTGGTGAGAACCAGCTGAATCCCACCACTGTATTTAACTTATGCGAAATATGGAGGGATAGATAGAAGACTTGCTCTAACACAGTGTTTTCAAACTTGGCAACTTTAATATGTGTGCACTTCAACTTCTAGAATTCCATACCCAGACTGGTTGGCTAGGAAATTCTGGGAATTGAAGTCCACACATATTAAAGTTGCTCTAAAAAACTGCTCTAAAAGAAAATGTACATATGAGCTTTTACCTCATGAAGTCTTTTGTCTCTTTCTGGCCCCTTTGGGATTTGATGAAGACTTGGTGGGATATACCAGAAACATACATTGCTGAGTTCAGGCTTGAAGATTATTTTTTTAAAGAAAAAAGAAAAAAAGAAGAGGTAAAATCAAACATTTTTATTTCTGCAACAAATGTTCTACTTTATCAAATAGGCAGGGGAAATTGGAATCTGAAGTCTTGGAAGCAAAATTAAAATAAATCCACTGTTTATGCAAAATCCTTACTATAAATATAAATTCATGGTAAGCCCATGACTTGCTCAGTTGGCTGATGACGTTGCAGGATATTATATTTTTCACATAGTGCCCAGCATGAAAAAGCTCGATGGAAACTTCAGCCATTATATTTCCATCCTTCAGAATTGCCTCACATTAAATATAACTATTCATGCCTGTATAACAGAGGGGAAAATATTTTCTACTGCCAACCCAATAAACATCACAAAATAGCTCAGGAGTCGTTTCTCCACTACAGAGTCAAAATTCATAATGAATTAAGCTAAAATGTATTTTTATTAAGTTCACTGCAATCTTAAATATTGGCTGAATTTGTTTCTGCACGAACATAAATTTTAACTTATTTTATTGACAGTTATCATTAGTTCAGGTGTAGGATATTTCCATGAGATGTTTATTAATATCTACTGAGATAAAATGTGTGAAAACAGTCTATTTAAGTTTCCTTAATTATATAGAAGTCTCTGAGGCATCTCAATGAATTATTGCATATTTTAAAATTGGCTGTTTTCCATTAGCTCAGGGAAAAAAATGATTTGTGCGAAGAATATTCCATAAATATCAAAAATTTAGGCTGTAGAACTTTTCCAGATCTAACTTATATTTAGTTTAGCTTTTCAGTCCTTTTTTAAGTTTAGTGATAATTTTACAACTGCTATCTATTTGTGAAGCATTTTTATATCTTTTGATTCATACTGCACATTTGCTACTCTATTTTTCTCTCCTGGGGCATTATGAAAACTAAGGGTTGCCTTTTCTGATGTTCACATATTTACGAAACATTTTACATTTTACACATTAATAGCTCCAGGAAATCTCTGGGGCTTAACATGAAATAAATATGCACCCACATGAATTTGTAAAGAAGTTCTGGAAAATGTAGAATTCTAGCATCAGAATGCTACTCAGCTGAAGCAGAAATGTGAGGTTCAAATCCATTTTTGAACATATTTTCATTTAATCTGATTAATTTATTTGGCACTGACTTAACCTAGGGAAAAAGATGTTTCATTCTTCCTAGTCACTGGAAATCCTGATTCACACCCAGTAATAAGTAATACAAAGAATTCACTTGCATGGAGGTTCGTATGCAAAGTTTCAACTAAGAAAAAAAAGTGATTGAAAAAAAAAGGATTGAAGGAGGTGGAGATGGAAGAGGAAAAAAACCACATTTATTCCTTATAATCCAGCCAAGAAAGATTGGAAGATCTTTGTAACTGTCGTGATAATTAACTTAGTGTGCCCATTTATTTATTTCATTTATATCCTGCCATTATTGTTTTTACAAATAAGTCAAGATGGCAAATATATGCAATATTCCTTCTTTCCCCCTATTTTCTCACAATAACAACCCTGTGACATGGATTGGGCTGAGAGCACCTGGACCAAAATTAGGATTCTTAATCACTACTATACCAAACTGGCTATTTTCATCCTTTGCGAAGAAGACTTTTGTGGGAACTGGAAACTGTAGATTAACAAAATAAAGAAACAATACAGAGACTTCTTGCCACTGTTAACTCCTAACCTCAGCATCAAAAACCAGCTCATAATTGTTTCTTCTCTTGAGTTCCTTATGAAGATATTCTGCAAATTCCAAAAATTTATTGATAGGAATTTCAAATCCTCCCGTGCCCTGTAAGACAGAAAAGGCAGAACAAACACGGTTCCTTCCATTATACACTGCAAGTCTGCAAGGTAAAATGACAATGATTTATCTGGAGCCAGAAAACAATTAAAATGAGGTCCTTTTTACTATAAAGTAACATAATGGCTATATTGGAATTTCAGAAACTGCCTTATGAAGAATAGAAAGATTTCTCTGCAGATTTTTATTAGAGCTTCATTACAAAGAAGTCCAGCAAAGATAGATAAATACTTTTATTGCTGAGGCCCAGCAATACTGATCAGATTTTCATTCATTCATTCATTCATTCATTCATTCATTCATTCATTCATTCATTCAAATGTATTGCTGCTCATCTTACCACAGGGTAACTCCAGGGCTTTTTTTCTCATAGAACGCTCAGAACGGAGTTCCGGTACCTTTTTTGGATGGAACCTTGTAGGGTGGGCAAGGTGGGTTGTATGACATGTGTGAGTTCCGGCACCTTTTTCTTTTACAAAAAAAGCACTGGGTAACTCTATAACTTTGACTTTTGGAATTATTTCAGGTATTGTTTGGTTGTGTAGCAGAAATGGAGACTTTCCTCACAGATGAGGAGTTCCAAAAAATTTGCCTTCTGACTATATTTGACATTATTTATTATCTATAACTTTCCCACTTACTGTCTCAGTTTCTCTGCCTGCTTTCCATAACAGCATTGGAGACTTCAATGTTTTCCTTTTCTTCTGAGATTCTGTTTGTTGCATTATATCTCAGCTCGGTGGAGATAATTGATTCACATTTTAATGCAAAATTTGTAATTTTGCACCTCCAGAAGGTGCCTTCTCTAAACGTTGTGTTTCAAAAACTGTGTGCACTTTTCCGATCGAGACATGCACAAAAATGTGCTTATTAGAAAGCAGTGTGCAAATGTATATATGCACACATGCACATTAAAAGGAAAACACTTGCAAATGGGTATGTGTGTGTGTGTACATTTATTAATAGTATTAATTTTGACTGGAAAAAAAAATCCTCAAGTGATGCAAATATTAGAACTAAACCTAATATTAAAAACTAAGAAACTGAAAGCAACCAACTTGTTCATCTTTAGTCAGGTACTTCATCCAGTAATGAATTTGCTCCTACTTTAGCTCTCCACATTAGCCATAGTTTGAAGACATCAACATGTCGGCCACACTGGATTGTCTTGTCTCCGGTGTCATAAACTGTATCATAAGCCTTGTCCGGTTGGAAGAGATAGTCAGCATGGAGCTGGTGGCAGGCTTGGAGAAGACCCTAGAGGAAAATAGAGAATAAGAAAAGCATCTACCAACAATTTTATTTTACGTATCGTTATGATCTGATACCATCCTAGAAATGAATTGGGAGAGGGCTGCGATTCCCACCAAGCCAAATCCACGCATTACAGGTGCTCCTCAGTTAATTACCATTTGTTCAGCGACCAAAGTTGTGATGGTATTAAGCAAGTGGTAATTACAACCAATCCTCAAAATTCTGGCTGTCGCAGCAGCCTTGTCCTCACCTGTTCATTTATTTAAATTCTTGGCGACTGCTGCAGCATCTCACGGTCATGTGGCTACCATTTGCAGTCTTCCTTGCCAGTTTCCCCCAAGCAAAGCCAATGGGGAAGCCAGCAAGGAAGACTGAAAGTCAGTTCCATAACTTTCTTCTCCTGGGGAGCCCCACTCGTATTGCATAGTGAACTCGTGCTGGAGCGAACCCTCCCCAGCTCCACTAAACGTCTTTACTGCCCGCATGATTGCTCAAAAGCAGGGGTCTTCAAACTTGGCAACTTTAAGACTTGTGGACTTCAACTTCAGGAATTCCTCAGCCAGCTAGGGCTGGCTGAGGAATTCTGGGAGTTGAAGTCCACAAGTCTTAAACTTGCCAAGTTTGAAGACCCCCTGCTCAGAAGTAATCCAATTAATTTCAGTAAAAGTTGTTTCCAAGGAAGTATATAAGGCAATAGGAACCTTACTCTACTAATCTTTCCTTAGGAAATATTATTTAAACATTAATTAGATATAAGTCTTATTTTTTTATAGAAAACAGGTAGGCTTACCTGGACACCCCCACCCACCCACCCACCCACCCCCCCCCAAAAAAAGGAAATTACCTTTTCATGGACTAAAAAAGCTGAGCACTGCAGTGGAACACCCATCAGTTTGTGAGGATTCCAGGTGACAGAGTTGGCTCTAATTAAAGAAGTGAACTTTAATATCTGCAGCTGTAGTAATATCTGTGTCAATATCTGCAACTATATGATTATACGCAGGGACTGTTCAGAACTGGGTCACGCAAGTGGCTTGTCCGCTGCTTGCGTGGAACCATCCCCTCTCCCTCCCCCCTCCGCTGCCCCTGCCTGTCCACAAAGACAGAAACATTGGAAACTGCAGATTATAGAAACACAACAACAACAACAAAACAGAAACAAAAGGGATATTAAATGGAGAACGCTTTTAAAAAAAGAGAATATAAGTAAAGCATTTCTTAAAGCCGGGAAAAATAAACCTCTAAAATTATGGTCAGATTATTGTCACTCCATGATCCTATATAAATGTGTGCATTTACTAGTGTCATCATATAATTGAACTAACTCAGTGAAAAACCACTGATTACTGTATATAGGTATCACACTGGAAGTGGTTGATGGATTAAGGGAAGACCCCACCTCTCCTCACCATGTGCATCCCACTCCCTTCCTCCCCCTCTTTTTAATTGTAATTGTAATTTACTACTGTTATTAGAATATTTATTGTTCATGGTTTTCTTGGCTTTTAAAGTTTGTAAGCCGTCCAGAGTCATCTCAAAGTGACATAGGCGGCAAATAAATCTCATAAAAACCAACAAACTAATAAAATATAGTTGTAGATAAGCTTGCATTTTCAGCTCCTGATTATTGCCAGTCCTTTTATTTGGTAGGTAAAATGGGGAAATGTTCCCACAACAGGGTTAATTAAGTAAAAACAGTTTAACTCTAAGTGTGAATTGGTTTGTGTAAGGGGAAATTGTACCCTCTGGGGATTAGCTGAACTGAGTCTATTAATGCTTTTCCATTTTCACAACCTATATCTCTCCCTCTTTCAACTGATGAGCAGGTTGTAGGAATAGATTTTTATTTCCCTCCCGCTTGTCATAACACAGTTCACTTTGGTTGTTCAGGAGTCATTATCATTGTAATTATATTCTTTATTTATTCTTTATTTATAAAGAATGATATTTATTTATTCTTCAGTAAAAGGTTACAAACAAAAAAACCATAACTAAGATATTGATCTCACTGTTGTACAAATAAATTACATCATAAGATGCTCACCTTTCAATGCCGTTCAACTTATGGGAATGCTTTCTTGACAATAGTAAACCACCTCCCCATGATGCCTATTGAAATTAAACACACAGTTATCTAAACGAAAAGATTCCACCTTTTATTACATTTTGCCAGCCATACTTACTACACTGGCCTTTCTAAAATATAAGGGAAAAGAGAAGCTAAGGAATTTAAAATAAAAGTTATTGTATTAGTAATAGTTATATACTTCAGTAGTGGAAGGAAAAACTAGAATATCCAATTTTGGGGAATCAATGAGACCAAGTGCGAAGTAATGTGAATATACATCTTACCATTTAAACTTGAAATTGACTAATCAGAAAATATTATTTCATCTTTATTGGACACTCAAAGAAGGATCATTAGATTTTTTTTTTAGGTGGGTATTGTAAACAATTTGAAGTTTCCTTAATTCATATGACCTGGTCTTTCCAACTGTAGCCTTGTTTTGGTTTTAAATCACTACATATGTCAAAACACATGGGAAGAAATATGACAATTAAGGAACCATGCAATGTTTAATTATATTTCTAAAATATGAAGTTTGTTGTCTCATGAGGAGCTTTGGTTCTGTTGAGGCAACTGGAAAGAAACTTACTCTCTGATTTTAAGGACAGAATCCAGGATATGAGTTTGTTATCTGATGATAAGATTAAGGATTGAATTAATTTTATATTGTTACTGCAGTTATTATGTAGATCAGACATGTCAAGCACAAGGCCCGGGGGCCAGATCCGGCCTCCGAAGTGGTTTCATGTGGCCCGCAAAACCATCCTGGAAACAGTGAGGGAACGGCCCCCACTGCCTTGGCCCTGGCCCAGAGACTCTCCTTCTGCCAGAGACCCTCAGATCTGTCCCACTCCTGCCCAGGCCCCCATAGGCACCCTTGATGCAAACGATGTAGAGCTGGCCATGCCCACCCAGTAGGCCATACGCACTTTAGCCATGCCCACCCAGTAGGCCATGCCCACCCAGGCCATACCCATCCAGCCCCCTGAAGGCAACCGCAATGCTAATGCGGCCCTCAATGAAATTGAGTTTGACACCCCTGATGTAGATCCTTTTCCTGTTTTTCTTTTTTGTCACTTCCAGTATATACTAATCACCATTTTATCAGGAGTCTATGAGTTGGAATCCTTAGGCACAAAATCATCTTTGTGAGATTGAGTCTTTTAACTTCTGCAGTCCAGGCAATTGCCAGGAGTCAACACAAAGTACTGCTTTAAAGTGTGTCATATTATGTACTAAATAATTTGATTTAGTCATAGGAAGGAAATTACTGAAGTCAAATAACAATCTATTGCAACATCCCATTAGTTGTATTCTAGCTCAAGGTGTTATTTTGATATAACCAAGATTTTATTCTTACCTATGTTTACATTAAGAGAATAATCTTAAGAGTGGCAATGACCTTTCTCTCCTTGAAAGCAAGTAACATCTTTCATGGTTATCTTTGCTCATCATATGCAATTATAAATCAATTTTATAAGACTCCAACCAATTCACTGCATTTTAAATTGCCTAAATTACTGTTATTTATCTACATCGCTCTTGTGTATATTTAATAGGGCTGCATAAATCTTTCAAAGAGATTTTATACAATCTGAAAAGAAACTAGAGTTTGCAATATCCACAGAAAGAAACAACCTCTCTTCAAACCATTGAAGCCATTCAGAGTCATTTTGGATGGTGAGGTGGGCAGCATATAAATTTAATAAATATTTTTCCCCTAGACTCTTAAAATTGGTTTGTAAGCTGCTTCAAGTTGATCCTGCACAGTGAAGAAGTTGGGAATGTATATTTGTGAGGGGACAGCTTATACAGCAGCTCAGCTTCTGTCTCACCACTAGTTGGTGGCAGCATTGAGTGTGAAAACAAGGATCTTACATCCACATGCATCCAAAGATTGTATTTTTCACAAATGTCAGCAATGTTGATGAGAGGATCAAAGGCTCCATACACTGTTGTGCCAGCTGTGGCACTAACGTACAGTGGTATTTTCCCCTGAAAAAAAAAATACAACAGTCTATATTAAAGAACATACAATCTGTCCTCTGTTGTAATCATTCTTATAAATAAAACATGTTTCCATTTTGGATGTGGTGGTACTGTATAGCTAGGATGTTTTAGTTCAGAAGAGATCAATTCATGTTTTGCATGTAACAACTTGTGTGCTTTAAACTTTAACAACTTTAAAGACCTTCCTCATTAGTTACACCATATAGAACAGGGGTGTCAAACTCAATTTCATTGAGGGCCACATCAGCATTGCGGTTGCCCTCAGGGGGCCGGGTGGGTGTGGCCAGGGTGAGCATGGCCTACTGGGTGGGCGTGGCTAGAGTGTGTATGGCCTACTGGGTGGGCATGGCCAGTTCTACATCGTTCGCATCAAGGGTGCCTATGGGGGCCTGGGCAGGAGTGGGACAGATCTGAGGGTCTCTGGCAGAAGGAGGCTCTCTGGGCCAGGGCCAAGGCAGTGGGGGCTGTTCCCTCACTGTTTCCAGGATGGCTTCGCAGGCCGCATGAAACCACTTTGCAGGCCGGATCTGGCCCCTGGGCCTTGTGTTTGACATGTCTGATATAGAATATCGCATCAATAAAAAATAAAATAAAATGCCTTCTTTCAACCAAACAATGCATATCTTGTAACACCCTCAAGTGAAGACTGATTTCTGGGGACTTCATGGTAATATTGACAACAAAATGAAGTGGCTTTTCACTCTTGCTTTCTGGGATGATTCTCAGTCTAACACTTCCTTTTCCAAGTTCAACTCTGTCCAAGTCCTGTTTACCTTCTAAGCACGTCATGTGAGGTGTTGTGATATATCACAACTTTTTCCCCATTGCCGGAGCTTGGGTGGGTGCCGTTTCGGCATGATGCATCCAGCCTGTGGGCCAGCAGTTTGATACTCCTGTTCTAAGCCCTCAGATAATTATTAAAATACTACTGTGTTTCATAGACATTCTTAGGAAATTTTAAAAAATGATGAGTCAGTGCATCCTAAAGATTTTTATGAGAAAAATCTTGAATTCATTTTCTTTTTTTTATTAATATATTTATAAACCACCTTTTCCCAAGTAGTTTCAGAATCATGGACAGGAAGCTTGACATAAACACATAACAACTGCATGCAGTCCAACAAAATTTGAACAAGTGTTCTGAAGACAGTAAAAAGAGAGGGAAGAGAGTAGAGGAGGGGGAAGGAAGTAGGAAGGTTGGAAGGAAAGAGGAGAAGTGGGGAGAAACGGGAAGGGAGTGGTGAAGGAAAGAGAAGAGGAGAGGAAGAAGAGGGAAGTAGGAAAGAAAGGAGAAAGGGAGAAAGAAAGTAGAGAAGAGGGAAGAGAGAGAAGGAGGGTGGATACAGTGAAAGGGGAAATGGACGAGCAGCACCCAAACTTACGTGTGTGTATTTATGTATGGCGATATATATATGTTTTCTGAGGTTTTCACAGGTGTTTGTATGTATATCTTTGGTCATTCGGGTTTTTTCCCCACGTAGAATTGAAGGTGTAAGAGCAACATTTCGACGAAATCTCATCCGTCATTGACGGATGAGATTTCGTCGAAACGTTGCTCTTACACCTTCAATTCTACATGGGGAAAAACCCGAATGACCATATATATATATATATATATATATATATATATATATATATATATATATATATATATATATATATATATATATATATATATATATATATATATATATATATATATATATATATATATATATATATATATATATATATATATATATATATATATATATATATATATATATATATATACAGTAAAACAGAGTAAAAAGCTAAGTTTGAAAATGTTTTGTTTTTTTTAAGAAAACTGATATTAAAATTATTGGAGCCAGTTGTACCTCTACAATATTATGGTTGAGCTTACTGAACAAAATAGCCAAGGATGCTATTTCTATAAACCATCCTCCCTGCCCACTGCTTTTCTATTACAAATCTTGTAATATGCTGCCCAATGCCAGCATATTCTAATCTAAGAAGAGCCCAAAGGACGATTTTCCTTATGATATCTTCCCCTGGGGTGTAACTGAAATACGAGGAAGTAGAAAATTCTTGTGGCCTTTTTAAACCACTATCTCATTAACCTGTCCTTTTTGGTGATGGATGACTACCCTAGAAGCAAGGATGAGCAATGGGTTGTTGTTTTTATCTGCTCACTTTTCTGTCTTTCCCCTTTTGGAAAAAGAAAAGAAAAGAAAACTATTCTACATATTTTTAGATATCCCACCAAAGTCAAATTTCCATTAGCATGATAATTCAAAGTTATCAACCAATTTATGTTCCAGAGGAATAGTCACGGGAGTAGAGACTGAAAGAGTTTACAGGTTTCTTGGGACATGAATAGTAGCTTACTTTATCAAATTAATGAAAATGCCATGAAGCATAAAACCAACAGAATAAGAAAACAAACAAACAAACAAACAAACCTGTTTCTTGACTTTGATAATATTTTTCTCCAGTTCAGATGGAATCATTTTCCCTCTGTTAAGTTGGTTTTTTTAAAAAAAAAAATAGTGGTTAATAAAGATGGCATGCCTGAATTTTCCAAAAATGTAAAAAAAACCTTTCTTTTCCAAGCAAAACCATTCACAGATATGTACTTCCAAACAAATATCCATGTCACTCAAGTTCCATTCAATCATTTTCAACATGAACACATATACAAACACATATACACACAATCAAGTGAAGAAGACAGGATAGAGCTTGTAGGACTAATTCATGGGTGTCAAGCTCTATTGCATCACGTGATGTATCGTGATGTATCATGACATTTTTTGCCTTTGTGGCACCAGGGTGGGTGTGGCCTGTGTGTGATGCATCTGTCCTGTGGGCCGCCAGTTTGACACTCCTGGTCTAATTCCTCCATTGTTCATTTTCTTCATGATACATGGTGAACTTCCTCAGTACTGTAGAATAATATTATATCGGTCATTGAAACCCACTTGGAGGGGGAGTCTACATTAAAAATTAGATGCAGAGGTGTCTACCCATAGTAGACCTTGACTTTTGAATATGTAGAAAACTTTGAGCATACGAAATAAAGACACAATAGAAGTCATAAAACCATTGAAATCTCCTTTTATGTCTCCAAGAAATGATGAAGGATATCAATGAAGTCCTTATCCCTTTTTTCCCTGTCAGCAAACAAAGTAAATTAATAGAATAAAATCTGTTTACTGCTTGGTGAGAAAGTAGACTTGGATTTGCAGTAGAAGTTTGAAAAAAAAGTCCTTTATTGTTTTTAATTATACTAACATTCTTTGTTAAAACATCAGTCATGTTCCAATTGACTCATTAAATGCATTGATGTTCTTGATATCCTTATACATACAGCCATTTTTTCCCCGATAACAACAGAACTAACTTCAGCAGCTACATCTTGATGGCACCGATGGGGACAATTGACCTAGTTTCAGTTGATGTATTATTTATGAGAAATTAATTGATACATTTTACAAGAATTCCTTGACTTCATGGCAGATTGGTACAACGCAGGAGGAAAAATGATCTGGAGGCAATAACTGAAATAATCTATCCTGCTCTGGGAAAGGTAGCTGTTTCTCATTGTTTGTGAAAGGTTTGCCAAATAATTGACAACTTATGACAATAATTGACAATAATTGACAACTGCCGGCATCAACTTCCCTCCGCCCTGTGCGCTCCCACAGAGTGGGCCTCCTCAGGGTGCCACCGATCAGAGAATGTCGATTGGTGGCCCCCAGGGGGAGGTCCTTCTCTGTGGGCGCCCCGGAGCTATGGAATCGGTTGCCGGTTGAGCTCCGGATGGCGCCCGACCTTCGCTCCTTCCGTCGCGATCTGAAGACATTCTTATTTGAACAAGCCGGCCTGGCCTGAAGGGGGATGGTTTGGGTTTTTTATTCTCCTTTTATTATATGTATTTATTGTTCTTAGCTGGGCACATGTTTAATTCTTTTTTAACTTTTGTATTTTTGTATTTTTATATATTTGCCCTGTTCACCGCCCTGAGTCCCTCGGGAGAAGGGCGGTATATAAATAAAATTATTATTATTATTATTATTATTATTATTATTATTATTATTATTATTATTATTATTATTATTATTATTATTGTTGTTGTTGTTGTTGTTGTTGTTGTTGTTGTTGTTGTTGTTATTATTATTATTATTATTATTATTATTATTATTATTATTATTAACTAAGTCATTTGGTCAGGGAGATTTAACCTACTGGGGAAGGGGGGCACATTTTGTGAAAATAATGAATCTGAAAGATGAAAATACATCTTTATCAGAGAACCACAGAGGAAGTGAGTTGTACATACTGATATTATGCAGGAAAACTTTGAGAACCTTACCTTTCATCACATTTGATAGCAATAACATTATCCACGCCAATTCCAACAACTGCTGCTGCCTTTTTAATAGAATAGTGACTCTGAAATAATTTAGTAGAGAAAAACATCAAATAGAAAAAAGATTTTACTAAGTGCATTAGAGATAAGCAATTTTATAATTGCTCTTGTCTTAAGAAAAATTGAAGGGTGGTAACACTAAGTTTAAAACCATGACTGGTCTGCTAACATTAGTGGGACTACAGTTCAGTTTTAACAATCCTTGTATCTGGGAGTAAACCCCATTTAATTAAATTAGAGGAACCTGTGAGTAGGTATGTATAAATAAGTTAAGAAACAAATTAAGACTTAATGGTGATGATATTAGAGGAGGCAGCAGATGACTTTCACAATATTCAAGAGTGTTTGTGGGTGATCAGGGAACTAAATATCTCTAAGCAGAAAAGATTTCAAAGTATTTTGTTTTTGAGAGAATTAACAATAGCCATAGTACAATTTACTTCTTTTCTGGGTTTTTACTGATGGAAGTGCTTCCTCCCTCTTTCTCAATAGTGTAAATTTAATATAATTATGGGGCAGCATGCAGAAAAATAGCAAATAACCTAAATAACCTGTTTTGAGACAGTTGACTTGTTACCATAAAAGGTAAAGGTAAAGGTTTCCCCGCACATGCGTGCTAATCGTTTCCAACTCTAGGGGCTGGTGCTCATCTCCGTTTCAAAGCCGAAGAGCCAGAACTTGTCCGATGACGTCTCCGTGGTCATGTGGCCAGCATGACTAGACGCCAAAGGCGCACAGAACGCTGTTACCTTCCCACCGTAGTGGTCCCTATTTTTCTACTTGCATTTTTACGTGCTTTTGAACTGCTAGGTTGGCAGAAGCTGGGACGAGTAACAGGCACTCACTCTGTTACACGGCACTCGGGATTCGACCCGCCAAACTGCCGACCTTCTGATCGGCAAGCTCAGCGTCCTAATCCACTGAGCCACTGCGTCCCTTTCTTGTTACCATAGGGAGAGTGAAAGAAATAACAAGAAAATATGCTAAATTATTTCTATGAAAGCTTAACTCATAAGTGAAATTACCAACTAAGTGTGCCTTGTCTAATCTACAATCAAAATATCTCCATAATATAATCTATAATACAGTACAGTTGTGATCAATGAGGAAAATATAATCAAAGCTCATAATTCTTTGATTTACAGTTTATTAATTTATAACTGCTTAGGCTAGTCATCTTCCTAAGATAGTGACATTGCTTAAAGTGAGTCACATTTTATGCACATTGGAATTTATATTAGTCTTTCACATCTGATGTTCTCTATATATGGGGGTTCTGTTGCTCAGAGAGTTTTCCAGTTCTTCCAAATATATCTTTAATACATAATAACAATACTTCTAAAATAACTGTCAGGAATTCGATTCTCACCTGGTTAAGGTTGACTCAGCCTTCCATCCTACCAAGGTCAGTAAAATGAGGACCCAGATTGTTGGGGGCAATATATGCTGACACTGTAAACCACTTATATAGCACTGTAAAGCGGTATATATGTCTAAGTGCTCTTGCTCTTGCTACAACAATATACCTAGAGCCCATTGTCATATTGGATATAGCAACATTAGGTTGACACAAAAATCACATTACACCAGCAACATGGAGCAGGGATGACTGCAACAGTAATCATTGTTCCTAGGCTGAAAGATTCATGTGTTATTGGTAGCTACCAGTCACTGACTTTGCTCTGGGTCTTGCACAACATCTCTTGTGGCTGTCATGACAGGAATAATTCACAATGCACAAACTTGCATTATTGCTATCAGAAAGCAACACTTCCTCATCTCTACAACTAGCCATGCATTATACATTAAAAATTCATTTTCCTCCCTTTTGACAAGGTAACTTTCTTTCTGGTAAGTAATCAATTGCTAAAATTAGGGAGAATGGAATTGAGAGTTGGTGAATGTCAGTCCTTGAGGTAGGTAAAGTCAGATAAAAAAGGATTCATTAAGAGTCTTAAAATGTACTTTAATGTGTTTGGGCATTGTACCAGAATTTTGAAAGCCTATTAAAGCCCTCCCCTATTCCAATTTATAGTTAATACAATGAAAGTGGACTTGTTTTGAGTTTCTTTCTCATGCTTTCTACTTTCCCAGGTCTCAGATATCTTTTCTGTAATTTCTACATTCTTCTGGCATGTTGTCATACTGACAGTTCATTCAACAAACATGTATTATTAAGATAATTGCAGTCTGCCATAGTCAAATAATTTTATACAGGTGTGATTGCACACGTAAATACTCACATGTTCAGAAATGAACAATATGATCTCTGGAAGGGCTGCCATGCCTTTGGTTTTAATCTCAGGGTAGTATTTATAGCGAGCAACTAAAACACTGTAGAGGTTTGATATGCTTCCCCCTGGTTAAAAAAAAAAACATTTTGTTACCATTTGAATAGCTGAGTGTCATTGGGAATTAATGCTTCATCTCATAATTTCAAGTCAAACAGACAAATTTCAGATACGAAATGCAGATTATTTTAAAATATTCCATGTAGTGAATATGGATCATCCACACAGGTAATGTTCTCAATTCCAATTTTTTAGAGGCAGTTTAATTCCATTCAGGATATTTTTCAATGCCAAGGAAGGTCTGTGTAGAAAAGCCATGAAAAGCTTGCTATGTAAGCACAACTAACCTAATTACATTCTTATCCACTAGGATACAACATAATTTTTCAGTGTTAAAAATGATGTTGCATTGATCTCAGCGTGCTGAATTCCACAACCTTCTACGATCTCAGTGAAAATTCTTATCATCTCACATCCACTGGTGATTTGCAGCATTGTTATAAAGCTTTGGGTGCCCCAAAAATAGTTGAGGACAGAAAGTAGAACAGGATGGCTTTGTTCTTGTTGTTAGTTGCAAACCCTTGTCTGACCCATCGTGACCCCATGGACAACATTCGTCCAGGCCTTCCTGTCCTCTACCATCTTCTGGAGTCCATTTAGGCTCACCTCTACTGCTTCAGTGACTCCATCCAGCCACCTCATTCTCTGCTGTCCCATTCTTCTATTGCCCTCAATCTTTCCCAGCATTAGGCTCTTCTCCAGTGAGTCCTTCCTTCTCATTAGGTGGCCAAAGTATTTGAGTTTTAGCTTCAGGATCTGGCCTTCTAAAGAGCAGTCAGGGTTGATCTCCTCTAGGACTGACCGGTTTGATCGCCTTGCAGTCCAAGGGACTTGCAGGAGTCTTCTCCAGCACGATAGTTCAAAGGTCTCAATTCTTTGGTGCTCAGCCTTTCTTGTGGTCCAAATTTCACAGCCATACATTGCAACTGGGAAGACCATAGCCTTGACTATACGCACTTTTGTTGGCAGGGTGATGTCTCTGTTTTTTAGTGTGCTGTCTAGATTTGCCATGGCTTTCGTCCCCAGGAACAAGCGTCTTTTAATTTCTTGGCTCCAGTCCCCATCTGCGGTGATCTTGGAGCCCAGGAAAATAAAATCTGTTACTACCTCCATTTCTTCCCGATCTATTTGCCAGGAATTGAGAGGACCGGATGCCATGATCTTGGTTTTCTTAATGTTAAGTTTCAAGCCAACTTTTGCACACTCCTTCACCCACAACAAGAGGCTCTTTAGTTCCTCTTCACTTTCTGCCATTAGAGTGGTATCATCTGCATATCTTATGTTGTTGATATTTCTCCCAGCAATCTTAATTCCAACTTTTGATTCATCTAGCCCTGCATTTCTCATGATGTGCTCTGCATATAAGTTAAACAGGCATGGTGACAGTATACAGCCTTGCTAGACTCCTTTGCCAATTTTGAACCAATCAGTGCTTCTGTGTCCAGTTCTCACTGTTGCTTCTTGGCTCACATATAGGTTTCTCAAGAGACAAATAAGATGGTCTGGTACTCCCATCTCTTTAATAACTTGCCACAGTTTGTTGTGATCCACACAATCAAAGGCTTTAGCATAGTCAATGAAGCAGAAGTAGATGTTTTTCTGGAACTCCCTAGCTTTCTCCATGATCCAGCGTATGTTGGCAAATTAATCTCTAGTTCCTCTGCCTCTTTGAAATCCTCCCTGTGCCTCTTGTACAATGTTGTGAACCTCCCTCCATAGTTTTTCAGGCACTCTGTCTATAAGATCTAATTCCTTAAATCTATTTGTCACCTCTACTGTATATTCGTCAGGGATATGATTTAGTTCATACCTGAGTGGCCTAGTGTTTTTTCCTTCTTTCTTCAGTTTAAGCCTAAATTTTGCAACGAGAAGCTCATGGTCTGAGCCACAGTCAGCTCCTGGACTTGTTTTTA
This sequence comes from Vipera berus, assembly GCF_964194415.1. NCBI lineage: Eukaryota > Metazoa > Chordata > Lepidosauria > Squamata > Viperidae > Vipera > Vipera berus. The sequence goes on along the minus strand of NC_138204.1, from coordinate 140,959,343 downwards.
CTTACTGTATAGAGCTTCTCCATCTTTGGCTGCAGAGCACATAGTCAATCTGATTTCTGTGTTGACTGTCTGGTGATGTCCATGTGTAGAGCTGTCTCTTGGGTTGTTGGAAAAGAGTGCTATGACCATCGTATTCTCTTGACAAAATTCTATCAGCCTGTGCCCTGCTTCATTTTGTACTTCAAGGCCAAACTTGCGTGTTATTTCAGTTATCTTTTGGCTTCCTACTTTAGCATTCCAATCCCCCATGATGATAAGGACATCATTTTTTGTTGTTAGTTCTATAAGGTGTTGTAGGGCTTCATAGAACTGGTCAATTTCATCATCTTCAGCACCGGTGGTTGGGGCATGGACTACTGTGATATTGAATGGTTTGCCTTGGATTCAAACTGAGATCATTCTGTCATTTTGGGGATTGTATCCAAGTATTGCTTTTCCTACTCTTTTATTGACTATGAAGGCTACTCCATTTCTTCTGATGGATTCTTGCTCGCAGTAGTATAACTGATGGTCATCTGAATTAAGTTCACCCACTCCTGTCCATTTTAGTTCATTTATTCCTAAGATGTCGATGTTCAGTCTTGTCATCTCTTGTTTGACCACATCCAGCTTTCCTTGATTCATGGATTTTACATTCTAGGTTCCTATGGAGAAAAAATCTTTACAGCATTGGACTTTCTTTTCACCACCAGATACATCCACAGCTGAGCATCTTTTTGGCTTTGGCCTAGTCACTTCATTCTTTCTGGCACTACTAATACTAGCCCTCTGCTCTTCCCCAGTAGCATATTGGATGCCTTCTGACCTGAGGGGCTCATCTTCCAGCGCCATATCTTTTTGCCTTTTGGTACTGTCCATGGGGTTTTCATGGCAAAGATACTAGAGTGGGTTGCCATATCCTTCTCCAGTGGATCACATTTTGTCAGAACTCTCTGCTAAGACCTGTCAATCTTGTGTGGCCCTGCATAGCTTCATTGAATTACGCAAGCCCCTTCACCACAACAAGGCAGTAATCCATGAAGGGGACAGGATGACTAAGGATGACATTTTTCTTTGTAGGTTCTTATTAAAACCCAGCTAACACAATGGTTTTGACATTTATGTATTCATTTTAAGGAAGGGAGAAAATATTGAGAAAGAGGAAAATATATCATCTTTATGTATATATGTACAGTATGTACATATATTCCCACTGTTATTATTTTTTATAAATAACCCAAGATGGCAAACATACCTAATACTCTCTCCTACCCCTATTTTCCCCACAACCAGAACTCTGTGCGGAGAGTTAGGCTAAGAGAGAGTGGCTGGCCCAAATTCAGCTGTCTTATATGGCTAGGGTGAGACTAGAACTCAGTATTTGAAATGTCAGCAGGCTACATTGTTTGCATAATCTGAATAACACTTAACATTTTCAACCTACTTACCTGGGGAAAATATGCCATCTGATTTGCTTTCTTCCCATCCAATAATTTCCTGCATTTTTTTCAGTAAGATCTCCTCCATTATGATGAACACTGGTGCTATTTCGTATGTAAACCTGTTAATATATTTTTAAAGTAATCAACATAACACAGACATAAATGAGCAAGAAAAAGAACACACCATAACCATTTTTCAAAGTTCTTTTAACCACCAAACTAGAATTAACAATAATCTCCAGATTTGCTAGGATGTTCACATACGCCTGGCCACACCAAGTGGCAGCCATTTTCTCTGTTTACCATGTGAGTACCAGATACATTTGACACAACAGTCTGTCACAGACTTATACAAATAAGAACTGTTATCAGTGAAAATGTGGTGGCCATTGTCTTTCACATTTTTTTTACTGTTATAAGATTCACATTATTTCTGCCTCTCTATTTGGCAACCTCTCTTTAATGTTGATTGAATGGTTCTATATTATAGTGCACTCTGAGCCATTCAATAAAACTCTCAATAAAATATCAATGTAAAGAAATACATAGAAGGACAGCTTGTGTCCTAGAATCTCCTTCTTTCTATGACTTTAGGATGAGAGAACTTTATTTCTGTTTCATGCTGCTTTATAGGCCATATGAAGTAACTTGCTAAGGCATATAAATTGAATAAAGGAATAAATAAAAGTTGTGTATTGTAGTTGTGCATTGTAGGGCTTGATGTTTTAGGTTCCTGGGCAACTAAGAGTTTATGGGTGTTATTGTATACCCTAATTTTAACTATCAAACATGCTGCATATAAATCAGACTGTTTAGCAAGGAAAGGGGATCTTTTTCAAAGCTTTTGAAGAGTTGAACTGATGCCATCTTGTATCACAAATGGCTCTCTTTGTTCCATCCAAATTATTAGATACTTAACCCAGAAGAGGAAATGTTTAAATTTTCTGATATTTTGTATAATTTACCATGACCATTAATTCACAGAGTCTACCTCTGTGAAGATCTGACCTGGAAAGTTAACACAACCCAGGTGGCTAGAAAGGCCCAGCAGAGGCTTCACTTTCTTAGGGTCTTGCGGAAGAACAGGGTAGAACAACAGCTAATGACCCTCTTTTACCGGTCCACTATAGAGAGCGTCCTCTCATATGGTATTGTGGTTTGGTATGCTGGTCTGACAGCCGCGGACAGGAAAGTATTACAGAGGGTAGTGAGCATAGCACAAGACATTGTGGGCTGTCCCCTGACACCACTGGATGACATCGCCAGGGCTCGTTGCCTTGGAAGAGTGAGGAAGATTCTCAGGGATGACTCACACCCTGGACAGTATCTCTTTACTCTCCTACCATCCAGTAGGAGATATAGGAGTATAGCCAGCCGTACCAACAGGCTGAAAAATAGCTTTTATCCGTGGGCTGTTAGGCTTTTAAATGGGATATAATCTCTGTGAACTTATGCAGAATTGACTTGGGAGGCCGGTGTGTGGTGTAGTTGGTTCACATGGTGTGGGGTTTGTTGTCACTGTGTGTTGGGGGGAGAGAGCACGGGGGGAGGCTCAGCTAATCTCAATGTACACATGTTGTACTTTGACAATAAAAGGTTTATTATTATCTGAAGTTCTCAACAAACTTCCCATTGACTCCAGTGAACTTTTTCCAACATTTTTTTTCCTCCACATTTATTACATAATGGCCATCTTGTTAAAATTTTACCAGGGAGATGAATTCTGATGCTCAGAAAGTTACACATGTGACTGAAGCATGAGCAAAAGTATTTCAATCTTTCTGTGCTGAGCAGAAGCACTAGCCTCTTCTATAGCCTGCAAGAGCTGTTAATATTGGTAATATTACTTGAGCACTGAAGTTTATTTACAACAACAAATGCCAAATTATTTTTGTTTTTCTTGAATAAAAGAAAATAAATACAGGTAGTCCTGAATTTACAACTGTTCATTTAGTGAGTTACAACGACACTGAAAAAAGTGGCTATTTTTCACAGTTATAACTTGTGCAGCATACCCACAATCATGGGGTCAAAATTCAGATGCTTGTCAACTGGTTCGTATTTATGACCATTGCTGTGTCTCAAAGTCATGTGATCCCTTTTGCGACCTTCTGGTAACCAAAGTCAATGAGGAAACCAGATTCACTTAACAACCGTGTTACTAACTTATCAACTGCAATGATTAACAACTAAAGGAAGAAAGATTGTAAAATGGGGGCAAAGCTCACTAAACAAATGTCTCACTTAACAGAAATTTTGGGCTCAATTGTGGTCATAAGTCAAGATCTACCTGTATTACTAATGAGACTACAAACCTGTCAACACACATAGGGGTTTTGCTTCTGGATCAACAGGAAAAAAGATCTTTTTAAAGAACTAAACAATGTACTACTTCTAAGAAGTAGCTTTTATTGGTTTGTATTACTTATTGCACATGATCCAGCCAGCCTATTAGGCATAAAGTATCAAGCAGTTATCATTTAAAATGTCAATCAGATTTTCCTTAATACATTGGGGTGAACCCAGGATTGACTAAGCTCCCCAAGTCCCAAGAACGTAGTGGACCATGCCATTCATGCTTCTTATTCCCCCTTAAAGAAGGGAAATAGTCTTTGGGGAATGGTAATTTGCAGACCTTTCAAAATGATAGTCCAAACCCCAGATGCATGTTCTTTTTATTAAGAAAGGGAGCATGGTTAATAACGTGTACTTTAATCCTAAAAAAACCTTTTTTTTTCAATAGAAAAATGTGGCTTTTTATCGAACAGTCTACACACTTTTCCAATATATTGCAAATGCTTATTTATTTGGTTTATGTACTTTCCACCTGGCAAATGTACTTTGTTCTAGATAAACATTTAAAAATTGAGAATCAAATGAAAAATGGAAACAGTGAAGGTGACAGTGTCAAAGGCTAGTATAAAAGAAAGAAAAGTAGCACGTTAAACTATTAGATGGTCATTGAAACATCTTGTTTTAGTACTTTAAAATGTGTGTGTTAATGTTTGTGTGCATCCGCACGCATGTGTGTACAGGCACAGATATAGAGAAGATTCCAATGAGGTTCTTGGAGAAGAATCTTTGTATTAACTAAGTCCTTCATTTGTCTTTTCATTCTTAAAGAGCAGCTTACTATTTTGCTGAAATATTATTTATTGTCAGATTAATGATATACAGTATATATAAAACTGAGATTACAGTACATACATGTTTGTATTTGCAGTAGCTGTCAGCCATTCTCCAACCAGTCCTATAATGTCAAGGCCACTGGAGAGTTGGTTGAAATAACGGGGATGTGCTTAAAAATACAAATGTTAGAAATACATCATTTTAATTCACTGTAACTGTTGCAATAAAGCATCCACAGGGAGTTGGAAGATAGTGTAAAAAAAAGCATTTAGCCCGTGTGCCTAGATGTTTTATATATAAAAAGAGGTGGCATTTTTTTATGGGACTACAATATCCATCAAAACATTCATGGCACAGCGGTGAACAAAGAGCAAAAGTCTCTTCCTGAATCTGCATTACAAAAGTCACTTATGAGAGATGCATCCAAGAAAGAATACTGTGAAAAATGATATAGTCCGTGAAAGTTTGAGCTGTGGAGATTTATATTTTAGAAGTCTGCATTGGAAAAGCTTAAAAATCATAAAATCTAGCATCAGGGTGAAGAAAAGGCAAAAGACAACCCCCCCCCTAAAATTATAGTCTCTAGGGAAGAATTGGTAGTTGTAGACATTTGCTGGTGCATGAGAAGTAATGAAATTAGCTTAGCTAGTAAAATCCTCAGAACATGCTTGCTCATGGTGGAACAATGCAATTGCATGCACAAGAAACCTGAGAGTCACAAGAATAGGAAACTTACAGGTAAAGGTAAAGTTTCCCCCGCACATGTGTGCTAGTCGTTTCCAACTCTAGGGGCCGGTGCTCATCTCCGTTTCAAAGCCGAAGAGCCAGCGTTTGTCTGAGGACATCTCCGTGGTCATGTGGCCGGCATGACTAGACACCAAAGGCACATGGAACGCTGTTACCTTCCCATCATAGTGGTCCCTATTTTTCTACTTGCATTTTTACGTGCTTTCGAACTGCTAGGTTGGCAGAAGATAGGAAACTTATGATAATGCTAATATATGTGTGTTGTGTGAGGGTAAAGGTTTGTTATCCGAGCTTGTGGGTTGGTTTCCCAACGTTTTGTAACATCTTACCTAGCTTGATGATGAAACGTTCGGACACCAACCCACAAGCTCAGAGAAGGATCCTTCACCCTCATCCTACACTACACTTTAGCTACAAATGTTCTCCACTATTGCAGATAGATAGATGATAGATAGATAGATAGATAGATAGATAGATAGATAGATAGATAGTTAGATAGATAGATAGATAGAGATAGAGATAGAGATAGAGATAGAGATAGAGATAGAGATAGATAGATAGATAGATAGATAGATAGATAGATAGATAGATAGATAGATAGATAGATAGATAGATAGATAACTGTTACAGGTATGTCAAAGGCAACGGCTTAAGAAAAGTGGAACTTGGGGAGAGGGCGGTGCAGTGTACTAAGCATAGCACAATGTACCACTTGTTACTGGAAAATAGGGGTAAATGTGCTGGTGACTGCTAAACATTGCAAATGCAAGCTAAGCGATATTAACAAATCTTGATAAAGTCATAGGATAACCTATGAGAGATTGGCTTAAGGTGGGTTTAGGGAGAAGCATCTATAAAAACTGTACTATAGCAGGAGTGGTCTTAACACAGGCCTGGTGGGAATGATCCCCTTGCTTCCTTTCTTCTACGCAGAATAAAGCTTTTGTAAATCTCCACTTCAGTATGAGGTTTATTGGGCATCACATCCCAGGCAGAAGCAGTTTTCTGGGGCAACAAGGGGACTTTGTGTTTAGTTCTGAGCAGTGCTTTTTTTGTAAAAGAAAAAGGTGCCGGAACTCACACATGTCATACAACCCATCTTGCCTACCCTACAAGGTTCCATCCAAAAAAGGTGCCGGAACTCCGTTCTGAGCGTTCTATGAGAAAAAAAGCCCTGGTTCTGAGAAATCCCATTCTTCCTGTCTTGGCTTCACTCTCTGCTCTGTTTCTCTTCCCCTACAGCTCTTGAAACACTTACGGTAATATTTTTGTTTGTTTGCATTTCCTCATCTTTCAGCCTTCTCCCTGCATTTTCTCAAACTTTTTGCGTGCTTTGTGAAAATAAGTGAGACTTTGTTACAGATATAAGTTTCAAATCCATTAAAATACCTAATGCCTTTTCCATGCAAACAACAGCCTCCTATAGCTATTAGTCACTCAATCAGATAAGCTATGTCTGCTTCCTTCTACCAGGCTCCAAAGGCAACAGGTCACATGGGGAAAAAAAGTCACACCTGGAGGAGATGTTTGTGCCACTCTTCCCTCTTTTTAACTTAAGAGTGAAGGACTGTAATTTTAAATAAAAGTTTACATGCAAAGTTTTTGTCATATGTGCAGGACGGTACGATCTCTTCTCCAACATGCAAACAGACAAGTGTACAAACTAGTTTTGTGTCTACCCCAAAGTGGAGTTTCAAAAAAATAAATAAATCAGTAGCTTATTACATGAATAAACATAGTAGTATACAAAGAACCAACAATCAGTCATTAAGTGAAGACTACCTGTGTTTGGAAGCATTTTGCTTTTAAAAGTGAAAGTTTCATTTAGATGATGAACAGATATTGGAACATCTGGTGGATTGCTTAAAACAGTGCTGCAAAATCACATTACACAGTAAGTTACCTGTTTTAACACCATATTTCAAGGTGTCCCTGCAGTCTATAAGAATTTGCTCCAGAGGCTCAGGGTGATCAGAGAGTTCCAAATTGAAGCCTTCTAGCCCTTCCAGAAGCTGATGTGGATGGTGGAAATCCAGCACTTTGCTCTTTCCGTCTATGGCCTTTTTGATATAACTGAAGATAATATCCACCACTTCATGAAGAAAATGTTTGGTGCTTTCCTCACCATTCCAAGCTGGCAACAAATCTAAGGAAACAGCCCCGGATAAAATAACATTTTTGTGAAAAGTAGAATTTAGGAGGAAAGTAATGATGAAAGTGAAACAAAGAATTGCCACACGGTTGGAGGATTCCTTCATAATTGTACGTCCCCAATTGGATAGAAAAACCAAGTTCTCCTAGTTCTTTCACTTGTTTCTCTGCTTTATAAAAAGATAAACTACATTTCCAAACTTTCCTAAATAAACCTGTTAAATTTAAAGCGTTAAGCCATTTCCTGAGAGTCGTAGGCCAACAGATCTGATGAACAAACAATTCTACTGAAAGTGATACCATGCAGATATTAAGAAAATAAATAAAATAATGGAGCAAAACTTTATTCTCTTTAGATAAGAACAAAGCCATCAAAAGTTCCCTATACATGTCAACAGGTTTCCTTTCAAACACACAGACTGAAAAATCGCAAAACACACAAATTGAAACATGTATTTTCAGATAAATGTTAGTATTACCTGAGCCATATATGTTCGAAAAATTTGTTTCAAAGTTTTGAAAAGCAGATTTTTTTCCTTTCTCTTCATGTTCTCCATGTAAAGTAGAAATATGTTTGGATTTCTGTTGGTGAGGTTCTGAATGGGCCGGCCCATCTGGGAAAGTAGCACAAGAATAAGCATCTTTTTAAAAAAATTACCATACCAATGTTTGAGTAGCAGGTAGAAGACCTTAGGTGATTAACTGCTGTGCTTGAAGGTTAGAGTAACTGCCCTAAAAGGTAACCTCAAACAGGAATACAGAATTTTAGGATAAAAAATAAAATAGCTAATGGATTTTTCTTCTTCCTCTGATATTTTTATCTGCTTTGGTACATACTCTTAAAAAATGATGGTTTTGACTATATTATAATGATTAGTTTCTTAGAGATGGAGCAGGTGACTTCCGTCTCATCTCCAGATTTCTTCAGCCATTAATGTGATTCGTAGACTTGCAGATGCTGTATGTACAATCCATTATGAGATTAGGACCATGAGCAGAGAAAACAGAGCAAGGCAGGCTGGCCCCACTTTCTCTTGCTTAACCTTATTATTATGCACAACGTGGTTTGAGAAGACTCAAGGCTAGGAGGAAGACCATAGACCCTCTACCAAGTTCTATGTCACATAGGAAACTTGCAGTCCCTTGGAATAAGCAGCCATAATAAATTTAATGTAAATAAATAAATAGTAAACATCAGGACCAGGTTCTCTATACATCACAGGAGAAATGAGTTATTGTCTTTATTTCTGGTTTCTTTGCACTTTGATTCTTTTTTCTCCTATCTTGGTTTCTGGAGGTACAAAGTAGGCTTTTAAACTAATTACTGTAGTTCCTGAAATATTAGTTATTTGTATGTGACTGTATTTTTTATTTTATTTTTCCCTGAACATAAACTTTTTTTTTTAAATTCCATTTATATCCCGCCCTTCTCCGAAGACTCAGGGTGGCTTACAATCTAAGAAGCACAAATCAATGTGCTTAGCAATAGCCTTCATTCTATGTATATGCCTGCTTATTAGGGCTTTCACACACACCCCAAGCGGCATTATTACAAAGTCAGCTTATTGCCCCCAACAATCTGGGTCCTCATTTTACCTACCTTGGAAGGATGGAAGGCTGAGTCAACCTTGAGCCTGGTGGGATGCGAACCTGCACTAATTGCAGGCAGCTGGTGTTACTTAAGGAGGCATCAGCCCACTGCTCCACCAAGGCTCTTGTGGGTAGGTTACATACATTTTCTTGTTCATGTGCACCTCAGGAGTTTCCTGAGTAATCTGTTATTTGTTGATGTGTATGACTTCCAGTCTGATCAGAATTCAGACAACTGAGGTCCCTACTACAATGAATTATAATTATTTAATTAAAAACCTTTAACTGAAGGATTCCACATCCCATGAAACTATAGCAACATTTACAATTTCTAAATGAATATAGTCATTTTTAGGGTGCTGTACTACTTCATAAGGGGACGCGGTGGCTCAGTGGGTTAGGACGCTGAGCTTGTCGATCAGAAGGTCGGCAGTTTGGCGGGTCGAATCCCGAGTGCCGCGTAGCAGAGTGAGCGCCTGCTACTCGTCCTAGCTTCTGCCAACCTAGCAGTTCGAAAGCACATAAAAATGCAAGTAGAAAAATAGGGACCACTCCGGTGGGAAGGTAACAGCGTTCCGTGCGCCTTTGGCGTCTAGTCATGCCGGCCACATGACCACGGAGACATCCTCGGATGAGCGCTGGCTCTTCGGCTTTGAAACGGAGATGAGCACCGGCCCCTAGAGTTGGAAACGACTAGCACGCACGTGCGGGGGAACCTTTACCTTTACCTTTTTACTACTTCATAATATCTTTGCCTAACTTATAGCTCTATTGAAAACCATAGTTAGAGCTTCATAGTGTACTTGTACAAATCTACACACCTCTATCTGCATGGGTGAAAGAGATTTAATCTTTTCTTTGGCCTGATATTACTAAAAATAATAACCACTCGTTAGCATGGCTACAAGACATATAAAAATACCCTGGTTTCTTTAATTAGAAAGGGCATTTGGTAAAGTAGATGATATTTGATTTGAGCTGAATTTCAGCTTGAAAATCAATCAATGAGACTTTAGTGGAGCCCTTTTTCTAGTACTTTCAGCAGGCATATATGATGCCAATGGTGATTTGGAAGAGAAAAAAAAACATTGATAAGAGATGTGAAATGTTCTGCCCAACTTTATTGTTATCTGATGATGCTTTTCTCTGAAACAATATTTACTTTTTAAACAGTTTTAAGAAAAGATATTCAGTGTGACTGCAAATGTTTTAATATCCTGATTTTCTTTGTGATACAGAATACTTATTTAAATATGCACAAAGGAAAAACAACTTAAATATCAGGGTTCCTAAAGATAAGAACAGATTTCACCTTACTTGTGCTTTTGTAGATTGAAACTTCTGCCAATCTAATTTCATTAGAAATAAACTGAACAAAATAGAGAACAAATCATTATAAAGTGGAGGTGAAATATAAACCCCACAGTAATAACACAGATTAAAATGATGTCACCATGCAAGCACGAAATTGCATAAATGTTTTTTTTTAACCTGGCTTTAGGGCATTCAAAGAAAAGACTGAACATGTCTTCTAGGCTTTCCTTTGTTCTATATATCCACCTTTTCTTTTCTGTGTTCAAAACAAACACAGGACCAAACCTCAATTAACTGTTTTCATTCCCCAAATTATATAATCAAATCTACCAATAACAAAACACAATGCTTTCTTTAGAATGGGTGAGGGTGTTGTTTTTTTTCTGTGTGGGAAAAAATTGGGAGGCACGCAAGCAAGACAAAGACCAGTCCTACTGTTGTGTACTTGGTTCTTTGCTTGAGCGAAGAGACGAGGCGAATGAGTTCAGTCAGAAACACTCTTTATTTGCTTGCAGTCACCAAACTGGAAAAACAGGCCTGCGAATGCAGCTATTTATACCCTGGCCTCTAGGTGGCAGCCGATAGGTTTAAAGCAACCTATTGCCGCCCTAGAAGCTGCCAATGGTGGTGCTGGAGATGGGTTGACTGAGGAGCTGGGAGCCGTTAGCCAGCTCCCTGCTTAAACAACCTTCCAGCAATCAAAACCCACGTGATACACTCAGTAAAACAAAGCCCAATACATTACACCCCTCCCCCCTAGAATGTACACACATTATAGCAACAAAAGGAATACAGAATAGCAGTATGCATGAGTACAGCATTGTTCCACATATTCGCTAATACAGAGGCTTTCCTGACTAGCAGTGTCACTGCATTTTTTTTAGTTTTGCCAGCTTTGTTCATTTCTGTCTGTATATTTTCCCCTACTCTCTGCACCTGTGTTACTATCTTATCATGTAACCATAGTGATTGTCACATGTCCAGCCATGTTATGGTTTTACTCTGTTTTGTCCTACTAAGTGCGCATGGCTAGAAAAAGTTTTCTCACTTTTACTTTGTATTCTGCCTGATGAGAGATGTAGTCAGTTAGGTCTTTTGTTTTCTCATTAAAAGTTTTACAGTAGAATATGCCTCGGATTTCTTTCTTTGATGTTCACCATGCATCAAATGAACCATGGTTCATCACCTTCTGATAGGGGAGTAATAATCCTCCCCTGACAAGCAGCAATTTCAGTGACAATACATTACAGCACAATTATTTTAGGACAAAATCCTGTAAGTACGCAGGAAGTTTGCGAACCCTTGTAGATCACCTGGGTGATCCCGGCAGCTCCTGGGCTACCAGCTTGCCCGCTGGGCTGGTAGACCAGGATCCCTGTGTCCAAGAGAGTTTGGCTGACTCGTGTTTCTCTGGCTGGCCATTCCAGGTCAGCCCACCCCAGAGTCACTGACCCCCTACTACGACAATGTCCAGGTGCCCAGAAAACCCCTTAAATTTGACGGCAGTGTGGCCTTGCTCTTGACTTAATTGACCCCATTTTGGCTTAATGGGGCGGTGAGCTCCTGTGCAGCAAACACTTCTGCGGCTGGAGCAAAACCCTATGTTAAACTGCCCCGGGGCCCCAGTACCTCTCCTGATTGGAATGTCTGACTGGCGATTCGATTGCTGGTCTCTCTGATGACCTCTGCAGATGGATGTGATGTGGCCGGTCTTCCTGTAGGCCTGGCACATGGCTGTTCAGAACCTACAGTCCAAGCGTTGGTGGCAGCCACCACACCCTGGGCACCTAAGGAAGGGATGTGCCTTGTAAGTTGTCCCTTGTTGCTTGTCGCTGCAATGTGTTGGTCGTCGTGCCTTTGGAGCTTGTCAACTTCTGTGTTGTCATCGGAGTCTTCAGCATGTTCGACATCCTTGTGGTGGACAGCCTCCTCTTGCTGTGCTGTTTTGGCGAGCCACATGGCTCATATGGCCCCGCCGGCGGCTTCGTCCACCAAGATCTCCTTCAGTGTGTCAGTGTTGTGATTCAGAGTCAGCCTGTGGGTTCGGCAGTTGGGTCGGACGACGACTCAGAGGGAGGGGGGGGGTGTTGAAGATCTTGCTGATGATAGCCCTCAGGCAGGCCCCTCCCACTTGGTCACCATGGAGACCCAGCTGTGTGAGCCTGACAGTGTGGATGAAGATGACCCACAGCTGGCCCTGTTCAAGGATGCCCGACGCAGGAGGCAGTCAAGTAGGAGCAAACAGAGGAAGGCTGTGGGGCTTCTCGGAAGGAGGCAAAGAGAGGCCATGCCCTGAACTCTTTATAAAGGGAATGTTTGGGGAGGGCTGGTTTGCTGAAAGCAACCGCTCAGATAGTGTTTCAAAGCTCCTGTATCTTGGTACGTGTCTTGTTTGTTTTTGTAATAAATTTGGCAGACGTATTCCAGCCTCTTGCCGTTTATAAAGGGGTTGCCTTTTCTGCAAGGCCGGTAGCAGGCTGGTACAGAACAGTCTGGAAACAACAGAGTCTCTTTGGTGAAGAGCTTTTGTTGCAACTCTCAATTCTGGAGGCCGCAGACGAGTCAGTCCCAGAGCCTCTCCTCTAAGTCGGAGAACTGGCACAGGCGTATGGCCTGCCTCAACACTGCAATGAATTCACCCGGCTATTGAATCCTCTGTTCGAACACATGGTGCCAAGTGATTACCAACAGCTTGGGCTGGAAGTGGTCACCGAGCCATTTCTTCAAGTCCGTGAACGTTACAGACTCCAATGGCGTCGGCGCGAACAAGTTCTCTGCGATGTCAAACCTAGCTGGGCCACAAACACACAGGAGCGTAGTGGCCTTCAGGCTGTCCTCGGTGACTTGATTGGTGCAGAGGTAGTTCTCAACCCTGGATAGATATGAGGACCATCTTTCTGGGTGAGCTATGTCAAATTCTTCCAGCTTTCCAACCTTTGCCATTTCGGGTTGGTCTTCATGGCTGGAGCTCCTTGTCCTGCTCCTCGGTGTGCCCAGGGACTGATCCTCTGGGTCCGTGGTCGCTAGCATGGCTGTGCTAGGCTGACCATAGGGGAGGGGAATTGCTTTCCCGCCAGGCACGTTCCGGCATCTCCTCTAGTGACTCTCAGCTCTGTTGGAGAAGCAGAATCCCACCTTCGTTGCCAGTGTTGTGTACTGGGTTCTTTGCTTGAGCGAAGAGACGAGGCAAGTGAGTTCAGTCAGAAACACACTTTATTTGCTTGCAGGAACCGAACTGGGGAAATAGGCCTGCGAATGCAGCTATTTATACCCTGGCCTTTAGGTGGCAGCCAATAGGTTTAAAGCAACCTATTGCCGCCCTCGAAGCAGCCAATGGCGGCGCTGGAGACGGGTTGTTTGAGGAGCTGGGAGCCGTTAGCCAGCTCCCTGCTTAAATAACCTTTCAGCAATCAAAACCCACCTGATACACTCAGTAAAACAAAGCCCAATACATTACACCTACCTTATTATTTTGACATCCAAGCCTTTTATTTTAACATGTTCCTACTTCCTTCAACTTGCATGCCTTAAACATTCTTGCAGTTTTAAAAGCCTAGCAAATATTTCCCACTCATTTGTGTGCAACCTATGGTATTATCTCTCATCCTACTTCATTTAACTTTGTACCTATGCTCATGCTCTACTGAACTTTTTGTCTCCATGCTTTACCAACCCCCCCTTCACTATTTTCCTTTTGAAATGATGCATTCACAATTATCTGCACTTCCTGTTTGGTTCAGCATGATTCATCCACCAGTTCTGAAGTGCAGGAATGCTGGAGTGCATTTGCCCTGCTCCAGGAACCAAGGTGAACCTCTGCAATGTTTTCTTACTTTATCTCAGAATTAGTGTTTTTCACCTTCTGATAGAAGAAGAGATGACAACTGGCTTGTCTGCTACATTTCACTGAGTATAAACAATGGACTAGTATGTGTTGTTGAAGGAACACGCCTCCTCTCCCTTGTTGCTGCAGTGCACAACCATTTTATCTGGGTTTGAATTAAATGCGCTGCTCAGAAGGAATAATGCAAATTATCTAAAATTCAAATTCTTGCATCTTCCCAAGTTTGGATCCATAATCTTCCCTGCAGGGACTGTTGTACTAGAACTCCACTAGTATAATCATACGGTATTGTCTTCTGGTTTATCTGTCTTTACTTTCTTCATTATGTTCTGGGGTGATTTGTCATCTGAGTACCAACTGATTAGCTTTTCTATATTTACTAATGTTAGCTAAGTCCTTCTCACAGTAATTCAGGGGTATTCAAACTTGGTCCTTTTATGACTTGTGGACATGCTGGCTGAGGAATTCTGGGAGTTGAAGTCCATAAGTCATAAAAGGGCCAAGTTTGAAGACCTCTGCAGTAATTCATGTCCTTGTTACTTCTCATTTACACCACTGCAACACACTATAGTTCTTCTTTTTTGAAGGCAAGGAAGAAGAAGAGCAAGAAGGCCAGAAGATGAATTAGAAGAAAAAACATACCTGAGACGGTTACAACACAGATGCTGCTAATCCATGGAGCCCTTCCAGAATTTCATATATTTTTTTTTAAGTTAGGGCAAATGTTCTACAAAGGTTCACCTTTTTCAGAGATAGTGTAGTTAATATTTAAAGTACATGAATTTGAACTTACTTTAAATTGTCATCAATTATCAATTCATTAATCATCAAGCTTCCTGGTTGCCTTATGACTTATCTCATAATTTGTGCTACTTTTCAGGATTGCTCAGGATTCTCCTTACTAAAGTATTAATAAGGGGAATCAAGCTCTTGGAAGATGATAAGCTCTTATAGAAAGTGTCAAGCAATAACATTCGATGTTAGCAGCATTGACATCATGTTTGAAAGTTTCAGGTCAAATCAGCCTCAACTAGGACAAAATTCTGCAGCTGATTGTTCAGATGCCAAGAGAACATTTGTGCTCTTTGTGTTATCGCCTATTAATCTAAATTACTCCAAGTATTCTAGATAAAGTAGACCATTTTGATAGATGATAGAACTTTCCACAGGGGGGAAAAATAGAAGGATAGCATTACTGTGTATTCTCTCACTCAGTGTGGTGGACATGTTTCTCAGGCTTTTGACTTTGTTTCCCTGAAATACATTATGGAGGAACTGCTGCTTTTAGATCGATAGGAAACTCAAAAACCTTGCTTAAGTATTCTTTACATTGCTTCATTTTGTTAGGGTATCTCCCAGTTACAACGATATGCTCCTATTAGCCGTATGCTTCATAGATCAAATTAGCACAGAATCCAGGAAGACAAACTCAGTAACAAGGAAGTTTATCTTTTTATTTTGCCATAGACATCAAAATATTTCATTCGCTTCTTGTTTTATTTACAGAAGCACAGATTTGGGAAACTATGCAAGTATTCATAGACTTCACCAACTGAGCTTTTTGCTCAGGGATCTTATTACTAAGCTACAATTTCTTATCACAGTGGTTAGGTTCACACTTCACATTGTACTAAAACCAAATGTACCATATTATGATCACCTTGGATCCCAAGTACTTAAGGATCTTCTTAGTTTTCTGAATTATGCTTAGAAGGAAATAATAGGTTTTATAGACGTGTCTTTTTCCCACATTAGTGTCATCCTTCCCAGGTAAATCAGGCAGAAACCATGACCTGATGAGCTATTATTACCAAAAGGATTAAATGGTGACACCACCATTGCCTGGGGGACACCCAGTTGGGGCTCTTTTTATGTCCCTGTTAAGTTGCCGACCAAAGTGATAACCATCTACTTGTGGTCTCCCGCTTTCAAACTGCTGGGTTGGCAGCTGGAGCATGTGATGGGAGCTCACCCAGATAGTGGCAACAACCAGGTCTCAAACATGGATCAACCCAGTGTCTTAACCATGTGAGCCACTAAGCTCTCTACCTGATGAGCTAATTCTACTTTATTGTGAGGTTACATTAACAGAACCTTTTAAATCTAGAAGTACACATCTTTAGCCTGATAAGTTAGGGAGGATCCTTTCTGAATTCATTTCTCTGCCCACTATGCAGCTGTAGAATCACCCCCCACGTCTGATCATTCCCTATGAAGTGTGACTCCTGCCCCCCCCCGAAGAGTGTAGTTCTAGCATAGTTCTAGTCCTGCCTTAGACATAAACACAGCTTGAGCTGTGGGAACCACTTCTGAAAAACTTTGCCAAAAAAACTGCAGGGACTTTTTCAAGCAGATGTCAGATGTCAACACTGACTTGAAGGTACAAAACAAACAAAACCCCACAAAAACATACCTTCCTGCATTACTTCTATTACTTCCTGCATTACATCAGTTTCCTATTAGCTTAAATCTGCACCACCACATTGCAACAATGAATCTACTAGCAAACAGCACCCACAAATAGTTGCTTGGAAAAGTGAATTTATTATCTGAAAAAACAAAAACAGGTTACTGTTTTCTTTTTTAATCGAAAGCACATGTCCAACATTCAGAATAAAGCAGATGAAAAAGTCATAGGTCCAGTGAAGTCTTAGGAAGTTCCATCCTGAGACTCTAAATATACTTAAGCTTCAAGAAGGTTTCTTTGGATTATTTTTTTAAAAAATAAACTAATCTATTTCAAAAGAAATTGAAAAAAAATCTCTTCTAGTCCCCAGGGGAAAAAAAAGGTTTTAAGGTTTAAGTATTTCTTTTCCAGCACACTTTCCCCCCCCCCATAAAATCCACAACTGAATCACATAAATCGTTTTGAGATGCCCAGAGAAAATGAAGCTTTACCTGCAAGAAATTTTTCTTCCCTTAGAGGTGTTTTCCCATAGAGATCTTCCAACTGTTAACAGTCTCAAAACTCTCCCATTCCCAAGATCCTGATCAGCTGCAGAGCAATCCTAAAGCTGTTTTCTATTTTTGGAACTCTGGAAGAGCTAGAATATTTTCAGAGGGGATATGGGTAGAGGGTGAGACAATGATACCTTTAGGCTTACTTGGGTGGGTAATCCTCTGGAAATCCATCTGCTTCTTTCTGAATAATCCTGCACCACTGAGTAATATCCACAGTACTAAAAACAAAAAAAGACAAGAAAAAATTATAGCAATAGAACTGAACGCAAGTATCCACAAATGTACCTCCTGCTGAACTAATTTATTTCATTATGGAGTATTTCATAATACTAGACTGCTCAGTGCCTCTGGGCATTCCACTACATGATTGGAAAATAGGCGGAGACAAAAATTTGAGATTTAATTTATGAGGAACTTGTTTTTTAAAGAGACAATGTTGTTTTTATTGCTACAGCCATTTCTTCATTCTTACCCACCAAACCGAACGAGAACTGATAGGAAAAAAAAATGTGTGGCATTGATAAGACTGGCTCTACTTTTTCCCTATCTTCCTGGAATAAACTTGTTCGTGAAAAGAAGTTTCTATGAGAAGAGGTTTTTGAAAAGAATGTGCTGTTGGCTGAATCAGGAAGAAAAAAAAAAGTCTGTTCCATGAAATAGCTTGGAATCTTCAGGACATATCCAACGTAGGACATATCTAGAGATTAAAAGAACAATCTGCATTTGTTATTTGGAATGACTAACTTTTTGTCCTTTGAGAAATAGCTGATGGGAAACAAAAGAAGTATAGGAAAACACCTATGGAAGTACTTTGGTACTGTGCACAATATGTTTCCTATAGGTCTATTTATACCTTCTTTGGGGTGGAATGAAATAATGTTATGCCAAAATCTACTTTTAAGTTACTCAAAACATTTTTTTTCTGCTTTCCAGAAATCTGGCTGTTATTCCAGCAGATAATCCTACTCTGTTTTAGCTCTTCTATCCTCTTCGTTTTTTAAAAAAAGTAATTTTATGAAATGTTACAATTAAAAAGATAAAGCTAATTAAGGATCAGGCTAGAAATCAGCAGATCATGAGTTATAGTCTGGCCTAAGGCATTTGGTCAGATACTCTCTTTTGACCCAACTCACTTCACAAAGTTGTTGTTGTGGGGAAAATAGGAGGAACAAGGAATATGTTCACCAATTTATTTATTTATTTATTCGTTCATTTATTCATTCATTTGAGTTGCTTATAAAAATAATAAAAGTAGGATGTCAAAAAAATAAACTAAGGAAAATAAAAGTGAGAAGAAAAAAGTGCAGAAATTAAAATGAGAAAAATGGAAAAGGAAAACATAAAGATATGGTAAAGAAAAGAATTATATAAAGAAATGACTACCCCTTTCATCGCAAGTAGTAACATATCACCTCTTAAAAATATAACAAATGGTCTCTTCTTCCCATATCTCTTGTCAATAAGCAGATCCTTAAAGCCTTATCATTCAGTCCTGATCAGCAGACTCAGTTACTAGAAATGACAATATATCTATTTTAACCTTAATTAAGTAAACCAACTTTAAATACTTTCCTTCTACTTTTAACAATCTTGATCTTTCATTCTGTCAAATAATGTCCTAGAACTTTATTTCTTTTCATTTTTTGTGTGCCCTTTCTTATAAAAATTCTTCAAAATTTTAACAAGTGTCTTATGAATCCATTATAAAGAAGTTATCCAGGTTACTCTTTCAGATTAATCCTTTTAATTATTAAGACATGAGCCAGTTTCATTTGTACAGCCAGTGTAGCATCTTTTTCCATATCATTCCTGTAGTCTGTTAAATCACTTTCAGATCAGTCTCAGTCTATCTTTTTCAGAATCATCTTTGACATAAAAATTGCAACCTTGCTAGTAATATGCAAGTTTATCCCCTACAAGCAATAAGACACTTTCTCCTGGGTGTCCAAATATTTTTACTTTTTAAATAAGGCTCTAAGTAAGTGGCTAGTTCCACTTAACAGACAGGATGTGTTTGAAGTCTTCAGTAACTGGTACATTACATATACATGCTCTTTCTTTGAATGCAAAAGGCTGATGAGATGATTGTGCAATGATATAGGTTATCACATATACACTTGATCATCTCTCAACTAAATTAGTGAAGGAATAGGAGGCTCCACACTTGAGAATTTACCCTGTTTCTCTGAAATTATTTTTGAAAGCAAATTCTCTTCCATAAATTGAGTAAAGAGGGGTATTAAAATATATATTGCATGCTGCTTGAATCATTATACTGTATGTATAGAATGAATAAACTAATTATTCCCCAAATACTGTGCTTTTTAAAAAAAATAATTAATATTCTTTTAACGAATGTAATAGTAAGGAATATGTTCAGTTTTTAGACCCCAATCTGAACAAAGAAGAATGCATAATTCAGCTCAGCTAATGACTGTTAAAAGATTTTATATTTGGGTTGGTGGTTCTCATTTTTTGGGCAGAACTGAATATTGGCACACTGGCTAAGTTATTTCCTCTCTTCCTATAGCATTCCAGATTCTCTTCTTAGAGTCTTCAACTCTGGCATAAATTTCTAGAATACTGTGTGAGATATGGCTTTACAAAGGTTGATAAATGACAGTTGCCAGCAGTTTCATGACTAGCTGTTCTGTTCAGAAGGCCCCCAGTTCTCTGCCAAACTCTAAGCATTTATTACAGCGCTTTGTGAAACAACAGTAAATACAACATGGCTCTCTTCAAAGTATAAAAGATTAGCAATAAATTAATAATAATCTTCGTTTCCCCCCCCCCCCAGGGTTAATTCATTGCAAGACTTAAATAATACGTATTCTGTTCACTGAGTCCCAATCATCATTTTCTAAAACTAATGAAACAGTCGTATACTCAGAAACAAACCTTATTTACTCCAAAGTAAATCCCATTAGGCCCAATGGGACTTACTCTCCCTTAGATATGAAGAGAAATATGACAACGTATTTCTTTTGATTCATGCCACTAAAGTATTTTTAAAAGACTAAGTAATTTCTCACACCTTTCATTTATGGACAAAAATATTTCTCTGTGTAATGTAATGTGATTTCTTTTATGGTGGGAGATTATTTATTGCAGTTTTTTTATTACTGTTCTTTGTATATTTCCCAGCTGTCCCATAAGTCACATGAGCTTTTTTTCCTTTGGAGGAAGTGGGAATAATTGGTCAATTTTTAACTGCAAATCTTTTAATCCTGAAACTCTGTCATAGGTGAGTAAGAGAGATCGGATGCAATTGTAATTTTTATTGTCAAAAGATTGCTGTAGTAGTAATCTTTCATGATACAAAGGATGATCAAGCAGCTTTTAAAAATTGAACAACAAAGCAAACAAACAACAAAATTAAAAGAGTTGTTACTTATAATGTCATCAGTTTTGTGATCTACCAAGAAATAGGTAACATCAGATTTGAAATCTGAGTGTGACACATCTGATCCAAAGAATTTTTGGAAATAGAAAATCCAAATATTACTAATGGTATTTTTTTTTAAAAAAAATATATCACTACCATCATTAATTTATTTCCTTTTATTAGCAAACACAATTGTGCTGCCTTGAATCAATTGTTTTATCCTGGCTATTAACCAGGGCTATGTTTGGAAGATCTAAATTGTGTAATAATATCTAGGCAAATGTCTTTGGTCCCAATTCTGCCTCTCTTTTGGTTTAGTATATATAGTACTTGAAATACCTGCCAAATCTTGGTGACAACATATTTTATCAGACTTAATTTCCCATATTATGATTTCAATTTCAACCAAATTGTTTGCCAAACGCTGTACTTGAATACACTTGGTCAGTGGTAGAATTCAAGCAGTTTGCACTGGTTCAGCAGAACCAGTAGCTAATTTTTGTTGAGTTTGACGAACCAGCTGAAGCCCTAGCTCTTTTTTGCAAGGTCCAGAATGGCCCTCTGGAAGTGCATGGATGCCAATTCTGGAAGTCTGTTTTGGGCCTTGGAGGCCCAGAGGAGGCCTCCCAGGCCCAGAACGGACCACCAGAAGTGTGTGGACACCGCTTCCAGAAGTCCATTCTGAGCCTTGGAGGCCCAAGCTCAGAATGGACTTCTGGAAGCAGCATCCACACAGAGAACCGGTTGTTCATGTATTTGAATCCCACCACTGCACTCGGTGTGATTTCTGTCTTCTGGATAGCAGGAATTACACAAAAGAAGAAACAGAGCATCATATTTGGATCAAGCTCCTATTATTATTATTTTCCCTCACATTCTGTTCCACCTGTCCTCTCAGATTCTGTCCTCATTGCACTGGACATCTCCAGTGATGTTGAATAGATAATGATTCTTCAGCACCGCTTGATCCTCAAGCAACAGAAGATGTAAATGAATAGTTAAGAATTTACTTTTTGCCTCCTCTTTATCTAACACCCTGCTTGTTCTTTGTCTAAGAGAGACTTAGCCTGAGATCACTTCTGGCTTTCTTCCCAGGCTCACGTGCACAGAGCACTTGCTTTTTCGCTCCTCTGATAGCAAGCATCTAGCCAGGCTTTATCTATCCCTAAAATGTAATTCCTGTAAATAAATCTAATTTCTGTTATAGTTTAAAAACTTACTTCACCAGTCATTGTTCAAGTCAGATTCTACATCTTGGGAACACAGAGAATGCTTCAGTCTTCCACAGTGCTGGTTTCCTGGGTTTCTTCTCAAGGACAGTACAGCAACTATCCCACTGTGAATTTAAAATCTTTGGTGAACATCTACTGCAAATTTGCTTCTTTATCCAGTTTGGGAGGTCATTTTGATTTGCTTGGAAATCTCTTTGCACCAGCATGTCATCTCAACACTGTTTTTTTCCTCTTCCAATCCTACCTATGAATTCCATATATTATGAGCTTGTATGATGTTTTAAATGTTTTGCTGATAGTTTAAGTTCTTAAAGAAACCAATTAAATATTATATCTATGTTTTATAAATAAATAGATCTGCCTTAGTCTTGTGCAGACTTTAGACTTTGTGTATAATAAATTGGAAATGTCTGGTAAAATTGATGAGGTTGAAATAGATTTCATCTAAGGTCACTGCCATTTCTATCCTGGGACTATTTTCTAGAATTTACCTTTAGCATCCATTTTGGCCCATTATTTCTTCCTAGTGTAGGTACAATATTGGAACTATTGGAAGCTACTAGAAGATATTCTTTCTAAGCAGATGGCAATTAAAACATGAGTCTTTGAGTCTGAAATTAATATACAACAAATGCTTGAAGTATAAATGTCTTGAGTAACTGCTGCAAAATTCCTTGTGGAATATCTGAAATCGACCTGTTTCATTTCAAGTGATAGAAAATGTTTGGATCTTTTATGAATGAACAAAGAACTAGAAGAAAAGACCAATTTCCATATGACAAATGGAACTGGCATAATTCTGCCAATTGGGCTTTTAAAACTGATAAATGCCCTAGTGACAGGTGACTTTTTAAATGTGTCTTGTTTTAATCATCTACATTATGAGACGACATCGATTTTACAGTTAAAATGTGAATTTGTCTGTCAAATCTACTTAGAAATTGCACAGGCTGTCCCTTGCTTCATCCAGGAGGGCAATTAATCCTTCCTAGAGCTGCAGTTAAAATCTAAAATATTAGTTATTGATTTAAAGTTTGGACATAAACTTCAAAAGGTCACACCTGAATATCCTAATCCATTACATACTGGAAGTGTAATTTTATGCTCTAAGGAAATGTTCAGAAGTGCTGAATTTCTAATATGTGCATCTAATATATGCATTTCTTAACCTTCACAATAAAAGAGTGATCCTAAAACTTTCTTGTATCACACTGACTTTTGATGGTTTATCTGTTCTTTATAGCCCAGGACTTCCTGATTCCTATGATTGCAACTTGAAAGTTTTCTGAAATAAAATATGCTCCCATTTCTTCTATTATAAATTAGGAATCTTAGGCTTGGATCTTAGAATTAGAGTTCCATGAAGTTCTTTTTAAAGTGAATATTATTAGACTCCTCAAGCAACTGTATGCTCAATGCCAACAAAATTTGCCAATGACAAGGTATGAATTCAAATTAAAGAATGCACTGAAATTGGACTCTTTTGAAGGTGATAAAGCTATGACTTATCAAGATGTAAAATTTGCTATAACTCCCAAGAAAATTACATCAAAGATGCTGCAACAGAAAACAAAGCATCTGTTGCATAATAAAACAATTGTCACATCCTTAAAAATTCTGAGTCTCGCTGTATGTTATTCTAGAGTTTATTGTTGGTATCATCATGTAAAATTGAAAATCCCAGTTGGGTCATCCATTTCAGCATGTGCTATGAGCCAGAAAACAGGGTTCTTTTTAGTCATCCTCTGATGTACTGCTGCCTTTTTTATTGTCTTTGACACTAGACCATTTTTCTAATGATTTAATTTGTTGTTGCATAACTTACATCATTCGCTTGGTCCCTCCTTATTGCATTATGTTTTACAAGTGCTCTATTTCAAAATACTTTTTAATTAATTCAACAATCTGTTCTAGTTTAATCAATAGCTAATCTAAACTCTAGAACTGAGTTGTATTAACCTTTTCTTAGAAAAATGAAAGATTTTGTGGTGTATGGGGATGCACAGCTTTATAGGTAAACACCCAATTGACCAAGTACATTCAGGTTCAAAATGACAAATCACTGTTGCTGAATAGATTTAGCAGAAGATAAAGTGATGGATATTAATTCAGACAGGTTTAAAAGGGATTCATCAAATTCACTAGTACTAAGACTATTAATGTCTACATATTATGATCACTATAGCATCCCCAGATCAGCGGCAATAGTTGCTGGAGAAACCTTTTTGTAATAAATCTGCAAACAGATGCAAAAACAGGCTGAGATGAATTTATGATTAGAAACATAGAAAACTGCTGGCAATGTCATCTAACTTGACTGTAATTATGAACTCATTTGGGATGTACAACAGAATACAACTTGTGTTGGGGGCCCATTTATGATCTTTAATATCTTCAAAAAAATCCTTGAGATGATTTTGCCTGATAAATTTTTATATATTAAGATGGAAAGCTATGTTACAAAGCTGTATTTGTAAACAGATAATACAGATACATGAAGATAGGCTGTAATTTGCTGTCATTAGTGCTGTTAAGTGTGGTAAACAAGGGTTCACTAAATATATCATTTTCATGAACTTATAATTTTTTTCCCAAATGCCAGATATCTAATCTCTTCCCTGTATTAGCAGTAGATTTGTTCTACAGTAGTCTTGATGAATGAACATGTGAATAACAATTCTTTCTATGTATGTTTCTTTTTAAATGTACATGAAAAAACAAACTTGTAAAACATTAAAATAGGGAAGAGAAACTAATAGATCAAACTTGTTACAGTATATAAGTAATTCCTATAAATTCAATTACATTCTAATTACCCATTTAATATACCAATGGAGTTGTTATTGTGTAGATCAGCCTTTTAAAACTGTTGGATGTAGTTTGCTGATTTTTACTAGCTTCTAATCGCTTGATGGTATTTGCTCTGTATATATTACATTCCATCAATGTAATATATCCCTGTTATGTGGGACCATAGGAGATACCATGAAGAGCATCAATTATACCATTTAAGGAGAAGGAGACCTCCAGTTCAGTGCCAATTTCAGCTTCCAATCTGCCTGCCCCATCCTCAGGCCAATTAATGGTGTTCTTGGACTTAAGATGCTGATGGTTAATACCAGGCCTGCAACCCAATCGCCTTTATTCACAGTTTGGTGTTGAATATGGCAATACAGATAATGCATATTACTGAAATCTGGCAGAGTGATTGGAACAACATCACCTTGTCAGAAATTTGTCTATTTCTTCTTCAAAACTCTTTCCTGGAAGTTCTTAAATAAAGCTACCCTTTTCCATATTGATTTGAATTATCTTGATACACTAACAGCAAAAGATTTTAACACTAGAGTGTGATATTTAAACAGAGGGGGTGGCACACCGTCTTGTGCCTTTCCACTGTTCAGAATCAGGACTCTCAGCATCTTTGTATATAGACCATGATGAATGGAGTTAATAGGGATTTTAATTCAAAATATTTGGAAAATATCAAATTTCCTACTCTGATTTAAACACTGGTTGACTGGGTTCTCTGCTTATATTATAGCTCCAACATTCAAAAAAGTGGAATGCTAGATCAATCGTGTATTAAAAATTTAAGTACGCACTGTCTACTAGAAACATTATGGAAAGCTAATTGCCTATTAAACAGTTGTTCTGCTGATATCATTTTCATCACCAGGGCAAACCTAATCTTATAGTATAAGTGTAATAATTTCCCTTATTAAGAAAGTTATACCAGGAAGTGGGGAAACCAATAAGGCAGTCAGAGAGCCCATATTTTAATATGTTTACCCTTCTTGGGGCACATGGAAAATAAAACTTTAAAAAGAATGAACCTTTTCATTACCTTGTTTAATGAATTCCACAAAGCAGACTGAATCAAGGTGTGCTAATAAACTTCTGTGGCAGTCAAAAAGGAAGTCTTTTAACATCTTATGGTTTGATCCCAAGTTTACGTTGAAATGGAAGCACTTTATAAGAGAGTTTTTGCTGATCAGAATTGAATGATAAAGTTTTATGGATTTGTTTATGCTTAAGAGGTGAAATATGAGAGAAAGTGCTTTAAGAGAAGGTGATAAATTACTACATTTTGCTTTTCATTGTATTTTTCAATGTTCTTTTTTATTTTCTGCACTTTTTTCCTTGGTCTTAGTTTGTATTTGTTTTTAATCTTTTTAATTGAAATATTTAAGAAAATCATTATTAAAATTATGTGGGAAATATAGCAATGATCTGAAATGTTTATTTATTCTTTTAAAAGAATTAAAGGGAGAGATAATAACCACTTACCTTGCTCTGGAATTAAATAAAATTTATTAAGTAATTCTGCAGCCCACATTAATAATAAAGAATTAGCACTGAAGAAACAATGAGACACTTTTAAGGTTTTTTATTGTGTCTTCAACATTAAACCATTCCTGGAATTTTTGCCCTATCTCTTTCTCAAATATGCTGCCTATTTTATTTTGTGGAATGACTGCCTATTGTTTTGTGAGTATCCTTTGGTGCCTGGACCTTTCACCCTTGGTCCTGGAAACAACAAGAAGAAAATGTATTTGTGCAGGCAACTGCTGCCTTTTAAACATCAGAATTTCCATAAGTCTAAATCAGAATGAGGGAGGTCAAAAGGTAAGAAACCAGACTACAGACCAGTAATCCTCAATTTATGACTGGCTGCTTAGTGACCATTCAAAACTTATAACTGGCCTACCTTTCGGGCTACTTATGACCTTGAATACTTATGTATTCAAAGTGCCAATGATCACACCCTCTGTAGTCACATATTGTAACTTTGAGCACTCAGAAACATGGCTACATTTAAGGCCTTTTGTAGCATCTCACTGTGTTTTCTAATGGTTTTGTCAAAAATGGTATTTACTTACAGTTTTTGGCAAACCCGCACTTATTTGCTTAATGACTGATTAAACACTGCTCCAAAAAAAAGTCTAAAATTTTGTCAGTCATGTGGCCAACCCATTTTATAACCATCACAACTTACAATGTAGATGGGCAAGCTCCACTACAGTCGTAAGTAGAAGACTACCTGTATTCCTGTATGGTTTGTATAGTTGGGTATAAGAACAGTAGTTATCCTAAATGGAGTGCCAAATAAATTATGTATAACACTGAAAGAATCCAATTTATTCTTTGGCACTGAATAAATAGTTGTTTTTAATTCCTGAGAACTGCATTATATAATATAAAAAACCCCAAGTGGTTATTTAACACTTGGAAGTTCTGAAATGAATTAGGACTTTTAGGGTAGGCAACATTTGGTCTCCCTAAAAGTCCATTTGCATAACAATTACCCAAACCTCCATTTTCAATCATGTAGTATACAATGGAAAACCATGTACATTGCTACCCTTCTGCTTACATTTACATGACATACTAATAAGCCAGCAGTGAGATTTTGCTGATAATGTTAGCTTCACAATTTTTTCCTATCAAATGTGTGAAAAAGAGGGGACTAAGATTGTCTGTAGTCCTTGGTACAAATGGTTTATGCTTGAGTAAAGCACATTAAATCTTTAAATGAACAAATAATATATGAGTATTTTCACCCACAGAAATACAGAAATTCAGGACCTTAATAAAATGCATGTATACATAGATCTGTGTAAAAATATAGTGTAGAAACAATGTCATTTCTTCAATTGTTGCAGATTTTTAAAAATTGGTTAACACTGAGAGAATAAGTGAAACCATTCAGGATCTCTCAGGAAGCAACATCTGGATTTAGATTTATCTGCCATAAAGGACATTTTAAAAATAGACTTAAGACAAAGTGAAGCCCACAGATTCATACAGATTTGAGTCTACGAAACCAAAGTGACTCCATTTAATACAACTTTTATTATACGTATAGAGTAACCTCATCTTGCAAGCCTGGTCTTAACTTTATCTTTGTGGGAACCTTTATCTTTGTGAGGGAGGGTCTTTTCTGGGACTCTGGTTACAGTTCTGCCTGATCTCAGACTTGTTTTAATCTGATCTTTGTCCAGGCTGTGGTTCTTCTTCCTGTTCAAGGTTATTCTTGATTGAATTAAATTATTCCTAATTCAAAGTTATTGAATTAGAGTTACCACATTTTTCTGCCAGTCTCCTTATATTTAACAATTATGTATCATGCAATACAATGTAAGAGTTTTTATTAAAAAAAACCTCTGTGGAGATCCTAATGTGGTTCTGTTAACACCCCATTTTGACCTAGAGAGACACAGATTCTCTCTGAAGTGATAATTTCAGCCCAATGTACATTTCTACAGCAGCCATTTGCTCTCCACAAATTTCCTTTTAAACCTGTATATTCTAGCAATAAATCTGTTTAATCTATGTAATCTTTTATAAATACCTGTATATTGAAAAAGCACATTCTTATTCTGTCTGAATTTTCTTCTGCTTAATGGGTTTAATGGAAACAAACAAAAAATACCAGTCCTATTTATTTATGACATTTATATCTGTCAAATTGAAATTGAAAGAATCAAGAAAAGGAAGATTCTTCTAAATACGCACGGTCATTTTCACTTGTGAAATTGTGTTAAATGATTACCGAATGAGCATGTAGTGCTAGGGAACAGTTTCTTGAATTACACGGAGCAGCCTGAGTAAAGATACCTGAAAGCATATCTTTATCGACTGACAGCCCCTACTGACAGGGCTGATAGCTGAGTAGTACCACATTAATATGTTTACTATGTTGCATGACTCTCTAGATTTTTATCAGGACCTTAGACTTAATAAATGGTAGCAATCTTCTGTACCCTAAACTGGTCCAACTTTCTTGCTTTATTTCTAGCTTAATTTAGAGGGGAACATCATCTTTAATGATGAAGTTGTTATGTTTATAGAACCCAGAAATTTAACATAAAATTTAGTACTATATGTAATGATCTACCCATCTCAGAACAAATGATAACATCAAACACAGAAATAAATCTGTATTGTTTCAAATCTAGACCAAAATGTAAAATTATTTGATTTTTAAATCATTTTGTTTTTCACCTCCAGTCCTCTTTGTTATCTTTATTATCATTACTCTCTAGCTTACTTTATGTTGTTAAGACTGTTGTGTTTCTTTTTCTTTTGTTAACGGTGTAAAGCAATAATAATTCCCTGTGACTCTTAGAGAAATATAGGTTTTATTGCTATGACAGAAACTTCACTGGGGTTAACGAATCTTAAATTGCTGGTCTGCCTTTTCCCATGGCAGATAGTTCTTGTCCCTCCTTCTTTTCCTTTGTTCACTCACTCAGTCTTTTTTTGCTACTCTCTCCCAAGCATTGCAAAGCATAAGGTAAAACTGGCACATAAGTTATATGCAGTGTGTGTAGCATAGAAATTGTCACTAGGATATATTATCCAACTGTTCTATCTTCAGGGGCACGTGTAGTGAGTAAGCAAGCAAAATGATTTATGCAATCATTGATCAGAAAGAGGAACCTATGAACAGAAGTCCCGCTGTATTTCAAGTTAGGCTGCAGGCCTGTCCAAAGAAAAACCCTGCTCTTCTTGTGTCCCTCAGACAGTTGCAATTTATAAAGCCATGGCTTAGGCAGCAACAGGCATAAAATACAAATGTTGGGAGCCTATGGAAGGCCTCATAATCCACGTTTGTGGGATTTACTGAGCAGCTGTATTTTTCTTTCTTTCTTCTTTTTCTGAAAAAGTTCTCATGAAAGACCTTCAAGTGCAAATGAATGATAACATTAATCATAATTAATATATCATTCAGAAAAGGAACATAATTTCATTATATAGTTAAACTGCTAAGAAAAATAACCATAACAAATGAACATATACAACTATTTTTCAAAAAAACCCAGTGTTGGTAGAATAATATGACTTACGTATATCTGTTGTTTGTTAATGTTCCACTTTGCCAGCAGAGGGCTGTATCTTTTAAGAAGAAGTGAAAAGAAATGAAGGAAAAAACATGCTTTCTTTTTTTAAAATAACTTTACTTTTTAATCACCTTTTACTCTAGTTTTCCCCTATCTGACAAGTACCAGAACCCACACACAGCAATTACACTAATAACTCTGAGAAAGGAATCTAGTTACGCTTTGAGCAGATATTGAAGCTGGCTGAGTGACTGTCACAGGTTCGTTATTATGGGGGAAATACAATGCAGGAGAATTATGTACACCACCTCGAGTTGTAGAAAATAAAGTTGGGAAAGTAAGTAAGTAAGTAAGTAATAAATAAATAAATAAATAAATAAATAAATAAATAAATAAATAAATAAATAAATAAATAAATAAATAAAATGGGACTTCAGTCTGATCAACTTAAAATCTTATGGAGTTCAATGAGATTCAGCTATAAACTTTAAATAGAAATATTAATATTATTTAATCACTAATTATATTAATACTTATTGTATTGATTATTTTAATTAATAAATTCAATGAATTTATTTATATATTAATAATTATATTAATACTTAACTAATTAATAACTAATTATTACTTAATATTTATAGCAATAAATATTGTTACTAATAATATTTTCACATGTGACATCATTTTAATTTTATTACAATGCAATCTTTCTATTCTTCTTAATCCCTAAGACATTTCAGGAATAATCGTATCAGGAGGGCCTCTCTCTCACCATGGGAGAAAGTATGTGCTTAGAATCTTTACTTATAAGCCAACATAGACTTTATAAACAAGCTTGGATTAGCAAAAATGAAACTTATTTCCTTCTGATGTCCTTGTAGGCCATTAAAATTGCAATGTTCATTCTATATTCTAAACCAGGGTTGTCAAACTGCCGGCCCATGGGCCGGATGGCAAAACCGTGCCCATCCCATTGCCGGCAATGGAAAAAAAGTTGTGCTACGTCATGTGACACCCCTGTTCTAAACCATGATTTTATTTACTCATGCCTCACAAATATAACCACAATTTGCTACCATTAGATAGCACAGTAAACAGTAAAATATAGTTTTATTCGATCTTTTAGACCACAAACAAGCAAGTTTCACTTTAGCGTAGCATGTTACACAAACATAACCTATAATATTCATTCGTTTCTTTCAGAGTTAAAACAGGCTTATTGGGAAAATAAGCTTGGTATGCTGACGTGCTCTTTGACAAGTAGGTGGTGCTATTGTACTTGGTTATCAAACTGTCAGGAGAGAATCTGAAAATGTTCACCCTTACAGCAGCCAGTGCATGTCTGCTTACTACAATGATTTCTGACAGAAATGCTGTTTATAATTTAGGCCAAACTATGCAGCTTGGGAAGTACTTGTTCCTGTTGATGCTCTGTGTGCCAAGTATCCTTTCTTCACCCATCAAAGACCATGAATGATGGATAATAGGCAAATATCCCCGTGCCAAAGTTTTGGCAAGAGCCCTTGAAATCATAAATGGAGTTCTTACAACCATTGTTAGAATGAACAGTTAAATAACAGACTTTGACACTTGCCAGAAGAAGCTAAAGAGGCTCTCCATAAACACTTCAGTAGGAAGTGTTAGTCTAGCTGACTGATTGTTCTGAAGAATTTTGCAACTGGAAATTACTGGAACAAGGAAAGGTAACATAGTATTTTGTGTAAGCTATGCTCAAGAATGTCCAGGCAGAGGTCTGGAAATAAAAAGTTCATCATTAGCATGTTAAAAAGCATACCCAGAGATGGAGAGCTTAACTAATGTTTACTAAGGGATAGTAATGTTTATTATTGGATAGTAATCTAAACAGCATATATCTTCAATAAATCAGGAACAAACAATAAAATGCCAGGAAATACAGAAGTGTATATGTGGTTTGATCTTATAAATACAAGTTTGCCTGTTGAATATCAGCAGGCACACTTGATTGCACCTGGATCCCAAATGTGAATCTTTACTTCTGCACAGCAATGAAGTGTTGAACCGCAGTTTCCTCTTTCTCTCTGTGGTTATTGGCTCAAATAGTGATGGGTAAAATGGGTTCAATACTTCTACAATAAATACTCATAATGCATTTTGATTTTCCAGTTTCACCAAAACAAAAGCTTCCTTTGCCACCTCACACAATTTTTTCTGCCTTTTTTCATAGTTCTGCCATTCATAAATGCAATTGAAGCAACATTTACCAGCTTCTATGGTTTTTCTTTTTCATTGTATTGCCATTTTATGCAAGTGGCTATCTGATTGTAAATGTGTTTTGATATAGTCTTCCAATGTTCTTTCTTTCTTTCTTTCTTTCTTTCTTTCTTTCTTTCTTTCTTTCTTTCTTTCCTTCTTTCTCTTTCTCTTTCTTCTTCTTTCTCTTTCTCTCTTTCTTTCGAAAAGCCTGCATGTAAGTGTCAGATCACACAAACCACTTGATCATGTTCACTCAACAAAGTTATAGTACAGCTGCAGATATTTTTTTAACGAAATTTGGAAATTAGAATGAATGGAATGAGGACTTAGGGTCTGAAAAGAGATGGATGATGTGGGATTTAGTCTTTAAACAGAGGACATATCCCTGTATTTAATTCCTGAGAGCTGCTGTGGTGTTGTAGTTAACAGTATAGGATTAGAAAGAGGTTCTACTCTATCCTCAGCCACAAAACATCCCTGGATGGTATAAACCAGTCTCTCACTCAGTCCAATCTTGCAGGTCTGTTGTGAGGAAAAATAGGAGGAGGGACTATTAAGTATACCAATTTAAATTGGTTTGGATTATTTCAGAGCTGGGGACAGAACCTGCTGTAGCCATTTTGATGTCCTAGGCCAGGTTATCCATGGTTTGGCTGATCTTCTAATTTTGTTAGGAAATTCCAAACAGCACTCTCTTGTCTCTGTTTTCCCCTTCAAATGTTTAAGCTTTCTACTTAGGATTTTCAGCCCTGCACAATTTTTTCCCCTTTTCTCCAACATTTCACTCTTTACAGAGTAAATAATTTTAATTGCAAAGTTATACTTAACTCTGAAGCAGGTGTGCTGGGTCATGAAGTGCACTGTTATTTATTTTAATTTTTTTTAATCTCTGTGTGTTTTGGAAGTCTTTTTAGTTTTATTGGCCCCTAAAATTTGGTGCCCCATTTGAGTGCCTAGTCAGCCTTAGTTTAGAGCCAGCCCTGGCTGGAGATAAACCTTTCTACCTTTCCCAGGTGACTGGGAGAAAAACTTTGGACTGAAAAAAAAGCAAAGGGGGGGGGGGAGAGACCATCTATCCAGAAATGGCATAAGACACATATGCACACATTTCTATTGGATTTCAAACTCGCAATTTTCTCTTACTAAGAAAAGACCTTAGCCAACATGCTATTTCTTTAGTCTTGGTACAGAGAAGTATAAAACCAATTAGCATATGATGGAAAGAAGGGTTTGCTGTGCCTGCTTGTATCTGCATTTTGTCAAAATAAATGTAACTTAATTGTGTATGTGTTTACATCAGGGATGTCAAACTGCCGGCCCGCAGCCGGACACGTCACCAGGAAACCGCACCCACCCCATTGCCAGCAATGGGACAAAAACTCCGATATGTCGTGTGACATCATGTAATGTCACAAGTTTGACATGTCTCCTTTACATACCCACATATATGCAAAAGGATGTTTCTAAGAAGAGTTTCCCACAGAAAGGAAAGAGATTGGCCATGGATTTCCTGGAACTCAAAAGTGGGAAGAAGAAATTATGAGGAGAACTTATGTGAGCAACCCAGAGTCACAAATGTGAGATGGCTGGAAAAGAAAAAAAAACAGAACAGGGAAGGGAAGGGAAGGGAAGGGAAGGGAAGGGAAGGAAGGAAGGAAGGAAGGAAGGAAGGAAGGAAGGAAGGAAGGAAGGAAGGAAGGAAGGAAGGAAGGAAGGAAGGAAGGAAGGAAGGAGTGATGGCTTGCACACCAGACTGAATAACTTGCACACTGATACCTCTGTGTCTTAATCTGAACAGGATTTTCTTAAACTGGTTTAGTGTCAAGCTTTACAAACATAGGACAAGGACCAGCAGGATTTCCATATTCTTTGAAATCTTCCTTGGAGCTATGGAAAAAGATACATCTTTCTGTTAAAGCAGGGGTAGGCAACCTCGGCTCTTTTATGACTCATGGACTTCAACTCCCAGAATTCCTGAGCCAGCCATGCTGGCTCAGGAATTCTGGGAGTTGAAGTCCATGAGTCATAAAAGAGCCGAGGTTGCCTACCCCTGTGTTAAAGGGACAGTTAAAAAGGCAGTGTCAGGTTGATGACACATGATCTTACCTTATCATTGTCTCCTTGATGGCTAACTCATGTATTTTCCTGAGTCCCACAGTAACCAAAAGGTTACCTGCCCTTCTGGTTTTCTCCAACACATTCCTGGCTTTACCATCATCTCAAACCAGTGTCAGTGACTAACAAGGTCTGAACTTTTAGGATAGAGAATGGCTGACCAAGGACAGTCAAACAGGGAATTAGTTTAGAAACTCTTCATGGGTATAAGATGGTGAAGTCTGCCTGATCCCTCTTGAATGCTGTTGAACCTTATTTAGTCTCACCTAGGTGCAAACAGTCAGTCTGAGAAGAGTCTTATGTATAGGTTTTAGCAATAAAATAGTTACTTGAACTCTTCAAGTGTGGGTTTGGTTGTTTGCACCTGAGAGATCTAAAGTTCAGCTCATGGGCTTTTGATTGTATCTCTCTTAAATCTGTTCAGCATTCATTGTTTCTAGTGCTCTTGCACAAGATTATTTATAACTAGCAATTATAAATTCTAAACCTAAATGCTGTTCCATATACAGGTAGTCCTCAATTTATGAGCACAACTGAGCTCAAACTTTCTATTGTTAAGTGAGACCTTTGTTAAGTGAGTTTTGCCCCATTTTACAATCTTTCTTGCTACAGCTGTTAAATGAATCACTGCAGTTGATAAATTAGTAATCTGGTTGTTAAGTGAATTTGGCTTCCCTATTAACTTTGCTGGTCAGAAGATTGCAAAAGTGAATCACATGACCTTGAGACACAGCAACGGTCATAAATATGAACCAGTTGACAAGCATCTGAATTTTGATCACATGATCTTGGGGATGCTACAAAAGTCATAACTATGAAAAATGGTCATATGTCAAATTTTTCAATGCCGTTGCAACTTTGAATGAAGTGTTGTAAGTCGAGGACTACCTGTATAGCTCAGGCCCACACAAACATGTGAGGGAAATATAGATTTGGGGTATGCAAATTTTGTAAAATTTAAAAAAAGAACTTTACAGAAGTGAGCATATGCAATGTGGGTGAAAAACTGGAGCAGCAACTATATAGGAACAGACTGTGGCTAAGATTCAGCGTTGGAAAACTGTATTTCAAAGAGCTCTCAATAAAATGGCAAGTCTGGCATATAATATTGAAATCAATTTACATTTACAGGATAGAGACGATGTTGTAATGCATCATACTATTCTTATTTCAAGATGAACAGATAAGTAGTCCAACACTTGCGAAGGACAAAAGACAGGAGTCACTGGGGGGGGGGTGTTGCATGGATAATTTCCCTCTTTTATGCTTTTCTTTCTCTGCAGTAGTAACCAGGAAATTTTAATGAACTTTGAAAAATGCATTACTAAATATTCATTTCACAATTTCAAACTACACTCAAGAACCTGAAAATTATGGCAAGCTGAAATAATAGTGGTAGCTCAAGCATGGATTTCTTTGAAATGGTATGACTGTCAGAAAATCAGAGCATTCTATGAATAATAATTTCAGACATCCACTAAACTTGAGGGCAATTTTCTGCCCTGATTGTAAGATATGATTAGAATCTTGATCTGTCTAACCCAGTCTGTAAAAATGAAGCTTTTGTTCGGCTATTGTTATGTAGAATTTTAGCTGTATTATTAACATGTTAATAAAGGTGATATTAGCATTACAGCATGGCATCCATGCTTCATTTTGAAGTTTAGGAAACCATGTTTTTCCTTTGAGCAAAAGTAATTTCTTTTGATGTGCAAAAGTTAGCCTTTTCAGGGACCACCAATCAGACAATAGTGCTGTGTTCTGTTGTTCTTGAATGTTGCAAGTGTTAAACAACAAACCCTGTTGGGAAAGGAGGAGATGCACATATTTTAAGAGGTCTGTTTTTTCTTAGGTCCAATAAATATCTTTTGTGGTTTGATTTGTTGTTTTCAATGCATCACATATATTGAATGTAACATATCGTTATAAAGACCTGACTCCACCTTAATAAAATGCTTTTCACATTGCCTGAAGTATTTGAGATTTGTATTGGGGGGCAGGGGGGGGAATAAAAAAGGCACTTTGTAAAGATATTGGACGTTTCTCAAATTCAAGGACTATGTCTTTTCCAAGCCAACTCAGGTGCCTCAGTTTTTTTGGCAATACTATCACAGCTTTTTTACAGCTGATATCTTTTTCTATTTGCTTTGGCTGCCTCCTTTTGTGAGTCTTGGTATACATAGATATTCGTTTAAATTATATTGACTCTTTTGTAGTTAATGGGCACTGTAGTTATTGTTTTTGAGGCCCTTCCACATCTTTGACACATGCTTTCCACAATCTAGATTTTTTTACTGATTTTTTCCCCCAAAAGCTTTCTACTACTTACCTAATCTGTCAATAATTCTTACAGAACAACAAGATGGCTGCTAATGGTATCTGGAACAGTTTCCCTCATAATAGCAAATCACTATGGTTATAAACGCCTAGAGGAACCAAAGCATTCTATGATTTGCTATTGTGAGGGACACTGTTCCAGATACCATTAGCAGCCATCTTGTTGTTCTGTCAGAATTATAGACAGATTAGGTCTGCTATTATATAGTTTCTTCCTTTAGGAACTTAAATATCTATTACACTTGTAAAACCTAATCAGAAAATATTATATAACTAATAATTTCAGCAGATAGAAATGACATGCCAGTGTATGGTGTCCTGCCTACTTTTTTGGAAGAAATTGAATGGCTTATGATTGCAATAGTAGAGCTTTCTCTTCTACTGACTGAATCAGCTGTGGCTATGACATATCCAAAGTACAAGCTATTTGAAGTATTGCTGCTTTGAAGTATCAGACTGCTTTTTGCTGCTTTCATTTTATGTGCTTGGATAGAAAATTACACATTTAGCAAGATTCCCTCATAAAATGGATGGAATAAAGCTTATTTTATTGTGATGTAATTTAATTCTCCTCTGTTTGACTCATAAACTACCTTGATGTGATTAATTTATATGATTACAAAGGTACACTATATTGTTCCTTTCTCAGATTTATTAAACATCTTAAACAATGAAGCAGCCCATCCTGCAAGCTTAGTGTCCCTTAGGCAACAGCTGTTTGGTTACAAATTAAGCTGAAATGGGGGTGGCAAGAGAACTATTTTGGCTTCAGGCATTTCCCTGAATGGATTTAAACTTCAAGCTCTCTGCAGGTGTTTTCTTGCACCTTCACAAATTAATGGTGCAGGACCAAGATATTCATACCAGCCACAACTCACAATAATGTTTGTCTTCAGCCCAGAATATCAGAGTATTGGTTTGAGATTGTGATAAGTACTGAGAGAAGTCAGCTCCCCAGAGAAGGAAATATTAAAAGGGCAAGAAAATATATTTCCTAAAAAGAAATTGAAGAACCAGGAAAGCATGCCCAGTTTTCTTAATAGTCTCAGGTCTCCTTCCCCGCCCTCCCCAAGCAGAAAACAGTTCTATAGACATGCAAATGTGAGCCATCAAGAAGGTTGGAGCCAGGACCTTAGGAAGACAAAGGCCTAACATCTACATACTCCAGCCCCAGGGAAACAGGGGCTGGGACATACCCACAACCAGCAAGATTCCTAGAAGGGCACACCTGGACTCAGGACTGAATACTTGACACAGGAAATAGCCTCAAATTGGAACTGTAAATAACTCCAAACAATAGAGTCCAGGGGTATAAAAACCCACTACCCTCATGTGGTCAGCCCTTTTTTCTGTTGGATCTATACTTCTGTCTGGCTTTCCTCTATTGCAACTGTAACCCTCTTCCCAAAGCAGTCTCCATGTTGTTTATCCCCGGCTTGGATGGAACCATGATGAAGACTTTTCTTCCTACAGTACTGTAGGAGAAATTTATAGAAGTAAGGTTGAATCAGAGACCAAGATAAAATTATACTAAAGCACAACTACTTTTTATTGACAGATACTGTGCCAAAAATAAGAAAGTGAACCATAAAGAGGATTGTGGTTAAAAGCCTTCTTTATGCCTTTATACAGATTATGTCTTTATTTGGTCATGTTCATTATTTGGTCATGTTCATGAGCCACAGACTGCATTTTCATAATGAAATATAGGATTAGGATTAGCCTTACTGATTGGGTTAATTTATATGAATATTAGAATATAAAATAAGTTAATAAAGGATAAGGTGATATATACCCTATATTGTAAACTTTGTTTTATGTCTGGAAATCTGACTGAATTAGGGAATGGATTTTAACTACACAGATTTTCTATTGGAGCACCTATTAGGTATTAGTAGTATCCTACAGCAGTGGCCCCCAAGCTTTTGAGCACCAGGGACCGGTTCTGTGGAGAACGATTTTTGCAGACTGGAGGAGGTGTGGTTACATGTGCTGCCTGCATCCCGTAGATGAGGCTTTGCTTGTTTTCATAGCCCAGTTTCTGGCATGCCGTGGACTGGTGCTGGTCCATGGACTGGGAATTGGGGATTGGGGACCCCTGTCCTACAGAGTATAGTAGATCTATATCTTTGCCCTGGACCCAATTTTCAATAGTGCTTGTGTGTTCTGTAAATGTAGAAAGAGTTTCATTAATGGCTTTTAGGATATTAGCAATCCTAGTTAATTAACAGAAACTATCGCAGGAAGAAGATTTTGTAACAAGTGTGTGCTTACTTCACACCCTTACAAGTGTGTGAAGATCAATTGTACAATGTAACCTTATTTTTCACGAGTACTATCCATTGAATTGGAGTGTAAAGTATCATGTTACACATCACTATGCAAGAAATGTATGTTTATGCAAATTACCTCATTTACATGATGATGCCATGATGCCATTGGGCATTTGATCCACAGCACGAGAAATCCTTTGCATCAAAATCCAATAAATACTTGTCATCAATCAAGTCTTTATTACATATTTGAATCCCACATCACATTAAAATTCATAAACCTGTAATTATTAACAAAACCATAAAAAGACATAAATGCCATTTAATTACATTTGTGTAATTATTATATTAACTGTCACACAGATAGCAATGGCAATCGACAAAACCTGTGCTAAACTTCAACATTAGGTTGGAATGGGAACAACCAATGGTAGCACAATATCAGGCAACCTGGAAAGTTAAGTCAGAGACCAGGTCAGATAGAAGCAGTGACAGACAGACATTGTGTTCAGTTAGTTCTTTAAAATGGGAAAAATGTATATCTTTCAAAATTCCCTATAGAGAGAGCATCAAAGGAGTGTGTGGCCATCTCCACGTGGGGGTAAACACTGAAAAGGACTGTTTTGTTACTACCCTCCTCTCCCCCAGACAATAGAGGGTAGTTCTTTTTCAGGCATTGTCCAGTAGTGGGTAATTTTAAAAACATCATACAAACAATTATACTCTATTTTCACATGCAATTTCCTTGCATAGATTTGATATACACTTTTTTTCTAACATGCTCATATATAATTTTCTATATTTCTGTACACAGTTTTTGTGATGACAGTTTTGTGGCAAAATATACTGTCCATAGAGTAATTATATGTCAGTTTATATATTAAAGTGTGTATGTGTGTGGGGGAAATTAAGCTATTTATTTTTAAAAGATGTACGTTCTCCCACATCTTCAGATTTCTAC
Source organism: Vipera berus (assembly GCF_964194415.1). NCBI lineage: Eukaryota > Metazoa > Chordata > Lepidosauria > Squamata > Viperidae > Vipera > Vipera berus. The sequence goes on along the minus strand of NC_138204.1, from coordinate 140,919,801 downwards.
AGGTTTTTTTCCTCTTTCTGTTTGTTTTTCTCTGTCTGACTGTGTAATTATTTTGGTCTATTGTATTCTCTTAAATATAAAATGAAAATGTCATCCTGAAATTTGGCATTTCCAGTATACGTAAATCTTTATTCTTGTGTATTGGTGTTTTTCCCCCAAGTTATGATTTGAAAGTGTCCTTTAAAATAGAGAATTGTGTTTGATAATTTAATTTCATACCAGCTTAATGAACTAAGACTAAAAATTATTTCTTACATAGTAGCAATATCCTATATTTTTAAAACTTTAAAAATACAGAGAATGTGTAACTAAATGTGTTGTAAATGCCAAATCACTTCTTCATTTATTGATGAACAAGGATGAGGAAGATGTGGTCTTTTAGTCATTGATGGACCAGAAATTGCGGGTCTCCAGCCAATATGGCCAATGGTGAGGAACATTGGGAATTATACTTGGAACTGTAATGATTCTTCACAAATGCATTAAATCCATTCCCTAAACTTACAAGTAGAGACCCCATAGAAATATTTTTTTTCTGTGCAAGAAGTCCAGGGCAGCATTAAAGCAGTTATTCTCCATGTATTTAATAATTTTGTTTTTGAATTACATTTTCTCTTAAACATTACAACTTGGAAACCTAAGAGAGTTTTTGAGGCCTTATATCTCTGATATAGTTAATGGCTCAGTCTTCAGTGTCTCTGACCTATTTCAGGGCCTATTTTTTAGGTCCATCAGATGAAATTAGGATGAGCAATTGCAAAATGACATTCTGTGAGAGCAGAACAACCACATAAGTGGATAGACTTGGCCAAATATAAAGGAGAAGAAACAGGACAATAATTGCATTATTATATTCCAGACTCGTTGTATTCCAGCAAATGGCTGTGATCTGGCAGGTTGGAGAAAAAACCAGGCTGGATTTAGCCAATCTGTGAGTAACTGAACTACTAACAAAATGCTTGTAGGGAACACGTATTTCAGATATGTGAAGTGGAAATTGATTTGTTGTCAAGTTGCCTAGTTCTGCTGAGAACACTTTCTGACCTTTATTATATTCAAGAAAAAATAGCAGTAAAAATCAGGGTCAGTAGTCCCAAGTAATGTTTGTATCTTATTCAGGAACTAAGGGAACAGGGTGCCTTAACTTCAACTCTATCAGAAACAGAAAGACTTTAAATGATAAGATTAGCTTTGTCTCACTTCTGTTACTGCCTTACCTTACTGATCTTGACAGTAAAACAGATGTCATCAAGGATTTAATTCTGGATAAAGACATGGTTTAGTGGCATAGCCTTGTGGCCATGGCACTTGTAATTAATCATGAGAGATCTTGCTGGTAGTTCTGTTTCTATCAATCTCTGGAACATGAAGATGACAAAGTGAAGATGACTTTCAAGAGATTGTTCCCTAGTGACCTGTCTTTGGTCCAGGGATTCTTCTTGATTTACTGACTTGCTTTCTATAATGAAGTGATGGTAGAAATGCCTAGAGCAATAATGGTAGAATACTAGGAGCCAGTACAAGTAAAAACAGTTATATGGCCTTAGCTGGTAGAAATATCATAGGTGGATGCTGATGTAGTTAAATAGATCATGGAGTATATTACAGATAAGTTCTCTCTTTAAAATTTTAAAATGTTACAGTCAATCAATCCACTCTTTATTTCATTATAAGTAGCGTAAGCTAACATAAGAACATGAGAATTAAAGTAATTTGAACATATGTATTTAATTTTGATCAATTTTTTTTTTAAAAAACAGAAGGAAGAAAAAATGCATAAAGTAAAGAAACCAGAGATTTTCAAGCATTAAGTATATTGAATACAAATTCTCAGAAGAGTATTAATAACACCATTAAATTTAATATCTTGAATCATTTTAAAACTAGATTATTACAATCAAATTAATTATGAGTATCAACCCCAGTAATCAACACAGTATGAAATGTGAGTTAAAATGAAGTTTCAGTCTTTTTTATCATGGATTTATTAATAAATAAATTTATTAATAAATAAATCAATAGGAAATCTATCTGCATAGAACAAATAATCCATGAATTAAATATTAAAGGCTTATGTCAAAAGAAAATAACATCCATTTCTGTTAGGTTATATATGTGAAATTTTTCCTATTTCTTAGTTTCCTTTTTTTTCCAGTTAATGTTTGGATCAGTTGCAATGGTCTTACTAAGGGGATAGATTTATTGGGCTAGTTCAGTCAAATATTCATACCCAGATTCTTATCTCATCTAGATCCATTTGTCAGAAATATTGTTCCAGCCCATTAAAATTCAAATAAGTCATGGTTGGCTATACTTCAAGAAGTAAAATGGAAAAGCAAAATGCAAATTATTGTTATTTTAATTAATGGTTTGTTCTGTAGAATTTTAAAATAATATGAAACTTGGAAGCAATTTTAATTTTGCAACTTAAAAAGAAATATTCTGTACTGCAAATTAAATATTAAAATTGATGAGAATTAACCAACTAGGCAGATTTCTCACTGAGGTCTTTCTGGTAGTTTATCAGGTTTGATTATTAGAGCTAATCTTTCAGAAACAAATATTTATTATGGGCTGCATTTGTGAAGCTTTGTGGAGGCTGAATTTTAGAATAAATCATACTGAGAAAAAAATGCATGTTTTGGAAATTTTTGGCTTGCCATAATTTATGCAGCCTTTATTAATGAGTGCTTGGCTCTCCATGATGGACTTTTTCTATTTAAGTTAATATATCTGGTGCCTCAATATATTTCATGCTGATTGTTTCCCAGAGTGAAATATCCAATGCTTAAGCAAGTCAGTACACTTTAATATATATCCGTTCAATGCCTTCACGTCAAAATGATGCCCAAGGAGATTCAGTAAACAACAGCAATCCATTACTAGAATAAGCTTTCTAATTTGATATTCCATTTATAAACAAGTTTAAGACTTGACCATGTGAAATTGCTTTGTCTTCTGTTATCTTTGTACACACACACACACACACACACACACACACACATACATATCTCTATCTATCTATCTATCTATCTATCTATCTATCTATCTATCTATCTATCTATCTATCTATCTATCTATCTATCTATCTATCATCTATTATCTATCTATCTATCTATCTATCTATCTATCTATCTATCTATCTATCTATCTATTCTTGTAGTCACCATAGCATCCATAAAGAGCAGCATTGGAGGTAGTAATCAAATTCATACCTAGCACAGAGACCACATTTTTTTCATATCTGCTTCTGAGGGCTTCAGAGATTAAAGCAATGATTGATGATGTCCCTAAATAAAATGAATTGAAAAACTGTTTGCTTTGTGTGGGATTGTTATGGGAGATTGGAGGAGGTAAAATACATTGGCTAATTAAATATAGGAAGGGCTTTATTTTGTGAAAAATTCCAGGAAAAATGCAGTGCTGAATTACAGTGCTATATGATTAATAAGGGACAAAGGGTAATAAGGATGACACCAGCAATTTCTGGATAAAGAGATGAAGACAGATGTTTTGAAAAGTGTGGACAAAATTTAGTAACATTTAAAGTTGTCAGTCCCAACATGCGGCAGCAACTACTCACTGTTAACTGATGCCTCCCCCAATTTTTTTTTACAAAGTTGTATCTGTTTAGTAGTTGGATTGGAGACCCCAGGATCAGTGGTGGGATTCAAATATGTGAACAACTGGTTCTCTGTGTGGATGCCGCTTCCGGAAGTCCATTCTGGGCCTGGGCAACAAAAAATTAGCTACCGGTTCTGCCGAAGTGATGGGAACTGGCTGAATCCCACCATTGTCCAGGATTGAATATTAGTTTGGGAAGTTGAAACAATATTCCAGAACAAGACAATGGCAGAGAAAATCCATATGTCTGATAAAAGAAATGTATGAATTGGCCCAATAAATCCCTAGGAGCTGTGATAAGATATAGAAGTAAGTACTTTTTGAAAATTGGAATGCCCTTAGCATCATCTGATTGTCTGGTTCCTTCTCTTGTACCATCTTTTGGGTATCACAGAGAAAGAAGAAACTATTGTTTCCCTGAACTACTAGCAGCAACTAAAGATGGTTTGTTGTGGTAACATGATATTGGGAGCTCTGGAGGTTACAGAAAAGACCTTTGAGGAACTGTCAGTAGAAGTGCTATCAGATTAAATAACCCATCCTGCATTAGAAAGTGTTTACATTCAGTTTCAACAAGATAGGGTGACTTTTGTTTTGGAAGCTATCCAATCCCAGGGAGATTTCATCTTTAGATCTGGATTACATTATTTATTTATTTATTTTTAATTTGAAAGTCTTCCTTGACTAACAGCTTCTATTAGAAGAGGAGTTAGCAGATATGACTAGGAAGACAGCTCCATTTTCTGCACAGAATTGTGAGTTCTCCTGGAGCAAAAGGCTCACTTTGTAGCCACTCAGACCTCTATTGCAACATAGTTTAAATGGTTCTTCTCTCAAAGAGCATTCCGAAGCATATAACTGGTCCAGAATTCAGTGACTCAAATAGTTATAGCAGCACCACTGCTTTCGGAACTGACTTCCAGATATAATTCAAGGTCTTGGCTGTCATCTTCAAATCACTTTATTGCTCAGGAGCTGGGTATTTGTAGGATCTCCTATTCCCAACTGTAGGTGCAATTCAATATGATCTGTTGTAGCAGAACTTGTGTTATCTCAGCAGCTATTATTAACAGAGACATTTGAACAAGCCTTCTCAACTATAATCCATCCACTAGAAACATAAGTGATTCCTAGCCTGCTAGTTCTTAAGTAAGCCATTAAAACCTGGCAGTTCCAGCAGACCATGGGGGCTGAGTTATTTTAATATTTTTTCTGTCTGGCATTGAATTGTTTGCTTAACATAATTTATGTTTGGTATATATGACAAAACTGAATTTGGATTGAAATGATTTGAGGACTGAAATTTCTACTCAGCCATGATACTCAAACAGGGATTTGATTTTGATTCAGGACATTTCATCTGATGGATTCAGGCTTTACCTATATTACGTGACTGTTATGAAACTTAAAAAATGAACAAGACTCACAAAATCATGTGAAACTCTTTGCAGCAAGATTCATTTTAAACTATAATAAATAAAAGTACAACCATATTACAACCAAATCAAAAACACACTCCCACCCAATCAGAACACAGCTAACCCCCCACCCAATCAGAGCACACCTCCACCCACAGAACACACCCCCTCTGGCAGTTTAAAAAAGAGGAACAAACAGCCACTACCACACACTTCTCCCAGAAGAACGAAGCTGAAGCCACCAGCCTGAGGATGACGGATGAGATTTCATCGAAACGTTGCTCTTATACCTTCAATTCTATGTGGGAAGCCCAGTATATATAAATGTACTGGGCTTGTGGTGATACACCACGTGCATTGCTGGAGCAGCTAATGGCTCTCCAGTAACCCAGACTAGCTGTCTCCTGTCCTGCAATTGGCTAGCCCCAGGCGGCAATGGTGGGTTCAAACCTATTGGCTGCCGCCTAGGGACTAGACTATACATTGTGGCTGGTTGAAGCCAAGTTTCAGTACAGTTCTAGCAAGAATAAAGTATGTGTTATCCTGTACTCAGCCTCGTGTCTTCCTTCCTGCACCAAAGAGCTCACGACTTAACAGTGGCAACGAGGATGGGATCCTGCTTTGCCGATTAAGAGCTGAAGTCAACGAGGGGTCGGCAGCACATGCCAGAGGGAAGAGGCATTCCCCCCCAGGCTGGCTAGCAAGCCACACTAGCGGCCTTGCACTTAGCGAACGCATTCCCTGAGCCTAGAAGCAGGAACTGAAGATTGTAGGAATCTGAAGGAAGAATGCCAAAGGTCGGAAAATTAAGAGAATTTGACGTGAAGCATCCGGAAGAATGGCCATCTTACCTTTTGCAAGTAGAAAACTATCTGAGAGCAAATCAGATTGCAGAGGAAGGTCTGAATGCCGCAACGTTGCTTTGCGTGTGCGGCCCAGCAACCTTCGACTTGGCAGAGAATCTTTTCAAGCCGACGCCCATCAAAGCAGTCTCATACGCAGATCTTAAGAAGAAGCTAACTGGGCACTTTCAGCCCAAGATGTCTGAGATGGTTTGGAGATTCAAATTCAATCAAAGAGTGCAGCTACCCTTGGAGACAGCTTCGGAGTTCATTGAGGGCCTAAGACAGGCAGCACACCTTTGCAAGTTCTCAAACTTAGAAGAACAACTAAGAGACCGGCTCGTCTGTGGCCTTCGGGACAGAATGCTTCAGCAGAGACTGTTTGCTAGACCCAACATAACGTTTTCTGAGGCACAGAATGAGGTGATGGCTGACGAAGCTGCTGGGGGCGCAGTGCAGACAGTTCAGCCTACCAAACCTTCAAAAGTCAAAGAATCGGTCCATCTTGAGGTTGCCAAATGCGCTGGAGAATCGTCAGAGGAAGAAGAACCTGAAATCAACAGACTTCAAAGGCAATCCAATGCGCAACACTGCAACAATCACCAGCGAGAGGACGGTTACAAGGCAATTCTCTTACCAAGATGTAAGGGACGCAGAGGCAGCCATCTTCACGCCAATTGCAGATTTCGTTTGGCCATGTGTAGAGCTTGCGGAAGAACAGGCCACATCGTGGTGGTTTGCAGACCCTGCCAGAGAGACTAGCCACCCAAACACCAGTCGGAAGAACCGACTAGGAGAGGTACTGAGGCCCAGGGTCCAGTTAGTGTGGGATTTTTCAGAAGCTGTAGAAGCGTATGCCACACCGGAGCTCGATGCCCCTCAAACCCAAACTTAAGCTCATGGTAGAGCTACAAGGAGTTCCATGTAAGATGGAATTGGACTCTGGCTCTGCAGTCTCAATCATTTCTCAAGACACTTTTAACTTCGTGTGTAGGCGCAGGAACAATTGGGCTAAACTAAGACCCTCAGATATCATTTTAATGGATTTTCAAAATGCTCACGTTAAAGTTAAGGGTGAAGCCACGTTATTGGTAAAATTTAAAGGGTTTTTGGGGACCTGGATGTAATAGTAGTAGGGGGCCAAAGAACGAGTCTTATTGGACTTGATTGGTTTGATGCCTTAGGTATTCAGATTACTGGCATAAACCAGACACAAACTGCAGACCTCACGTCAGTGTGCAAAGAATACATGGATGTTTTTGATTCAACCCTAGGGACATACACATGCCCACCTATTTCTTTTAAGTTAGATCCTAACGTTGTTCCAATTAGGGTTAAACCTCGCAGGGTCCCCTTTGCCTTAAAACACAAAATTGATTCCGAAATTGATAAGTTTGTAGAACAGGGCGTGTTACAGCCTGTTGATGGGGGGGGAGTGGGAAACTTCTATTGTCACCCCACTGAAGGCCAACGGGGAAGTTCACATTTGCACTGATTATAAATGCACATTAAATAAGGCCCTCAAGCAACACGCTTACTGGGTCCCTGTGGTCAACCATATTTTAGCCTCCTTGAAAGGGGGAACCATTTTTGCTAAACTTGATTTAGCACAGGCCTATCAGCAATTGCCGGTTGATGAGGCCACAGCCGTGGCTCAAATGATTGTGACTCACAGAGGGGTGTTCAAAGTTAAATGCTTACAGTTTGGAGTCAAGTGTTGCACCAGGTATTTTCCAAGGGATTATGGAACGTACACTTAAGGGCATCCAGAGTGTCTGCCCTTATTTTGATGATGTTCTTATTGCAGGGGAATCCCCAGAAGTGTTGGCCAGAAGGCTCAGGGCTGTTTTGCAGAGGCTTTGCGAAGCAGGCCTCAAATTAAAAAAGAACAAGTGTAGTATTGGGGTTTCATCAACAGAATTTTTGGAGTTCTGAATTGATGCTAACGGCATTCACCCCGCTGATTCTAAAGTGAAGGCCATTAAGATGGCTCCTAGGCCCAAATCAAAAGGACAGCTTCAAGCATTTTTGGGTCTCCTAAATTTTTATCATACATTCCTACCACATAAGGCAGCAATAGCAGACCCCCTCCACAGGCTACTTGACAAAAAAGCTCCTTGGAAATGGACTAATCTACATGAAAAAAATTTCCAGGACTTGAAAGCACTACTGTCTGAAAAATCCACTGTAACTTATTACATAGAGTCTAAACCTGTATGTCTTGCATGTGATGCATCTCCCTATGGGGTGGGGACAGTCTTAAGCCACATAGAGAAAAAATGGGAAACAGGTTCCTATTGCATTTTACTCAAGGACCTTGTCCTCTGCTGAGTGCAACTATGCCCAGATTGACAAAGAGGCCCTGGCCATAGTTGCTGGAATTAAAAAATTTCATGATTACTTATATGGCAGGGATTTCACTGTCTACACTGACCACAAATCTCTGTTGGGACTGTTCACAACAGACAAACAGCCCCCCCACATACTATCTCCAAGAATGTTGAGATGGTCTATTTTTCTGTCTGTATACAATTTTAAACTAATTCACAAACCAGGGAAGGAAATGTGCCATTGCAAAGTTGCGTGGTCACACAGAGAGACGGACACTGGAGCTGGGTAGTAACTTCTTTATTGGATCAGGAATGAAGCTGGGGCTAAGGGGTTACCTGGTGTCTCTTTATACTTGCCCAGGTGAATCGCAACCAATAGATTCAAACCTGGGCTTCCCGCCAAAAGCAGTTGTAGCCTGGAGCTGTCCAGCCCCCTGCTGTGCTGACATTCCGTGTATGCTTAAGAGCATACACTACACCCCTTCCCCATAGTGAGGGATTAACCTCTGTCATTCCGTCTCCCATAACTATATACACTTATTTACATTTATACACAGAATTTACACTTGTTTAATTCCCAGTTACGCCTCCCCTAAGAACGCACATAGTCAGTGAGGTAGCTTGGAGCCTTGTGAGGCCTGCTTGACCTCCTTGGGACTGTTTCCCCAGTGGTATGGTGCTGTTTCTTGTCTCTCTTCCTTGCTGTTGTTGTTGTGGCAGATTGTGGTGTGTATGTGTGTGTGTTGAGGTGCCTTGGCTCTGTGTTATGCTGGGTTCTGGTGACTGCCTGGTTTCCCTGTCTGTCTCCTACCTGGGGTAAGTTTGCCTCTGTGCCTCTCTGGTGACCCTCCTGGGTGTTTGTGTTAGTGTTGGCTCCTCCTCCTCAGCCCCCAGTGTGTCCTCAACAACCCTTTCTGGAGCCCTTTTCCTCAGCTGGTCCAGGTGCCTCTTCCAACAGAGTCCCCCCTCCACCCTTACCTTGTAGAAAAGGGGTCCTGTTTGCTCTAGTATTTCCCCTGGAACCCATGGATGACCTGAGCTATAGTTCCTTGCCCAGATGGGATCCCCCGTGTTAAAATTTGTTTTGATGTTAGGGGTTCTGGCGTCTGCTGCTACTCTGTCTGGGTGGAGCCTGTCCAGCGTTGTTATTAGGCGTCTGCCCCATCTGAGTTCCGCTGGGCTTTTCCCTGTGGCAGTGCAGGGTGTTGCATGTTGGTGTAGGAGGAAGGTGGCCAGTCTTTGCTTCCAATTCCCCTGCACTATGCGCTTGAGGGCGTCCTTTGTTGTCCGCACGAATCGCTCTGCCAAACCATTACTGGCCGGGTGAAAAGGAGCCGAGGTGGCATGTCTAATTCCCAAGGTCCTCAGGAACACCTGAAAGTCCGATGAGGTAAATTGTGTTCCATTATCTGACACGATCACGTCTGGCAGACCATGAGTTGCAAACATTCCCCTTAAAGCTTGAATGGTTCCTGCTGATGTCATGTTGCCCACGGGTACCACCTCTAGCCATTTGGAATGACTGTCTACTGCTACCAGAAATGTGTGTCCTTGGAATGGGCCCGCATAGTCTATGTGTACCCTGGACCATGGGGTGTGTGTTTCCTCCTACTTGTGAACTGGTGCATGTGGCTGTTCTGGTTGTGACCTCTGGCACGTGTAGCACCTAGCTACTAACCCTTCTATCTCCTTGTCCAACCCTGGCCACCACAGGTAGCTCCTTGCCAGGGCCTTCATTCTTACCACTCCTGGGTGGCCCTTGTGAAATAACTGGAGGACTCTTTCTCTAAGCTTTGTAAGAATGATGACTCTACTTCCCCACAACAGGCACCCCTTGTGTGTTGATAGTTCATGCCTTCTGGAAAAGTATGCAGTGAACTCTTGCCCTGGTGATTTGTCCTGCCACCCACTGCTCACCCACAAATGTATCCTGCTTAGAACCTTGTCCTTGGGGGTCTCTGAGGCTATGTCCTTTGCATTAAGGGGGCATTCTGGCAGGTCCTGTATTGCCAATATTTGGGTAGCCAGGTGCGGGGTCCGGCTCAGTCTCCCTTAGGGGGAGTCTGCTGAGGCCATCTGCGTGCCCCATCTGTTTGCCTGGTCTGTGTACCAGCTTGCAGGAATACGCTGACAGGAAGATGGACCAGCGTAGCATCCTGGGTGAAAGAATTTGTGGTGTCTGCTTTTCCGTTGTGAACAACCCTAACAAAGGCTTATGATCAGTGTATATTAAGAATTCCCTACCATATAGGTAGTCATGAAATTTCCTTACTCCTGCAACCACTGCCAGTGCCTCCTTGTCTATCGGCGCGTAATTTCTTTCTGCAGCTGACAGGGTTCTTGAGTAGTAGGCGATGGGGGCCTGAGTTCCATCCTCCCTTAAATGGCTGAGGACTGCCCCAATCCCATAAGGGGATGCATCGCATGCAAGGCAGATTGGCTGGTCTTCCCTGAAGTGCGTGACTGTAGCATTACCTGCTAACAGGTTCTTCAGTGTTTTGAACGCGTTTGTGTGTGCGTCAGTCCAGTCCCACGATGCTTGCTTGTCAAGCAACCTGTGTAGAGGTTCTGCAATTGTTGCTTTGTGTGGCAGGAATGCGTGATAAAAATTGAGGAGGCCCCGGAATGCCTGCAACTCAGACTTGTTTTTGGGAGTTGGGGCTTCTTTGATTGCCCTGACTTTGGATGCAGATGGGTGGATGCCTTGACCATCAATCCTGAACCCCAGGAACTCTGTCTCAGTAACCCCAATCTTGCATTTTTCCCTTTTGAGTTTCAGCCCTGCATCCCTGAACCTCTCTAGCACTGCTTTCAATCGGGTTGCCAAAATATCCTCGGAACTGGCTGCAATTAGGACGTCGTCGAAGTAAGGGCAAACCCCTGGTATTCCCTTGAGGGTCCTTTCCATCACCTCCTTGAAGATTCCAGGAGCTATGCTAACCCCGAACTGCAACCGGTCTACCCGGAATGCCCCTTTGTGTGTGATTATTGTTTGTGCTTTAGCAGCCTCTAGGTCTACCGGCAGCTGCTGGTAAGCTTGTGCAAGATCCAGTTTTGCGAACACCGCCCCACCTTGCAGGGGCGCCAGAATGCTGCTTACCGCGGGGACCGGGTAGGAATGGGCACTCAAAGCTTGGTTAATGGTCCCCTTATAGTCAGCGCAAATTCTAATCTTGCCGTTCACCTTGAGCGGCATTACAATGGGGGTTTCCCATTCTGCTCCATCGACTGGCATTAACACCCCCTGGTCTACCAGCTTATCCAATTCCCGCTCTATCTTGTGTTTTAGCGCAAATGGGACTCTCCTAGCCTTCATTCTGATGGGCTGAACCTGGGGGTTTAATTTAAATGAAATTGGGGAACCAGTGTATCTCCCTAACTGCTCGTCAAACACGTCTGCAAAGTCCTTGCAGATACCTTCAAGTGAAAGGCAGCTCCGCGTCTGGTGAATCCCCGTAATTCCAATGCCCAGCGCTTTGAACCACCCTAACCCCACAAGGCTGGTTCGTTGCCCTTCGACGACCAACACGCTTAATTTGCTCGTGAACCCCTTGTACTGAACCAACACCGACGCCTCCCCCCGAACGTTAATGGGTGAGTTTTGAAAGTCAGAGAGGGTCAGCCTGGATGGCCTCAAGGGAACCCGTTGGCCGCTCCGCTTGCAAATGTCTTTAAACGTTCTGGCGGAGATGATTGACATGGCTGACCCTGAGTCCAGTTCCATCATGCAGGGAATCCCTTGCAGCTTCATTCTTAATTTTATTTTTGGGGTGAGTGTCGGAGGGCCCCCTGTTAAGCAAACAGCCGGCCGTCCCTCCGTGTGGCTGATTGACAGTCTTGGCAACTGCTCCCCGGTACCTGTAGCAAACTGGAACTCTGCTTCCACTTCGTGCAGGCTGTCCCGTTGCTTGCTCCTGCAGACCGCCACAATGTGCCTGGTTTTCCCACACGCCCAACACTTTGCCGACTTGAATCAGCAGGTAGACCAGGGATGCTGTCCTCCGCAGCTTGCGCAACGGGTAGCTTGGGAGCTGTTTGACCCGCAGCCGGAGCACTGGGTAGACCGGGGTTGTCCGCAGCCGCCGTGCTGGGTAGACCATGGTCCACAACCACAATGCTGGGTAGACCAGGGCCAGTTTGTGCTGTAGCCAGGGAGTTGGGTAGACCGGGGCCCGCTCACTCCGCACCTGCACTCCTGGTACCTCAGGTCCGCCACGGCTGGTCGTGGCTCCCTCACGTTGTCTCGGTTGGAGTTGACGGGTCGCGGTTGTCGGTATATGGTGTCCACTTCGGCTTCCGCCCCTTCTGCTTCGCTGCAACCACTCAACTGGTGGACGGCTCCGATCTCTCTCACGTCGGACTCCTCGGCTGTGTCCCAGGCTAGGAACTCCTCCTGGACGTCCCTCAGGGTTAACTTCTGCTTCGCGAAAATTTTCTGCCGCAGCTTCCGGTCCCTCAGGCCACAGACGATCCGATGCCACAGCTGGACCTCTAAATTTTCAAAGTTGCAAAGACGGGCTGCCTGCCTTAGGGCGGCCATGTATTGTTTGGCAGACTCACCCGGCCGCTGATCCCGTTTCTCGAAGCGGTACCGCCACATGATTTTGGACGTCTCAGGCCTGACGTGCTTGGTCAGCTTCGCTAGCAACTCGCCATACCGATGTTGTGGATGTCGTCGGGCGAGCAGAGACCAACCGCCAGCTGGTACGCTTCCGTCCCGCAGCTGCAGAGTAGTGCCGCCGCTCTCTGTCGGTCACCTTTCACCCCGTTCGCCCTTAGGTAGCACTCGAGCTGTCCCACGAAGGCTTCCCACTCCTCGGGATGGTTACTATTGAAAAGGGGATACTGACCCAGTTGTGCCATTCTGCCGTCTCGGTCGTCCTGCGTCTGGATCCGGGGCTGCCGATAGGGTTCCGTCTGCGGCTAGCGCTGTCCGGTGCAGGATCCCACCTTCGTCGCCAGTGCAAAGTCGCTTGGTCACACAGAGAGACGGACACTGGAGCTGGGTAGTAACTTCTTTATTGGATCAGGAAAGAAGTTGGGGCTAAGGGATTACCTGGCATCTCTTTATACTTGCCCAGGTGAATCGCAACCAATAGATTCAAACCTGGGCTTCCCGCCAGTGCAGGTGGCCAATGGATTTAAACCCTGGCTTCTCGCCAGAGCTGACCATGCCCTGGGGCTGTCAATAGCTTGCTCTATTCAGGCTTTCCCGCCAAAAGCGGTTGTAGCCTGGAGCTGTCCAGCCCCCTGCTCTGCTGACATTCCGTGTATGCTTAAGAGCATACACTACAGCCATGCTGATGGCCTCAGCAGACTACCACTGCTACTAATGGATCCAGATCCAGCTCCTGCTGCGAGAATACTGTCCATACAGGACATACCTGAGTTTCCCCTCCATGCAGGGGACATTGCTGCTGAAACTGCTACAGATAAAATACTTAGTAGAGTGTTGTCATGGGTATACACGGACTGGTTGGAAAAAAGTCCAGGCTCAGAATTTCAAAGTTTTTTTGTCAGGAGACATGAGTTGTCTGCACATGAAGGGTGCATTTTATGGGGGGACAGAGTCATAATTCCCACTTCCCTAAGAGACAGGGTTTTATACTCATTACATGAAGGCCATCCAGGCATTGTCAGAATGAAAGCTTTAGCTAGAAGCTACCTTTGGTGGCCGGGCCTTGATAAGGCCATTGAGAGTCAAGTCCATGGTTGTTATACATGCCAGCAATCTAGGCCTGAAATGCCACAGGCTCCAGTTCACAGGTGGGAGGAAACACACACTCCCTGGTCTAGGATTCACATAGACTACAATGGGCCTTTTCAAGGGCAACTCTTCCTGATAGTAGTGGATAGTCACTCATGACTGGAAATAATTCCAGTTCCTAACATGACTACTGCTAGGACCATCCAGGTGCTGAGAAAACTCTTTGCAACACATGGGTTGCGTGATGTCTTAGTTTCTGACAATGGGGCCCAATTCACTGCTACTGAATTTCAGGCTTTCCTTAGAGCTAATCTTATCAGACATGCAATGTCTGCACCCTTTCATCCATCTTCTAATGGTCAAGCTGAACGCATGGTGAGGACAACGAAGGAGGCACTCAAGCACATTGTCACAGGTGACTGGCATCACAGATTGGCAGATTTTTTACTCTGCCAGCATTCTACACCCTGCACGGCCACAGGTAAAAGTCCTGCAGAACTACATTGGGGGAGATGTTTGATTACTAAACTGGACAGGTTGCATCCAGACAGAGTGGCAGCAGAAGTCTCTCGACCAAAGCCTCCGAGGGGGTGCACATGGGCGATTGGGTTTGGGCCAGGAACTATGGTCAAGAGAATTTATGGGTTCCTGGTCAAATAACCATGGCATCCGGACCCCTATCTTATGAAGTGGGGTTGGAGGGAGGGTAAGTTGTCAGAAGACACATTGATCAACTCAGGAAAAGGGTTCCAGAACGACCACTAAGTGAGGACTGCATCATAAGTCCCTCCCAAGGTCCTCAAACTTGTGGCCAACTTGGACCACCAGGATTTTTCCTTCTCAGCGGAGATGGAATCTGAGGAAGAACCGGGTAGCATGGGAGTGCAACATGGAACCCCTGATGAAGCGAGCCAGCTGAACTTCAGCAACCGCTGTGCCTACTCTGCCGAACAGACTGACTCTGGGGTGGGCCAAACTGGTGAGGCCAGCCAGAGCGTTTTGATTCCTCTTGACACAGGAACACAAAGGGACATGGGTCTAACCAGCCCACTGGGTAAGCTGGTAGACCACAAAGTGATGGGAACTCCAAGACGTTCCTCTAGGTGACACAAGCCTCCTGCGTACCTTACAGATTACACTGTAAAATAAAGTGATGTATAGTGTTGTAAAACTTGTTACCACTAACTACAGAAACTTGTGCATTGTGAAACTGCCATTACTGCAATGTAAGCCTGTTCATTAGACATTGTTTAATTTCATTGTAGCCACAGTGAATTTATTACCGTATTTTCCGGCGTATAAGACGACCCGGCATATAAGACGACCCCTGACTTTTGAGAAGATTTTCAAGGTTTTTCGTCTTATATGCCAGAAAATACTTACATGCCAGTTGCCAAGTGTCCGACACAAGCCCGATTCAGATTCAGCCCTGTCTGATGCAAATGGTGCAAAGCCACGCGCTCTTTCAGGCCAGACTCTGCAAACAGCACACGAGAAGCCGCAACCACCGCGGGAACTCTGAGTCCCCGCCTTTCGGCAGCCTGCACGGCCAAGTGCGATTCGGCTTTGAGATAGCATTTGCAGACAGAGCAGCCGCCGCGTCTGGAGCCAAGCCCCGCCCAGGACATGATTGGCCAGGTGGGCCCGGAAGACGCGCTAGAGAGCCGGGCTTGGGGCGGCCATGCCGAGGCCGGCTGGCGAGGGCCGCTGCATGGTCTGCGGGCAAGAGGGGTGCCAAGTACTGCTGTTCCACACTCCGTGACCAGGCAAGCGAATCTTCCGGTCGGCGCGGGTCAGGCGGTGCATCGGCAGGAGCAAAGGTGCTCCCTTCCTACTGTCTGTCGTGGCCTACGGGCGCGACATTCAGTGGGGCCCCTCTTTGCAGCATGCCGCACGGGCTTCACCCGTCTCCCCATGGACACGCCTCCCTCGCTACGGGAGCCACCCCCGCCATCCCTGCACACCACAGATGCAGGCCCACCTCGACTCGTCATGAGCCTGCCTTCTGCACGTCGGCTGCTTCTTCCAACCGTCCGATGCCGCGTCAATCCCTCCAGCGATCGCCAGCCTGGCTCGGAGGCAGGGGAGGCTCGCGAAGAGGAGGCTTCTCCCTCGCGTCCGAACCCCGGTGGCGACAGCGACAGCGGCGGCTCAGCTCCAAGCCGTTCTGTCCCCTCCCCCGATCCGATGAGTGATTGACACACCGACGCCCAGCAGCTGGCCAGCGCACGCGCGCGCAGGACAACTCTGCCAGGTCTTGCCCGGTGCCAGCGGGCTCCGCGGTGTCCTTGACCGGGACTGGACCCATCCGGGCTGCAGTGCCTAGACGCGGTGTGGGCTGGGAAGTTTGGTGGCGACATGCTGGCTGGGAGGCGGCTTCGGAGCGCGTTGCCGGGGACTGCAGATCAGAGAGGTGAATAGTATTTTCCGGCGTATAAGACGACCCGGCGTATAAGACCACCCCCAACTTTTGAGACGATTTTCATGGGTTAAAAAGTCATCTTATACGCCGGAAAATACGGTATTTATTATTTTTATTATTATCACTACAGTTGTATGTGAGTTGATTAATAAGTCTTGACAGCTGTCAAGATTAATCGCGGTTATCATAGTCTGATCTAAGAGGGGAGGGGTGTTATGTACTGGGCTTGTGGTGATACACCACGTGTGTTGCTGGAGCAGCTAATGGCTCTCCAGTAACCCAGACTAGCTGTCTCCTGTCCTGCAACTGGCTAGCCCCAGGCGGCAAGAGTGGGTTCAAACCTTTTGGCTGCCACCTAGGGGCTAGACTATATATTGTGGCTGGTTGAAGCCAAGTTTCACTACAGTTCTAGCAAGAATAAAGAATGTGTTATCCTGTACTCAGCCTCGTGTCTTCCTTCCTGCACCAAAGAGCTCATGACTTAACAATATATATAGAAACTATTAATGGAAAATGGAGCTGAATCATACTGGCACTCAAATCCATTTGTGTGTTGTATAAATGCTTCCCTAATAGGCTTTTACTTTTCAGCTAGACTAAGGCTTAGTATGAGTCCACTTATTATCTTCTTGCAGAAAATAAATTGCATCTGATGGACTAGCACAGAGAAATTCTTGGAATAAAAAACTTTCCATGGAAAGACTAACTGATATTAGAGGAAATTTACTTCCCATAATTTTACACTGGATTGTAACATTGCCTTCTGCATGATGCTTTTGATTTATTATGATGATATAAAAAAGTAAAAAAATATATATCCCAGAAGTAGCTTAGGATGCTAAAAAAAACCTTGTTGATGGCTTAAGGCCTAGTTAAATCCCTTGTGGCTTTTGAAAACAGACAGACCTGTAAGACTGTTTAAAGTAGGCACTGATTCAGCCTTTTATAAAGAAAACCAATCTGTTTTAACTGCTATAAATAAATGTGATCAAATGAAAAATATACTATCTTTGACACGTTTTCTCCTGGTTGGTAGGAGATGTTAAATTCTAAATGGTTATTGATAAGGCCAAGAATTTAAACTCATATCAGCCTGGTTTCCAGTTTGCCACGAGTCTAAAATTTCATTGATTATCCTGATGGTTGACTTAATGACTTTCATTAAGTGACATTTTTGTGCTTTTGCTATATTATTCTGCTACTATTCTTTTTGTGAATGATCCAGAATATGGGTGATTCTTTTTTCAACATCTTCAAAATTGGTGGTAAAGCTGTATCATGATAAGGATGATGTTATATCTAAAGCAATATTTATCTAGATATACTGGCCCCATCTCCACTCATTTTAGAATGACATATTGACAAGCAACAGAAGTAGAACATTAGACATTCTGCCTCAGAAGCAAAATTTCCACCACGTTAAAGCCATTTAGGTGATATAATATACTTTGTCATCTGGGAATGAATTCAGTAAAACTGGTTTTTGAGTAATGACAGAGAAAATTATGAAACCTTGTTTGTCATTTACAATTTGCAATCTTAAGGATTTTTTCAGGTAAAGGAAAATAACAATAATCCATTCATTTCTTAGCCACCTTACTACTGTATTTTTTTTAAGAAACTTAAATTTAGGTATATGTTTTAATGGAATCTAAAATTTGATACTTTATCAAATTACTATATTTTTCTGACAATAAAATGGATATTTTTTGGTAGCTTATTGCTTGATTTTCCAGGGTATTCATTCAAGAAATTGATGTCTATAAATGAATACATTCAGTACTGTAGATATCCTTCAAATCCAAATACTGGTCTCATTTATATTGAAAATAAATTGCTGTGTGTAGTTTCAAATATAATATGTCATAGATACAGAATCACTGAAGTAATGTAAGAATACTTTTATTCAATCAGACACCAAAGGACATAGTCATTTATCTACAAAGGCTCAAATTGTTTACAAATTTAGCATACATTTCCTGCCTATAGCTGAAAAATACACCAGTAAACTAGAGTCAACATGAGATAAAGAGTAGAATGCTCCCTAGAAGAGAAATACAGAGTGCTATAATATTGCTAGTCATCTTGGTAAAGAATAATCATTGATTAACATAGGCTCATTCAATGATGGATTTTTCAGTACATTGTTTAAGGGTTACTCCCAGGCCACTGTGATTAAAGTTCCCTAGAAAAGGTAAGAGGTAGAAAAACTGGCCCACAAAGAAGAGCTTTCAAAGGAGAGTCAGTGACATGATTTGGATTGATAAGTAGCTTTACATAAGAACAAATTTGATACTATTCATGAAGATCAGCTTCTACAAGGTCTAAGAACTTAACTATATAAATATAAAGGTAAAGGTTCCCCCACACATGCGTGCTAGTCGTTTCCAACTCTAGGGGCTGGTGCTCATCTCCGTTTCAAAGCCGAAGAACCAGCGTTTGTCTGAGGACGTCTCCGTGGTCATGTGGCTGGCATCACTAGATGCCAAAGGTGCATGGAACGCTGTTACCTTCCCACCGGAGTGGTCCCTATTTTTCTACTTGCATTTTTACGTGCTTTCGAACTGCTAGTTTGGCAGAAGCTGGGACGAGTAACAGGCACTCACTCTGTTACGCGGCACTCGGGATTTGACCCGCCAAACTGCCGACCTTCTGATCGACAAGTTCAGCGTCCTAACAGGTATAAATCTTGTATTTATTTTTCCTTCCTTTTTATATCATCTCCTTGTTGCAGCTCATTTCTCAGGTTTAGCTGTGGACAGAACCTGCACTGTAGTTACATAAAAGTGTCTGGGCCTGTTTCCCAACTTCCTAACTCCAACCTTCATCTGTTTAGTGCCGTAGTCCTTAAACTGAGAGTAATGGAACAATTTGTAATTGCTTATGTGAGTCAGGGATTAGGTTTGGGACTACTGCTGTTGAGACACTTGCATAAAACAATAGAGTCCTTCCGTGTGTTTTCAAGACCAGGAGAACAGGTTATTGACTCAAATAGTTTAAGACCCACTACACTACTTGTTATAAAAGATAGAATTGAAAGCTGGTCAGCCTGCTAAGCTTTACTGAAAGCTTTTGTAAACTTACTCAGAGGATGGGGGAAACAGTATGATTTGAATGAAAGTGGGCCCAGTATGGTTGTAACTCATCAGTAGAATATCAACATGCAGAAGTTACAAAGCCTGATCTTCAAAATCTATAGCTGCTTTGGGGAAGCCCCAATCTGAAAGCAAACAGAGTTTCTGTCATCCCATGAAGATAGCACTCAGCCAATCCTCTTCTATGCCTCTTAAGGCCATAGAAAAATAAACCCAGTTGATTAATTTTAGAAATTAGTTCCATAATGAATGCAATGCCTTGTTGATTTGTTTTCTTCTTTCCTTGTAATTTTTATTCCTCTTGTGTTTTGATGTTAGATCCTGAGCCAGTGGCCACTTTATTGTTTAAATGGGTTTGTAAACCACTTGGGATACATTTTCTTATTAATTGAAAATAGTAATAAAATTTAAATAGGTAATATTTATCTTTTTTTGGAGTCTGACAATAGTGCAAGTAATTTGATTCATTGTCAGAATGCAATAATATGTTGTTTACAGTATATCTATTTTTCTCTCCATCTTCCCCAGCCCCATCAAAGAAAAATAGGCTCTGTCTTTTTGGATAAATTGATCGTACATAATAATAGTTATATTAGGTCTTTAATTCTAAATTATTTTATTTAGCTAAATATTAAAATAATTAAGGATGTCTCTAGATACTCTTACTCTAGAAACTGATTAACTTCAGGTAATTCCCAGTTAGCAGGAAAGCTGTATCACAATATCTCCTGACATTCAGTATGGCTGAAAATATCACACAGGGTATACACTGTATTTATATATATAAATCTTTCCTTCTCCCAAAGCAGGGTAGTGATGGTAATTTCATGTAACACCCTGTGCATGAAAAGGAAGTGTAACATCTGTATCTTTTTTTTAACAGCATAATGGAAGGTAGATTATATATACCCTTTAGATAGCCTCAGATGGTTGAAAAACTGTTCATAGTCCATTCTTATATATTGTAACAGATATGCCAACAAATAGTATTTTAATTAGTAATTTATCCACATTATAAGGAAATAAAATCTGTTGATTGAATCACCACCAAGATGCTTAAAATCTTATCAACTCACTGCTATTTTCTGTATATTTTAGTGCCATGATGGATAGTATTCAGTTGCCAACGGATGCCCTTTGTTTCTTAAAAAAGAAAGAAAGAAACAATGGGCAGTATTAGGAGTTTCAGTGTATTTCTCTCCTAATCTTAATATTTATTTTGTTTCATTTCTTGATAAAAGTCTTCTAGAGATCACTGCATTTTTAAAAGTAGTTTCCTGACAAATTTTGATGGCAGGATCTCAGAAGGTTCCAAAAATGACAAAATGAAAGGAGATGTAACTACTTTATTGTTATACGTCATACTGTTAGAATGAGAATGAATATTTTTTAAATATTTGAGTGGCTTCTTTTCAACAAACTCTGTAAGTACCCTAGTGAGCAAGCAGATAATAACAATTGTATTTGCTCTCTCCCAACAATATCTACTGTACTGAATTGAAACACAAATGATTTTATAAATCTGGATGGGTCAGAAAGTTATCTAAGTTCATGGTGTTAATAAAATGTTTTGAGCTTCTAGTGGCAGAATAAGACTTGGTACTGATTACTGAGATCACCTGAAGAGGTCCTTCTTTTTTATTAATATTTTGTAAGAGAAATGGGTCATTTGAAGTGGTTGCACACCATTTTTCCATCCATGTCAGCACTCAGGGTTATTCTGAAAATATTGGGAAATGTATTCTGAAACCATCTGACACACACACACACACACACACACACACACACACACACACACACACACACACACATATATATATATATATATATATATATATATATATATATATATATACACACACACCGTATATACTTGAGTATAAGCCGACTCGAGTATAAGCCGAGACCCCTAATTTTACCCCCCAAAACTGGAAAAAAGTTCTTGACTCAAGTATAAGCCGAGGCTGGGATCCGCCGTTCTGCAAGCCTCCGCCGCTCTGCAAGCCTCCGCTGCCCCATTCTCTCAATGGGAGGCTTGCTTCGGCTGCTTTTCTTTTGGCAGAGCCATCCATACTGGAGGTGGATGGGGGCAGGGCTGGTGCACGTTTTGCCTCTCTCGCCCGGTGGAGAAAAGAGGGCAGCGGGAGCCTCTGGGTGCCCAAGCCACGTCGGAGGGTCTCCAACCTGTGTGTGTGTGTGTGTGGCGGGGGGGGGAGAAATCAAATTGGATCTTTTTATTGATGTATCGTACTTTTATTCGGTAATAGGTTTTTATGGATCAATTATGAACACCCGGGGTCCCTCTGCGACTTACGGGCGGAATATCTAACTTCAGAGCCGTCCTCTCCAGCTGCGGTGGCCTGGGGGAGGGCAGCGCGGGGCTCTAGGAGGTACTCAAGATAGTTGGGGGGATCCAACCTGCCGCGGGGGGTGGGAGTGGGACTTTAGTCACGGACGGCGAGAGGAACCTTCGGAAGGGGAAGCGGGAACGAAGAGAAGATGAGGGTGGAGCGATCGGGGAGCCGGTAACTCAAGTTCCCCGAGTGGCTTTCAGCACTGGAGAAAATGCAAAATCGCTCGAGACCAAACTCGAAGGAATCAGCTGCCGGTGGGAGCGAGGCGATCCGTGCGGTCCCGTGACAGCCAGTCGGGCAAGCAACGCGAAGAGCGGCAGGGCTTTATTTTTGCACCGTGGAGCTCCCCCTCCCCCTCCTCCCAAACTCCCCCTCTCTCCCCCTTCCCCCCACTTCCCAGAGCTGAATACAGGGTATTAACCGGTGGCGGAGGCTTGCAGAATGGCGGATCGAGCCTCTGTCGGCGGCGGAGGCTGGATCCGCGCTCCGCAAGCCTCTGCCGCTGGCGGAGGCTGGATCCGTGCTCCGCAAGCCTCTGCCGCCGGCGGAGGCTGGATCCGCGCTCCACAAGCCTCTGCCGCCGGCTGGATCCGCGCTCCGCAAGCCTCTGCCGCCGGCGGAGGCTGGATCCGCGCTCCGCAAGCCTCTGCCACCGGCGGAGGCTGGATCCACGCTCCACAAGCCTCTGCCGCCGGCTGGATCCGCGCTCCGCAAGCCTCTGCCACCGGCGGAGGCTAGATCCGCGCTCCGCAAGCCTCTGCCGCCGGCGGAGGCTGGATGCGCGCTCCGCAAGCCTCTGCCGCCAGTGGAGGCTGGATCCGCGCTCCGCAAGCCTCTGCCGCCAGCTGGATCCGCGCTCCGCAAGCCTCTGCCGCCGGCTGGATCCGCGCTCCGCAAGCCTCTGCCACCGGCAGAGGCTGGATCCGCACTCCGCAAGCCTCTGCCACCGGCGGAGGCTGGATCCGCGCTCCGCAAGCCTCTGCCGCCGGCGGAGGCTGGATCCGCGCTCCGCAAGCCTCTGCCGCCGGCTGGATCCGCGCTCCGCAAGCCTCTGCCGCCGGCGGAGGCTGGATCCGCGCTCTGCAAGCCTCTGCCGCCGGCGGAGGCTGGATCAGCGCTCCGCAAGCCTCTGCCACCGGCTGGATCCGCGCTCTGCAAGCCTCTGCCGCCGGCGGAGGCTGGATCCGCGCTCCGCAAGCCTCTGCCGCCGGCTGGATCCGCGCTCCGCAAGCCTCTGCCGCCGGCTGGATCCGCGCTCCGCAAGCCTCTGCCGCCGGCGGAGGCTGGATCCGCGCTCCGCAAGGCTCTGCCGCCGGCGGAGGCTGGATCCGCGCTCCGCAAGCCTCTGCCGCCGGCTGGATCCGCGCTCCGCAAGCCTCTGCCGCCGGCTGGATCCGCGCTCCGCAAGCCTCTGCCGCCGGTGGAGGCTGGATCCGCGCTCCGCAAGCCTCTGCCTCCTCTTGTCCAAAAAGGCCTGTTGGAAAACTGCACAGAGCAGAAGCGGCAGCCAGGAGCCCACCATCTCTCCTCTGCCGCTCGCTCTCGCCACTCCAGCCCTGGCGATCCAAAGAGACGAAAGGCCCCGAGCGATAGGAAGGGGATCTCTGCCCTAGAGCGGGAGGGGGGAGGGAAAAGGGGGAGGAGGAAAGGCCCGATTGCTTTGTGTTGAGCTGGTTCAGCTCAGCCGGACTAGGCGGGGCTGCGGCTCCCAGCTGAGGCCGCTGCCGCCATCCAAGTCCGGCCGGCAAGAACTTTTTTCTCCCCCCCCGCAGCGACGAGTAAAGCGTGACTTACTTCCTCCTCCGTGCCCACGTCGCCTTCTCGCCCAACAATCCCAAGTAAGGGGCGGCCTCGGAAAGGGGCTCTAACTTTCCCCTACCGCTCGAACTTATCTTGGAGAGGAAGGCAAAATCGGGAGAGGGAAGAAGAGCAAGGACTGGAGCAGCGCTTGCCCGGCTTCTCTCCCCTGCAGGGAGTGGCGGGGTCGGTTCCGCCTCCGCCATGTTCTCTCTCGAGAGCCTTGTCCCATCCGCAAAGCGCCAGCGCCGCTGCGGCCGCCCCCTTCCTAGCCAGCCCTCAGCCGCTTCACAAGCACCCGTTGCCGGCCCAGTTCTATCAGACCCGCGCGGCGCTGCACGTACTCCGTTTACACTGCCCCCGTACTTCCCCCACACGTCCCTTCTCCCGCCTCCTTCCCATAACGGCCTCTACCTACCGGATGGCGCCTCAGCTCCCCGCGTCCACTGCCGCCGCCGCCGCCGCCCCCTTCCTAGCCAGCCCTCAGCCGCTTCACAACCACCCGTTGCCGCCCCAGTTCTATCAGACCCGCGCGGCGCCGCACGTACTCCGTTTACACGGCCCCCGTACTTCCCCCACACGTCCCTTCTCCCGCCTCCTTCCCATAATGGCCTCTACCTACCGGACGGTGCCTCAGCTCCCCGCGTCCGCTGCCGCCGCCGCCGCCACCCTGACCAAACCCTCTCTGCCTGCGCGCGCCCTCCCTCCCTCCCTCCCTCCTCTCTGTCTCTAGCTGGGCGAGGCTTCCAGCCGTCGCCGTGACGCTGCACGCCCAGCTTCTCTCTGATTTCCCTGGCCCAGTCCAGTGATGCTTGAGAGGAAAAAAAAAGCGAGTGAGCGGGCGAGGGGGGTAGGGAAAGGCGAGAATGACCGCTTTGTGTTACCTGCCGTGAAACCAGTCCTTGCAGGCGTCGCACTCTATCATGAAGGGGGTTACATCGTAGGGCAGCCAGGCAGCGGAAAGAAGCAGGCAGGCAGGGCGCGGAGGTCCGGAGACCTGCCGATGTTTGGGGAGGTTTGGGGAGGTGCGCGCGCACCTCCCCAAACTTAGGCAGGTCTCCGGACGGCGGCGGCTTGGGAGAGGTGCGCGCGATCCCGGAAGCACCGAAGCCTCGGCCGCGCGCAAGTCCTCGGTAAGTTCTTTTTTTTTGTTCACTGGAGTATAAGCCGAAGTGGATTTTTTCAGCCCAAAAAGTGGGCTGAAAAATTCGGCTTATACTCAAGTATATACGGTGTGTGTATATATATATATATATATATATATATATATATATATATATATATATATAGTCATGGCCGAAATTGTTGGCACCCCAGAAATTTTTCCAGAAAATCAAGTATTTCTCACAGAAAAGTATTGCAGGAACACATGCTTTGCTATACACAGGTTTATTCCCTTTGTGTGTATTGGAACACAACAAAAAAGGGAGGAAAAAAAGCAAATTGGACATAATGTCAAACAAAACTCCAAAAATGGGCCGGACAAAATTATTGGCACCCTTTCAAAATTGTAGGTAAACAAGATTGTTTCAAGCATGTGATGCTCCTTTAAACTCACCTGGGGCAAGTAACATGTGTGGGCAATATAAAAATCACACCTGAAAGCAGATAAAAAGGAGAGAAGTTCACTTAGTCTTTGCATTGTGTGTCTGTGTGTGCCACACTAAGCATGGACAACAGAAAGAGGAGAAGAGAACTGTCTGAGGACTTGAGAACCAAAATTGTGGACAAATATCAACAATCTCAAGGTTACAAGTCCATCTCCAGAGATCTAGATTTGCCTTTGTCCACAGTGCGCAACATTATCAAGAAATTTGCAACCCATGGCATTGTAGCTAATCTCCCTGGTCGTGGACAGAAGAGAAAAATTGATGAAAGGTTGCAACGCAGGATAGTCCGGATGGTGGATAAGCAGCCCCAAACAAGTTGCAAAGGAATGCAAGCTGTCCTGCAGGCTCAGGGAACATCAGTGTCAGCGCAAACTATCCGTCGATATTTAAATGAAATTAAAAGCTATGGCATGAGACCCAGGAGGACCCCACTGCTGACACAGAGACATAAAAAAGCAAGATTAGAGTTTGCCAAAATGTACTCGAGTAAGCCAAAATCCTTCTGGGAAAACGTCTTGTGGACAGATGAGACCAAGATAGAGCTTTTTGGTAAAGCACATCATTCTACTGTTTACCGAAAACGAAATGAGGCCTACAAAGAAAAGAACACAGTACCTACAGTGAAATATGGTGGAGGTTCAATGATGTTTTGGGGTTGTTTTGCTGCCTCTGGCACTGGGTGCCTTGAATGTGTGCAAGGCATCATGAAATCTGAGGATTACCAAAGGATTTTCGGTCGCACTGTGGAGCCCAGTGTCAGAAAGCTGGGTTTGCATCCGAGATCTTGGGTCTTCCAGCAGGACAATGACCCCAAACATACGTCAAAAAGCACCCAGAAATGGATGGCAAGAAAGCACTGGAGAGTTCTGAAGTGGCCAGCAATGAGTCCAGATCTGAATCCCATTAAACACCTGTGGAGAGATCTTAAAATTGCTGTTGGGAAAAGGCGCCCTTCCAATAAGAGAGACCTGGAGCAGTTTGCAAAGGAAGAGTGGTCCAAAATTCCGGGTGAGAGGTGTAAGAAGCTTATTGATGGTTATAGGAAGCAACTGATTTCAGTTATTTTTTCCAAAGGGTGTGCAACCAAATATTAAGTTAAGGGTGCCAATAATTTTGTCCGGCCCATTTTTGGAGTTTTGTTTGACATTATGTCCAATTTGCTTTTTTCCCTCCCTTTTTTGTTGTGTTCCAATACACACAAAGGGAATAAACCTGTGTATATCAAAACATGTCTTCCTGCAATACTTTTCTGTGAGAAATACTTGATTTTCTTGAAAAATTTCTGGGGTGCCAACAATTTCGGCCATGACTATATATATATATATATATATATATATATATATATATATATATATATATATATATATATATATATATATATATATATATATATATATATATATATATATATATATATATATATATATATATATATATATATATATATATATATATATATATATATATATATATATATATATATATATATATATATATATATATATATATATATATATATATATATATATATATATATGTTAAATGCTGTTAACTATTTAGATTACCTTGCTAGGCCCCAAACATGGGACAAATCTTTATTTCCTGTTTCAGCCTAACCGAAGGCCATCGACAGGCAGTAGTCACAACAGTGACAGCTCATATTTGTGTAAATTTTAGATTGCTAACAAAGAATTAAAGGGAGACTGATATGCATTTCAAACCTATTTGTTTTCATCGGTCAGCCATATATATATATATATATATATATGAATTTTATCCATGTATTATGTCTATGGAGACTCTCAGTCATCCAGCTCATCCAGGCCGTGGTTGCCCCAAAGGTGCTTTCTCAAAAGTCAACTGGACTTTTTTTTTTCCTTGGAGGCGTTTCATGTCTCATCCAAGAAGCTTCTTCAGATCTGAAGTGAAGCTTCAGTGAAGAACTGAAGAAGCTTCTTGGATAAGAAGCGAAATGCCCTCAAGGAAAAACAGAGGAAGTCCAGTTGCCTTTTGAAAAAGCACCTTTGGGATATTCATTAATTAATTTTACTTTTAATCAGTGTAAAATACTACATTGCAAAGGCATTCATTTACATGTACTATTCTACAAAGCCTTGTATATTTATTGAATAACATATTTTGAAAATTTTAAATGTGATCATCCCTGTAACACCCACCCATATACTGTAGAACTTACCATTTGCAACTGTTGGCATCAATATCAATATCCAATTAAAACAGCATTAAGTATATTTTGAGTTTGAAGGGTCTGCCAAATATAGAGATAATTAAAAGCTCAAAATCTAACATATCAGGGTTCCCAGAAATTGAAGAATTTCAGAATGTTAAATTTTTCAGATCACAATCAAAATATTAATGTATGTCATGTCATGGTGACACAGTATGGGTACAAGGGAGCATGCAGAGAATCCTGAGTTCCTGGTATGAAAAATGGTTTATAGAGACTCTTGCAATACTATAAGAAAAACTAAAAATATATCTATAAATGCTTTAATTGAATAGGCTTCTGGAATCAGGTACCTCAAATTGTCATACTTCCAAGTCATAGAATTTTTTTCAATAACTCTTCATTTTGTATGGTTTCGTACCTTTCCCCTCTGAAGTCATGATGGGTTTACTTTGGAGAAGGGCATTAAAATCACAAAGTTTAGAAGAATGCTCAGTCAACATTTTGAAAAACACAAAACAAAAGATATTGCGTGGGTTAATCAGTAGGAATATAAATTTCTCTCTCACTAGAATCAATGGGTGGAAATTAAGTGATAGGGCCAAATAAAAGTTCTATTGCTCTTGCTCAGATGGTGTGCATATATAAAATATTAGAAACTGTGGTTCTTCCATCTCAGCTCTTCCTCAATCCCTGAGGAGTGCTCCATTCGTGACTTGTGGTGACCTTAAAGGTGGCCATTTTGATATAGCAACAGTAAATTGATTGGAGCACACTGAAGAGTTGCTTTTAAATAGAGCTTAATAATGTTTTTACTCTTGCTAAATGGTGTAGAAAGAAATGGAGTGTACACTTGATTGAAAAGTAATTAACTCAATAAGACTGGACAAACACAACTATATTTATTTATTTGGGTGCTGGTTATTTAAACAAGATATAGTGTTTTCTCAAGTTGACACAAATATTCTTGAAAAGACTTAATTTTGGTATGACTTTTCCACAGCTGTTAATCCTCTTAAATTGTATTGGTTTAGATTAAGCATATTGTTATTCTCCTTGCATGTATGTCTGTTCCTTGCAGCTTGTTATTTTATTTTTGTTACTGCTTTGTGGGAGGGGAAAACTCTTAAACATGAAAGTCATTGTAGTGATGTGGGGAATGAGACTTCATCTGATAACTTTCCAAAATCTTGAGGAGAATTCAGAGGGGTGGTCAGCTGAGACAGCACTATTAATGTGTTGCAGGCAAGATATGCTGAGTTTAGATGGTCTTGGATTCAACTGAATCGTAAATATCAAGATGGTTATAGACTGATAGAGAATTTTTGTATAATGAAAGACTGGGTATTTAGCTGCACCTCTTGGATGCTCAGGTAAGAACAAGACTTTAGCATCTCAACAATGAGGATTACACTCCCCGTCACACACACACACACACACTCACAAAAGTAAAAGCATTTTTTTTGTTCCTGAGGCAAGAAAGTAGTATCTCTTCACATCTGAGGGGCAAAAATAAATGTATTGCTACTACCAATAATAATAGCCATTGACATTGACAAAGTCCATTGCTTTACTTCAAACAGATTAAATTTGAGACAATACCTTTAATACCATTAATACCTTTAATATCATCAAATAACAATATCTCCCTATCTTACAGTAGATCCTTGGGAAGGATTAGATAGGTAGATAAAAATGCCAAATTCAGTCTAAACATCTGGCTGACCAATGAATCATAATAATATAAGAGTACAACAACGATTCAAACAATTTTCCAGAAGTTTTTGTCTCAGTCATACTGATTATATGTTGATATTGACGAAGCAGCATCAAAGGTGAATTCAGTGTTAAATAGAGGTGCAATGTCTGTGTTCTAAAACCAATGATAAATATTTAATTTTTACCACATTTGCTTGGTGTTTAAAGCCACACTTTTATTGTTGCTTTTCTTTGATGCATTCATTTTGATATGATTTTTAACAAGTGATCTTATACTTTTCATGTTTCTTTCATGAAGGCTATGTCTGTATGCCCCACATTTTGGTTTTTTTTACCCTAACAGACTTTTCTTTTGTACATTTTCAGTACAATTCATTTTATATATTTAATTTCACAATTTTAACTACATGTAATCTAGACTACTTAATAGAAAATTGTTTCAATTGAGTAAGAAAGTAAATATATATAGTACATAACAAATATTTTCATATGGTCATATTCAAAAACATGAAATCTTTTGAAAGTACTGTTCCCAATTTCCCAGAAATGGATTCCAGCTGAGTTACATTTTATCTTCACTGGGTCTATTGTCTGAAGAACAAAATGCAAGATGCAATTTTTTAACAATCCTTTGAGCAAAATGTGACATAAAGCATAACTCTCTAATTTGATTTAACCATATACATACAAGTCCAAGATAATGCAAGCTCCCAAGTTTTAAATATAAATAGCTGAGGAAAGCGAAGGACTTAGGTGTGTGTAATACTTTTTTTCCCCCTGTTCCTCAACACAGTTTCAGTCTCTCACAATTCTGACAGCCTGCTGGGTCGTTGCTAACCAGCACTAACATCACTTCAACCTTGAAATGATTACACATGTAGTTTGTAAGCTTACAACAGAAGCAAACATTCATGTACCAGGTACTCTTCAAAATATGTTCCTTGTCACTAATGAAGGCAGATGCTCTGCACACTAGAGGAGACATCAATCTATGAGGAAAATGCCTTTCTGCAATAGCTTCTTCATATGCATTCAATATTTTCCTGAGAAATCGCATGACTGTCTCAGGCTACAGCAGCACATAATCTCTCTGAAGGTTTTCCTCAGCTCTTGGCTTCGGAAGGCGTAGATAAGCGGATCAATAATGGAGTTACACATGATTAGAATGAGGTACAGGTGAAAATGGGACATAAAACAGATACAATAGGGATTATGAGGACATGAGATGTAGAAAAGCAAGTGGAGGAAGAGTGGGGCCCAGCATACTACAAAGACTCCAATCAAGATGGTCAGAGTGATGGCTCCCTTCATATTGGCCCCTTGACGAATTGGGCCCGTGCCTGGAAGAATTGCAATCTTTTTCATGTGCAGCCGGGCTAGCATGAACATGTGGACATAGAGAGAGGCCATGAGGACTAACATGGTGAAGAACATGGCGATGAGGCAAATGATCACAACGCTGCTGTCAGAATAAATAATGAACAGGACACCTGACACCGTGCAAGCTGCCCAGATACAGGTGATGATGATACCAACACGCCTCCCTGTCATGATGTTGTGATACTGGAGAGCATAGAAGATTGTGAAATACCTGTCCACAGCTATAGAAAGTAGACTGCAAATGGAGGCCAGGAGAGAGCTGCAAATCACCGAGTCAATGATATTGTCAATGCTAACGGTAAAACTGTGCGCGTCGACCTCTGTATTGTTCAACCAGGTGATGACAATGGTTTCTGATCCATTGGAGATGCTCACCAGCAAGTCAGCCACTGCTAAGCTGCAAATGAAAAAGTACATTGGGGAGTGCAAATTCTTGTTCTTGGCTATAGCTGCAATCACCAGCACGTTCTCGAGCAAACTGACAAAGCCTAAGGTCACAAATACTTCTGGGGAGACAAAAAGTTGCTCATAACACCCTTCTGAAGAGTAGCCCTTGTCCATCGAACTGTTCAGATCACTGTGATGTAGTCCATGGCTGTGGTTCCATGCATGAAGAGGCCGATGAACTCCATAGCGGTAAGTGAAATTCATTTTACCGTGTCTTCATCCAAAAGCACATCTTGCTTGGCCAACTTGCAGCTTGCAGATTAATTCCACTCATTTCAAGTCTCTCTCTCTCTCTCTCTTTCTCTCTCTCTCTCTCTTTGAATGGTACCCTGGGATTTTCAGTGCTAGGAATTTCAAGACGCCATTCCCTGGAGCCGCAGGGTGTACCTCAGAAAGAAAAGAGATTTGATGTGCAAGAAATCGGTCAGGTCTCTGACAATGAATGCTTGTTTTGCCAACTCCACAAGTGCCTGTATTCACTGGGATGAGGGATCTGAAGGTGGCTTTCTTCTCTTTATCTCCTGGAGCCTCAATCTCTAAAACTAAAGCACCAGAAATGAAATGCTGCTGAAGCAGCAGCAGCTGCTGGGCTTTTTAAAACAATTGTTTCAGAACACAAATACTACTCAGCTGTCTATGCAATGTTTGCCTGCCTGCTTTCTGCTGCTTCTTATATGGGAGATGGGATAAAAAGGTAGTTAGAGGCAGTTCCTCCCCATCCCCCATGGTTTAGTGATCAGCCAATAGAGAGCAAGGGAAAAGGGAGTGCGGGAGGCACTGAATTCATTTCAGTTTTCTACATGTCTTGCAGGATGGCTTTCCAGACTATATAATTCCTGAATAATACAAAGGAGTCCAAATCAGCACAGGCTGGCAAGTTCCTTTTGCTTGTGTAGATGGTATGATTGACGATGGTGAGCATAATCAGAATATCTTCTAGAATCTAGCCTGTAAGCAGGATAAGTGGGATGTAGAAAACAGAAGCCTATTTTATGGCAACAAAAAGATGAAGGTTCTGTGAAGATGGTAGGCGATCATGAAGGGAGACCCTGGATTGAATCAGCCAACCAGTCAAGGGAGGAACGTGGGTGTAACATTGTCTTGGCATCCTCATCAGACCAAGTTCAGTGTTTGTGGTTTGTAGTAATAAGTTACTTTTCACATTATAACCTGCAAGCAAAATTGTGAAACCAAGAGAAACAAGTTTCAGAATGAGAACTGAAGGAGGCAAACCATAAAGCAATCAATGCTAGCATTTGAAATGAATGTGGCTCCTAATTCTTCTGTTTCTCTTGAATAAATATTTAGCTCCTTAATTATGAGGAATGTGTGCATTTTTTTTCTTTTTTGCCTAGTAATCTGTCTAATGCAATGTAAAATACTTCATTATAAATTTTATTCACATGAAAAAGACATTGGTTTTAGTTGCCCATGGAGTGAGGATGGGGAACAGTAAAATACATTAATGTTTTAGTTATCTAAATGGAAGGTTAGGTTTCTCTCACTTCAAATCATTTATCTTTAAATTGGAAGAATTATTTTAATTTTTCTGGGAATATTTTAATAGAGGGGGATTTTTGTTGTTTCTTTGTAGGAGACTGAGGATTTCCTAAATTCAGGTTGTCTTTCTTCTGAATAACTACAGTAAGTAGAATTGCTATGAAAATTGATGCCATTTCCTTTATATTTTATTCCCTCCAAAGATCTATTTGCATGTTTCTAAACAGACATGAAGAAAATTGTGAAAAAAATAGCATGTTAACCCTAAATGTCATGAATTAGCAACTGATATGGATTTGTATCTAGATAAAAGAGATAGGAGGTGGGATGAAGAAATAAATGTCTGTAACTTTAGAGGGGAAGGAAAATCACTAAATATTGTGATTAAGCTTTATTTCTTTTCTTTTTTCTTTTTTTGCACATTTTACTCATTCTTTCCAGTCTCTCTTCTTTAAGATTAGTGCAATTCATTATGCATACCAGATTAGTTCTCCAGTTAAATCTGCAAGTCAGCTTGTAAAAGGATTCCTACCCCCACCCCCCAAAAAATCCTTTTATGGGTATCAGTAAGCATAGCTAAAAAAAAGAAAGAAAACTCAAAATCTGGGATAAATGCCTCTCAATCCACTAAGCAGGAGGTCTCCAACCCTTTTGATTTGGTGGCCCAGGAAGGGAGTCAGGCATTGCTACATGCACATGTGCAAATAAGCCATGCATATGTGCACAGAAAAATTAGCACTGTGCACGCACAGACAAATGGGCCATGCATGAGTGCATGTTCACACACAAATGGTCGCATGTGAGTGCATGAGTACATGCAAATGGGGTTGCATGGGCACGAGTGCTGCAAATGGGGCGGTTCTAGTGCTGGCAGGATGCTATGGGTGGCACTAGTACCGGTGGGACACTCTGGGGGCAGGGCGGCACTAGCGGCGGCAGAATGCTTGTGGTGGCACTAGCACTGATGGGACGCTTGGCGGGGTGGCGCTAGCACTGGCGGAGTGCTCGGGGCAGCGCTAGTGTGTGGGGGGTGAGTACACTGGCCATCCCTTCACGCAGCCAGTGGCCAAGCAGCCACGGCTCAGTAGTGGGCCACAGCCCACAGGTTGGGGAACCCTGTTTTAAAACACCAGTAAAGCCACAGTGTCCACAAATGGACAAAAATAAGAAAACTAAAAAAAACAGGGAAAGTGAATGCTTACTATGAAGATGGTAGCAAATAGATATTGTACAGAAAACTAGTTTTGCCCTATAGTGGATATATGGGGATTTGCAGGACATATCTCAAAGACACTGCTGTTGCTGTTGTTCTTTTTTTTATTAAAGAGTTTTACAAAAACAAAATTTTACAATATATCCCCAAATCCCTCCCACCCCAAACCCACCCACTTCCCCCCCCACTTCCCAGAGCTAAATACAGGATTATAGTTACAATAATCATATTCTAAATAAAAATTATGCATAATATACAATTAACCAAATTCATAATGTGCTTTAACTCCCCTTTAATATAACTACAAACAACGTGCTAATAAGAATATCCCACTAAAATCTACTCATAAGCTAAATGGAACTTTTTAGTCCCATATTTGTTCTGAATATAATTTATCCATCTCCTCCAAACTGAAATATATCTTTCCTGTGAATGATCTTTCAAATAAGCAGAAATCTTAGACATTTCTGCAAGATTCGAAACTTTAAACACCCATTCTTCCTGTTGCTGTTGTTCTTGAAGACAAGCTTGAATGTGCAAACCCCTTGCACTAGAAGAGATCTCCTCCCTCAGTGGTAACCATAAGCTCCTTAATTGATTACTACAACTATAATGGGAGTCCCATTGGGTTTGCACTGAGGCCCAGAGAAGTCAGTATATATCCCAGGGCTTCTCATTTAGCATTTATACTTTTTCCTTTTTCCTCCTGTCAGGATTTCAGTAGCCTAGTGCCCAGATCTGGTAGCTCTAGGAAGGGCAAAAGAAGACAGCACCATTGTAATTTCTGGTCTACTTTAGCTGCCCAATCATATTTTCCAATCTAGTGCACATGTGTATAGTTTTTCTGTTGTTGTTTTGTTTTGAAATGGAATTACCCAGCAGCCAAGGCAAAGGAGAAGAGAGATTTAGACTGCCATTATATTGCCTCTTACTGAAGACAGCTGGATGTTTTAATAAATAGGTATATAAAATAACATAAAAGTGTAACTCTGTACAGACCTTGAAGCAGGACTCATTGCAAGGAAAGTTATTATTTTTTTTCTAAGCAAATCTGCATTGTGTGGCTTTATGTCTACAGAAGACAGAGGCAAGCATGCAAACTGGGCAACTGAGAAGCAAGATCATGCCCTGTTCAAATGCTAGATTTTTAGATTTGGTAATAAGATTCCCTGTCAATCTTTAGGAACTGGTCTCTTCCCCAAGGTGTCTTTATGTGTAAATTTGATTTTTCATTTTCTGTGGGATTATTTTGAACTAGTAATAATACCAATATTTCCACCATCCCCTTTATTTTAATTCATTTATATTCAGCCTTTTCTCCAAGAAACAATAAACCCTTGGAATCACCTTTTCAAGAATGAAAGAAAAACATTTATATACAGACAGATGAATAACAAGCCCAAGGTCATCCAGTGAGTGGTGCAAAGCATCCATATGGGTTTCTCCTCCAGTTTCTTATATATCTGAGGCAATGAGTTGATCTCTGTCTCTTCTCTCTAAAGTACTTCTGTTTTCTGTTACTCATCTGTATCCATAAAACACAAAACATTATTCCCGTTCCTGTCCTGCATGCACACACACTGGTTAGGCATAAAATATAAATAATATATGTCATTTAGTGTTATGTCCTGGAGGCTTTCTATATTCTATATACTTGAATAGGAGATCACCAAAAAATCCTACAGTATTAATCTAGTTTAGAGAAAATAAAATAAAACATCCTCGGAGAAGGGCGGGATATAAATGGAATTAAAATAATAAAAATAAAAAATAATTAAAAAATTTACTTGCACACAAAGCCCCCACTGATGGACGTCTCCATGTAGTCACCAGGACTTGAGATCAATTCAAGCAAGACTTTACTGTTGCTACTTGAAAGGCCCACTTACAAAATTTGCAAAGTGATTCAGTACAACCTGAAGTCTATAAGCCATCAGTCCAATAAATTACTACTTACCTCCAGAAATAGATTATATTTACAAGCATGTTGTGACATAATATTGTAGCAAATATACTAGCACGAATTTGGTCATAAATCTAAGCTAACCAATTTCTATTATTTATTCTTCTCAGAAGTACATATCCATCAAAGTTGTGGTATTTTATTCCCAGTGAATAATTTGACAGTTGAGTACAAAATTAGTAAAGTTCTTAATGAGTTCTTAATAAAGTTTTCGAGTCTGAGGACCAGCCAAGTAGGCTTGTTTGTAGCTGTAAGCTCTTGGCAACAGAACAGTTCTTCTTCCCCGGAATAAACAAAGTGTTTGTAGTAGAACTGATCCATTCCACTGCCAAGATTCTCAGGCCGCATATAGCCAATACTCATTTCCTCAAGTCAAAGTTCAAATACAGTAGCAACTCATTCTAGAGATCTCATAGTGTTCTGAATGTGGATGATGCATTTACAAAATAGACACGATGCTGTCATATTTTAGAAACAGAACCTAAATCCTTTTACTGTGGCTATTTTTAAGGTTTCTGAGAGCAGATTTTCATATGTGAAATTCAATATCCATTTCAACTACCTCAATTTACATAGAAATGTTTGCCCCATTCCAGAGAAAATTGGATTGAAATCTCATTGCAACTAATCTTGCTGGATCTCTGAGCGGTGAGGTTACTTCAGAGTATTGATATGATAGCCTGTTCTCTCCTATAGTTGCTAGGTTGCAACCCTGAGATTTACACTAAGTTTTCAAACAGAGCGGGAGGAAAAGCCTTGATGACTTCACCCATACATTTGTTCCACAGTTTGGTTGCTTCCTTAGCTTCTCTTTTTAACTGTTGTAATTTTTAACATTTTAAGCCTGTTTTTATATTGCTTTTAACTATATTTTCTTAATGGTTTTATTGTAAACCATCCAGAGTCACTTGAGATAGACAGTGTAGAAATTGAATGAATGAATGAATGATTGCAGAGGATACAGAGTGTGTGGAATAGTTAATACCCCTAAGAGGTAGAAATAAAATTAAAAATAATCTTGATAGAATGAGGAAACGAACTGAAGGTAACTGAATTAAATGTGGTAAAGAGAAGTACAACCTGTCACTCTGTAAATCAGAATTAAATGCAAATTATAGGATGGGGATAGTAGTTGCAAAAAATAATCTTGGAATAGTAATTGAGTGATGCGGTTGCAAAGAAGACAGCTGCAATTTTAGGCTGCAGCAGGAGAAGAGCAGTTTCCAAATTCTGACAAATAATCATTTTTCAGATTTTGCTTTGATCAGACTCAAGTATTGTGTCCAATTGTAGGTACCACACTTTAAGAAGAAATCCCGGAAAATGAAGCAGTTCAAGAGAAGAGCAATAAAAATGATCCACAGGGGCCTAGAATCTATCTGCATAAAGAAAGCTAGAAAGAGCTGGATATCTTTTAATAAAAGATGAAGGATTTGATAATATTCTTCAAATATCTCAAAGAATGTCACAGAAAAGATCAGCATTGATACTTTCTCATTTCAGAGTACAAGGCATGATACAAGAGAATGAGATAGAATGGGACAACTCACTGTGGCCAATTCACTGCTGCCAAATCTCCACGGCCAACTCACCACAGCCAACTCATTGCAGGACAACTCACCATGGGAAAATTCAACAATTCAATTTAATTATTTAAAATAATTTTAAAAATATTTTAAAAACATCTCATTTTGTTCCTCCTTTAGCACCCTTTCTTTAATTATTCTGGCCCAACATTTCTTCAATATTAGTGTAGCTCTTGTCCTGCAGTGAGTTGGCTATGGCGAATTGTCCCATGGTGAGTTGGCTCTGGCAAGTTGGCCATGGCAAGTTGGCCACAGTGAGTTGGCCGTGGCGAGTTTTCCTAGACCCAAGTGAGATATAGAAAGGTAGATATCTGTTAAATGTTAGAAAAAAAAACTTTCTAGAAGCCAGAGCAGCCTGATAGTAGAACTAATTACCCAGATTTATGGTAAGCAACTCTTCTTCAGAAGTGTCCTTGTGGAAGCTAGACAGCCATCTGGTGGGAATACTTTTATTTAGACTCTTAAATAAATGATGGTCTAAATCATCTCTTCCATCTCATCGATGATTCTAACATAGACTATGGCTTAGTCTTTCTGGACATGTTGAATGGCAGTAGATAGCTTTCATCATTCAAACTATCGAAAATAATTTCCTAGCAGTCCCTGAGCAGATGGAAGCTGTGAAGGAAAAGAAATAAACAAAATTATGCAAAAAGATTATAGAAGTAGTTTACAGAGAGCTAAGCAGCACAGTCCCACATAAAAATATCTGCCAATTTTAAACAGCAAAATTTATCAAAATGTTTTGTGCTGTCAAAACAAACATGATTTTTAAAGTACCTAATATAGAGGAATAGCTTAATGATCGTAAAGAAATTGGATATAGAGAAAAATGTGGTTTTGACAAATGAAGTATATATGAACTTATGCGTCATCTGGAATGCTCATTCAGCTCCTCTTCAGGGAAGTTTCTAAGCAAATAAGTATGTATCTACTATAAAATATCCTAATGCCTGCTTTAAGAGATGTTAGGATTTTTGTTTACTTACCTAATCATGTATTTAATTAGCTTTAAATTCTGGCAAGGGCAATTATTGCAGTATTAAGATATTGTTTTGAACTGAATAACTCTAAGTCAGACATGTCAAACTCGTGACGTCACGTGACATATCGGAGCTTTTCCCCCTTTGCCAGCAATGGGGTGGGCACAGTTTCCTGGCGGGCTGGCAGTTTGACACCCCTGCTCTAAATAGTGTACAATTAGCCCAACGATAAATAATGTATCGATACACAGTGTAAATAAAAGCAAAAATATTGGGAAACTGCCAGCCAAGCAAGTAGGAGGAATCAAGTGAGGAATTACACTGGAGTCACCGTTCAGCTGCCAAGAGACTTAGGGTTGACCTTATAAATTTGTTTCCAAGAGAAAGCTAGCAGTCTGGGGAGATTCTTGTACTATAGGTAGAATACAATAAAATAGTAACCTTGAACCCTTCATGTGTGGATCTAGTTGCTTGGACCTGACAAATACATTATGACAATTTTACATAAAAGTGAAATAAATACACTAGTAATACCAGCCAGTGAATTTGATCTGAAGTAGACTTCATCTCAAGACTTCAAAAGAACATCATACTTGAAGGCATCCTGTCCCCAAAGACTGTTCCATCTAAGTTTGGCCTAGCTGATGAGTGCAGGCTTTGAATGTAGAAAATCAAAATCTTCATTCTCATGCTATGCTTGACCTTTGTCTGAAAGACTGACTTGTTCAAATCCAATTAAAAATAAAAAACCTTAAAAGAAACTGTACAGAGTACAGCTGCCCCTCAATAGTACCTGGTTGGGAGACTAAGCAGAAAGACACTACTCTTGATCACAGACTTTCCAGCTCAACCTTAAATAGAGCAGAGGAAAAATAAATGTAAGAAGGTTATTGAACAAATTTATTAATATAATAGCAAGAAGAAATCTTCCAGATAGGCTTAAGATACAGAAGGATCTTGACAGACTTGAACAGTGGATGCTATCTAACAAAATGAAATTCAATAGTGAAAAAAGTAAGGTTCTACATTTAGGCAAGAAAAACCAAATGCCCAGGTATAGTATAGGTGGTAACTTGCTCAATAGTAGCAACTGTGAGAGGGATCTTGGAGTCCTAGTGGACAATCACTTAAATATGAGCTAGCAGTGTGCTGCAGCTGCCAAAAAAGCCAACACAGTGATAAGCTGCATTAACAGAGGGATAGAATCAAGATCACGTGAAGTGTTATTACCACTATACAACGCCTTGGTAACGCCACACTTGGAATACTGCATCCAGTATAGAAAGATGTTGAGACTCTAGAAAGAGTACAGAAAAGAGCAACAAAGATGATTGGGGGACTGGAGGCTAAAACATATAAGGAACGGTTGCTGGAATTGGGTATGTCTAGTTTAATGAAGAGAAGGGTGAGGGGTGACATGATAGCAGTGTTCCAATATCTCAGGGGTTGCCACAAAGAAGAGGGAGTCAAGCTATTTTCCAAAGCACCTGAAGGCAGGACAAGAAGCAACGGATGGAAACTAACCAAAGATCTCTCCAATTAATCAATGGAACAACCTGCCTCCAGAAGCTGTGAATGCTCCAACACTGGAAGTTTTTAAGAAGAGACTGGACAACAATTTGTCTGAAATGGTATAAGGTTTCCTGCCTGAGGAGGGGGTTGGACTAGATGACCTCCAAGGTACCTTCCAATTATTATTATTATTATTATTATTATTATTATTATTATTATTATTATTGTTGTTGTTGTTGTTGTTGTTGTTGTTGTTGTTGTTGTTGTTGTTATTGCTGTTGTTGCTATTGTTGTTGCTATTGTTATTGTTATTATTATTACAAAATCTAAATTTAAACTGGCTGGGAGAAGTGGAATATTTTTGTTCAATGTTGTTACCATTAAAAGAAATACACTGCATAGGATACAATCAACCTAAAACAAAGGAATATTTTCCTTTAAAAAAAACATTACCAGTTACTCCCAAAGAGAACTTATACATCAGTTAATCATTATGTAAATATTCAAGGGATCAAACAGACAATCTTGTTCACTCTTGTTTGTGAAAAGCTTTCATTTATGGTTCCTTTCCACTCCAATCTTTGCAAGCTTCATTATAAAAAACAAAAAACAAACAAACAAACAAACCCTAACAGCTCTTTTTATTGAACAGGCTATAACTCAAGAAAATCTGTGCAAGCAATTTTTTTTTTAGCAATTTGTTCGGTCTAGCAAATTGTACAATGGGGACAGGAAATGAAATACATTACTAAACTTTTACCGCCTAGATAGCTTATAAGTATTTGTTTGCTTAGATTTATAATACTTAACATTGTAATATTTAATATAGCTAATGGAACTGTTAGAGGTGGGCAGCCAATAAATTGAAAATAATAAGTATCTTGATATGGCTGTGGGACTTGCATGTTCTGAGAAAGAGGAATGCTGTGCCAGAAGCTCAACCCTACTACACAGGTCTCATCAGAGGAACCAGGTAAGGATGTTTTCTCTAATAAGCAATATGGTGAGCTGTAACTTTCAGAAACCTACAACTCATCTGTCATTACACAGCTCCTTAAGGACTAAGCTAGGTGTTATATATCCCAGACATCCGGTAACAAGTGGGCTATAGGCATCAGGACTGGTGACTGAGCAACCAGTGTACCAGTTGCTAAATTACTGAAAGAAAAGTTGTTTACCCATTACAAATAATTAAAGACTGAAAACAAAGAAATAAAGATCTACCATGTTTTCCTGAAAATAAGCCCTACCCCCCCCAAAATAAACCCTAGCTTGATTTTTGGGGGTGGGCCTAATATAAGCCCCACCCCCAAAATAAGCCCTA
Source organism: Vipera berus (assembly GCF_964194415.1). Lineage (NCBI taxonomy): Eukaryota > Metazoa > Chordata > Lepidosauria > Squamata > Viperidae > Vipera > Vipera berus. The sequence continues at coordinate 140,878,787 of NC_138204.1, read as the reverse complement.
GTTTTGGGGTGAGGCACACACCTAAAACTGAAGCTAGGACAGGGGTAGGGGAGGTGGAGCTGCCTCACATGCCCCGCACCTGCTTATCTGACTGGTAGGACCACTGCAGGTAGGCCTCCCACACCTGAAATTTGTCATGCTGGGGGTCATTGAGCTGCTGCCCCTGGTCACAGCAGGAGGCTGCACAGTGCTTCAGGCTGCTGCCACTCCTCACGGCAGGATGCTGTGCAGTGCTTCTGGCCATTGCTGCTCCTCGTGGCAGGAGGGCACATGGTACTTTTGTCCATTGCTGCCGCTTGTGGCAGGACGCTGTGTGGTGCTTTGGGCCATTTGCAGGAGGCTGCAAGGTACTTCAGGCTGTTGCCTCCAGTTGCAGCAGGTCACTGTGTAGCGTCCTGCTGCGAGTGGTGGCAATGGCCCAAAGCACCATGTGGCCTCCTGCAAATGGCCCAAAGCACCTTACAGCGACCTGCCATGATTGGTAGCACCAGCATGAAGCACCATGTGGCATCCTGTCACAACCAGTAGTGCCAGCACAATGCGCCACATGGCATCCAGCTGCAAGTGGTGGCAAGCGGCCGCTGAAGTAGTCAGGCAGCAGCATGACAGATGCAAGCAAACAGTGCTGGAAACAGTCATGCCTTGCAAAGAGTCATGCAGATCTCTTTCATTCTGTCCCTTGCTCAACCCTAAATGCCTTAGATTTGTGAGGATGTCCTGTATCAGGCCCACCATCCTCTGCTGTTTCCTGCTCTTCTGAATGCTCTGCAACCAAATCACCAACAGGTGCCTCTCTGCTGGTTTCTGAGGCAGGGCCATCACCTTCTCTCCAGACTCCTCAGAGTTGGAGATAACCCTGATGTATTGCAACTTCCTTTTCTCCCACAAAGGAAGCTTTCAAAGGAAGCTTTATAAGCAGGATGCTGCTTATAAGCACTATGTGCTTAGAGCTCAAAGCATTGATAGAGACTCCACACATCCACTTTATGGTCTGTTTCTGTTGCTTCCCTCTGGGAGGAGGTTTCGAAGTATTTCTAGCAGGACTACCTGATTGTGTAATAGCTTTGCTCCCTATGCCATCTGTCTGGTAAACTCGCAAGATTCATTTTTCTCGCCATGCACATGTATACATAACCCAAACTAGTCTGTTGTTTCTCTGTATCATATAATATATATGGGTATATGGACTTCCGGTGGCTCCGCGGCGACGGAGACAGCCTTCCCGGGCTGCCCGCGGCTCAGCTGAGTGTTTTTTCACCCGAAACAGCGCCGATCAGCTGTTCGGGCGAATTTGAAGCCCCCTCCTCGGGAGAAGAGGAGGGGGTGAGGCCCCAGGTAGGGGTAGAGTTCTCCGGGGCCGCCTGAGCTTGGAGCTTGGGCGGCTGAAGGATTGAACTCCCCCGAAGCCTGGGTTGCTCCCAGCTGGCCGGCGTCTCTGCTCCGGATTTCTTGGAGCAGAGCCAGGCGTCTGCGACCACCCCTGCCTGAAGAAAGGACTATGGATTAAAAGGAGCAGGCAGAGCGGTACAAGAGGAAAAGGTGAAGAGGATTATTTTATTTTACTCTCGAGCTTGATGGATTTTTTAAACTTTAAGTGAAAGTGCGTCACAAGTGAAAGTAAAAGATGGCGGCTAAACCTCCCCCTAAAACTCTTCGGAGTGGTGGATCTTCTCCGGTGCAACAATCATCATTACAGGCGTTGCACCCTCCTGATGTATTGACACCGAAGGACTTACGAGATGCTCTGGATAAACTTTTGGAATCAATTAATCAATCAATGGGTGATAAATTTGCACAGATGGAGGAGAAATTGGAGAAACTGGAGGAGAGAATAGAAGAGAGGATGGAACAGAAGTTCAGCGTGATGAAGGTAGACATTTTGTCTTCAGTGCATAAAGTGGCGGAATGTGTGGATGATTTGGATGAAAAATTGGATGATTTGACTCAAAAGAATGCCATATTAGAAGCAAAAGTACGGGAGAATGAAGATTTAAGAGATAAAATGGAAAGGGAATTAAGTCTTGCTCAATATTACCAGATGCAGTTTGCTGTTAGAATCAGAGGCTTAAAAGAGAATATTAAGGAAGATTTAAAGCAGCTGATTTCTGAGGCTCTCGAAGTGGTATTGAATCAGCCAGCATCTGAAATAAGAGGAGCTATGGATAAAGTGTTCCGTGTGAATTCATGGATTGCTAGACAGAGAAAGCTGCCTAGAGATGTGGTGGTCTATTTTGCAAAAAGAGAAATTAGAGATGAAGTTATACAAGCTGCCTATGATGCTAAAGTTGTGATTGCTGATCAAGAAGTCTTGGTTTTAAAAGAAATTCCTCCAAAGATTTTAAGGAAAAGGAAAGACTTCACATTTCTGGTGCAAGAGCTCAAGCAACGAGATATAAGGTTCAGATGGGAGATTCCAGATGGGTTGATGGTGATGTATGAAGGCAAAAGGTACCGGCTGATTACTGTGAAGCAAGCACGTGATTTCTATAATAACGTTTTAAAAGCAACCCCATTAACACTTCTGGAAGCTGCAAAGGGATCTGGAGAGGGAGAACATCAAGAGGTTGAAGTAGAGGAAAACGGTGCTGGAGGAGATCAAGCTATAGCTTCTTTGGATGATCCTAGAGAGCAAAGGGTAACGCGTGCTGCTTTAAAACGAGCAAAGAAAATAAAAGAACAAGACCAGCAAAAGTCTTCGGAATCTTCACAATGTACTCATAGCCAAGCAGTGGGAGGAGCACGGCCTAAAGAAGATAGTCCTATCAAAGCAGTGCTTCAAGAGCTTTGGGAGGATATGCATGGCAACTAAATTTTTGACTTGGAACGTTAATGGACTAAATTCACCACAGAAGAGAAAGAAAGTTTTTCAATATTTAAAACAATTCAAGATAGATGTTATATGTTTGCAAGAAACGCATATTAGGGCTATGGACCAAAAGCTTTTATTGAACTCAAGACTGGGTATGCACTTTGTTGCCTCTGCAATGAATAAGAAAAATGGAGTGGTTGTTTATATTAAAAGTGCCATAACAGCGGACTTAATTGAAGCAGACAAGCATGGAAGATATGTACTGATAGACTTGTTGCTAGAAGGCAAAAAGACGCTTTTAGTTGGACTGTACGCCCCTAATCAACAACAACAACAGGCTGACTTTTTTAGTTTACTTCATACAAAGCTTACCCAGTTGGATTATAAATCTTTTATTTTTATGGGGGACTGGAATGGTGTTTTGGATGTACAGATGGATAAGGCTGGAGCTTTTAAGCGCATTCCAAGTCATGCTAGACTGCCTAAATCTTTTTTTGAAATGAAGGATGACTTGGAACTGCGAGATATTTGGCGTGAGAGACACTTGCAGGAAAAGGATTATACTTTTTATTCTGATAGACATCAATCTTTTTCGAGGATTGATTTTATTTTGGTGACTAATGACTTTTTTTTGAGGACTAAAAAGGTGAAGATTTGTGCAAGAACTATCTCTGATCATAGTCCAGTTTGGTTAGAGATTGATAAGGAGAAAAGAGACAGGCGCTCGTGGCGCGTAAATGAGAATTTGTTTAGAAATCAGAGAAATGTGGAAGAATGTAAACAGCGGATGAAGGATTTTTTTGAAACTAATATGAACAAAGGTACCTCTATGGATATGGTGTGGGATGCTAGCAAGGCCTACATGAGAGGGGTGTTGATATATATGAATAATAAACATAGACGTGCTGTGGAAGCTAGGAGGAAAGAACTGGAGAATGAAATAAAGGAAAAAGAAAAGGCTTTGATTTTGAACTCAGAGGATGTGAAAACTAAGGAGGCTATTAAATTGTTAAGAGGACAATTTGATAAATTAATGGCTGACCAAGTGGCAACCAATTTGCGGTTTGCCAGGCATAATACTTTTTGCAACGCTAATAAACCAGGTAGATGGTTAGCTTATAGATTGAGGAAAAAACAAAGGGCTTCTAATATAGACAAGATTGAGCATAAAGGAAGGGTTGTGTTTCAACAGGACCTTATCAAGGACGCTTTTGTGGATTTTTATTCTAAATTATATGCTAAGGAGAAAATTAATGAAAAAGACATTGATATATATTTGGAAAATGCTAGCATCCCGGTTCTTACGCAAGTACAAAAAGAAGGGATTAATCAATTGATTACAGAAGAAGAAATTGTTACAGCAATTAAGGAATTGAAGGTGGATAAAGCACCAGGTATGGATGGTTTGACTGCGGCCTATTACAAAAATCTACAAATAGAGATGATAAAACCGTTAAAGGAACTGTTCCAGACAATCCAGAGGGGGGGAAAGGTGCCACCGTCTTGGAGAACAGCTTTTATTTCCTTGATTCCGAAGGAAGACCAAGATGCTACTCAAGTTAAAAATTATAGACCGATATCGCTTTTAAATACAGATTACAAGATATTTGCTAAGGTTTTGGCTAATAGATTGATGAGGGTTCTGCAACAGGTGATTCATGGGGACCAAACGGGGTTTATTAGTGGTAGGCAAATGAAAAATAATGTGAGGCATATAGTTGATGTGTTAGAGTTTTTGGAAAGGAACAACCAGATCTCTGCGGCGCTAATTTTCTTAGATGCTGAAAAAGCTTTTGATCAATTGAATTGGCAATTTTTGTTGAAAGTTTTAGACAAAATGGATTTTGGGGAAAATTTTTTGCAACCGATTAGGGCATTATATCAAAAACAAACTGCCCGAATTATAGTTAATAATAGCCTGACAGAAGCATGTAATATTGAGAAGGGCACAAGGCAAGGCTGTCCGTTATCGCCCTTGTTATTTGTGTTAACATTAGAGATATTATTGGTTAAAATACGGAATTCGGAAAAAATTAAGGGGATACAAATTAGAGATCAGGATTATAGATTGAGAGCATTCGCAGATGATCTGGTTGTTACAGTGACCCAGCCAGAGAACTCTGTTGTGGACCTGATGGAGATAATAACACAATATGGGAAGGTTTCTGGATTTAAAGTTAATACACAGAAAACCAAAATTTTGGTCAGAAATATGACAGTTTCGCAAAAGGCTCTTTTAGAAGGACTAACTGGATTTGAGATTGTTAAAAGGGTTAAATATTTGGGGGTGTTTTTGTCGCCCTCTAATACAAAGTTATATAAAAATAATATATATGGGTATATGCATAATTCTGTATTTATTTATTTATTTTTGTCATATTTATGTAGTACCAGAGGTGGTGACCCTTTGAGAGCTGTATGCAGCAAAATTTCATTTTAATGTATGCCGATTAGTGTACATTCAAAGTGACAATAAAGTTATTATTCTATTCTATTCTATTCTATTCTATTCTATTCTATTCTATTCTATTCTATTCTATTCTATTCTATTCTATTCTATTCTATTCTATTCTATTCTATTCTAAATTAAGCCCTGGTTTGTCTTGATTCTCCATTGTGTGTGTGTGTGTGTTTTTTAAGAATTCAGACAAGGCATTCTTTGAAATAATAATGCCATATTCTAGTGTCTCTCACTTATTTTAACTAAACGGTATTTAACTAAAATGGTATTTAATTACAAACTGGTAAGCACCAAGAAAAATGTCAGTGGGTAAAATGGTGCTTATAGATATCATATTACCTTCCCAAGCTCTAGTAGAAGGATAAAATATAAGAAGAAAAATAGGAAAATTAAGAAGGTGAGTTTGTATACAGAATCAGACCTATTGCAACTCAAACACAGATATAGAGGTCATGAAGATTCAGATGAAATAATATACATACAGATGAGGCCCTGGGGATCAGAAGAAGGATCATATGTGGAGATAGGATGTGATGAACATGAGAGTGAGGAAGATGAATTCTGAGAGAAACATTTACTCTTAAACAATTAAACAATTTTTATTTCTTTCTGCTTACTAAGGGATTTGCAACTTTGTCTAACAAGTGTATTCCACATAAGGCTTTGTATAGTCATTGTGTTTCCAGATTACTGTTCCAGGACCGAATTGGTTCTCTCATGTGCTCTGTTAGTTTGGGGGTGATGGGAGGAGCTTAATCCCTGGGCAGTTCCTAACAATTTCAAAAATTCCCACCAAAATTGTGAGCCGTGGTGGCACAGTGGTTAGAATGCAGTACTGCAGGCTACTTCTGCTGACTTCCAGTTGCCAGCAGTTTGGCAGTTTGAGTCTCACTGGCTCAAGGTTGACTCAGCCTTCCATCCTTCGGAGGTCAGTAAAATGAGGACCCAGATTTTGGGGGGCAATATGCTGAGTCTAAGAGGGTTCTAAAGCACTGTGAAGTAGTATATAAGTCTAAGTGCTATTGCTATTGCTATTTTGGAGCCCTAGTTTATTCATGTGCATGTGAAGGAATCAAGTAGAATTTTCTCTAGATCACAAGGACCATCATCCCCAAACATCTCCCCAGTAAAAACTAATTCTGAAATTTAACATTCCATCCTTTATTTATATTTATATACAAGGATATACATTTATTTTTCTCTGTAAATTGTAAGTCAGTGGTAAATAAATTTTGGGCTCAATTATGGTCATAATTCAAGGACTACCTATAATATGAGCAAAAAAGGGGGAATTTATTTTGCATGTGAATCAGACTAAGAAGAGATATAGCTGCTTACATCGGTGTAAGTGATTTCGTGTGTTATGAAATTTGCTTCTGGCTTTGGTACATCTTATAAGAAAGCTAGATATGGAAGTAAGATTTTTAGTAATAAATTGTACTTTTCATTCACTCTAGAGCAGTGTGACCTGTTCTAGTAAACTGAATCAATAATGAGGTTATGATGTCATATTCTGGTTCACAAGGATCTTTTCACAAGATTGCTTAACCTTGTCTATCTTTTGGCAAATTTAAATCCTACCTTTTCTCTAGGAACTTAAAGCAGCTTGGGTTTTATAGGGATTTCTTTTCATTTTATCCTTACAACAGATAGGATGAGATGAAAAAGAAAGAACTGGATCATAGTCACCCAGTGAATATATTTGAGGAGCGTGGGATTGGATCTTCCCAGTCGTAGACCAGTACCATAACTATTGCTCCACACTATCAAAGCAAGTTAAGTAAGACTAAGCAGGCTGTTTGGGTGTTTGCATCACCAAAAGCGCAGATGTCCAAAAATTAAGACAAGCAATAGGTGGAATGGGTACTGGAAGGGGTTCAGCTGGTTTCTTGGAAGCAGGCATTAAAGATTTCTGTAACATATAATTGTATCAATATGTGACATCTATAGGACAGCTTAGCACATGGGTGTCAAACTCGATCATGTCACGTGATGTATTGTGACGTATTGTGATGTGGTTGTTTTTGCCTTTGCGAAGCCAGGTTGGACGTGGTCTGCATGTGACACATCCGGCCCACAGGCCGCCAGTTTGACGCTTCTGGTTTAGCACAATCCCACTTCCTCCATGTATGGGTTAAACCTACATTTGTTCAAAATCAGATTTAAATCTCCTCTTTTGTATTAATCTTTTAAAATTCTAAAAAATAGCCCTTGGCTTGATTTTTTTCTGTGGGTGTCCATCATCACCAAAACAAAATAAGACTAAAAGGACACCCACTCTTTCCTAAATTGCAGTTATTCCCTTTCTATCGTCAACCTTTCCGATTTACATCTACATTCATCTTTATCCAGGCAACCTATCCCAAAGTAATTTCATTATATTGAAACTTGAAAAGGGGAAGTAAGAGAACAGACATAACTGAATTTTACCTTTATGAAAAAGATCGGAAATGATTTTGTTGGTCTTTTATTGCTACATGGGGAAAAAAAAAGAATGACTCAGAAAGTTGGAAATGCACCCATTATATTTCAGGTCACTGCTTTCTGTAAATAATAGCACAATAAACTTAGGAACAAAAACATAGCCTCTCTTTTATTAAGTCTGGTTTTACTTTCTGGCATTTCTATGGAAAGATTTTCAGATTTCACCTTCCTATATTAAAAAATTATAATAGAGATATGTAATAGTACACAAATTGACTCCACTAAAAACGTACACAGTGCCTGTGCCTTCATCACATACGTATTTTATGTATGCATGAAGGAGCCCTGTCTATGCAGTTTTGCAGGAAGAGGTATCTCATTTGTATATATGGCCCCTTTAGATACACATCAAATGTGCAACCAAAGAAAAGACCTTACCCTTACATCCATTAGCCTGGAAGTCAGCAGACATGACCTTATTTTAAAACAACCCAAGCTGACTAGGAAGTATGGGAATGGTGGTTTAATACATCTCTGGAGGACCCCAGTTTTGGAGGATTGACCTAACTTGAAGTAATGTATAGAAAAAGTATGCTCTGAGAATCAGGATGGCACAAGTGTTAAGAGGCTTCAGCTGGTGCAGAATGCGGCTGCGCGAGTTGTGATGGGGGTCTCCCAATACTCCCATGTAACGCCTCTTCTCCGCGAGCTGCATTGGCTTCCAGTTGCCCTCCGGGTGAGATTCAAGGTGCTGGTGATGACCTATAAAGCCCTAAATGGCATGGGTCCGGACTACCTTAGGAAGCACCTGCTGCCAGCGTCAACTTCCCATCGTCCTGTGCGCTCCCACAGGGAAGGCCTCCTCAGGGTCCTGCCAGTCAAGGAATGCCGGCGGGTGATTCCCAGGGGGAGGGCATTCTCAGTGGGCGCGACTGCCCTATGGAATGAGCTGCCGGTGGAACTCCAGATCGCCCCCGACCTTCGTTCGTTTTGCCGGGACCTAAAAACCTGGCTATTTGAGCTGGCCGGCCTGGACTGAGGGGTTTTTAAGGTTTTAAATTTAATTTTAAAGTGTTGGGGCTATTAATTTAATTGTATTTTAATCTGTATATTGTATTTTTTAATTTGCCCTGTAAACCGCCCTGAGTCCTTTGGGAAAAGGACGGTATATAAATTGAATAAAATAAATAAATAAATAAAATGTCTGAAAAAAGCCAGAGCTCACTATGGTTTGTCATAGTCTCTCAACCCAGCCAATGACAGAGGGGGGAAAAAGGATATAAATATAATACATAAAGAGAGAAATAATGTTACAGTAGTTATCAAAGAAGAAGTGAGAAATTTTACAATGTCATAAGGCTACCAGACATTTTTCATGACACAAGAATATATAAGAAAATATTACAAGAATCTTCTTAAGAATCATCTCTATCTTATATATTGGTTTGTACATTTAAGTCAAGAAGTAACTTAGAAAAAAGGAATGGGATGAAAAGCAAGCTTTGAGGATTGTAGCTAGTGAATAATGTGTTTGGGCCGGCACCTCAGATGTTTTTAAGGCCAGTATATGTATCAAGAGCCTTGGTGGAGCAATGGGCTAATGCCTCCTTAAGTAACACCAGCTGCCTGCAATTAGTGCAGATTCGAGTCCCACCAGGCTCAAGGTTGACTCAGCCTTCCATCCTTCTGAGGTAGGTAAAATGAGGACCCAGATTATTGGGGGCAATAAGCTGACTTTGTAATAATGCCGCTTGGGAGGGGCCGAAAGCCCTAATGCAATGTCGCGTGTCGCTCAGAGAGACGGACACTTGAGCTGGGTAATACTTCTTTATTTGGATCGTGAATGAAGCTGGGGCAAAAGGGTTTACCTGGCGTCTCTTATACCTGCCCAGGTGAATGATGACCAATAGATTTGAACCTGGGCTTCCCGCCAGTGCAGGTGGCCAATGGATTTAAACCCTGGCTTCCCGCCAGAGCTGACCATGCCTGGGGCTGTCAACGACTCGCTCTATTCAGGCTTTCCCGCCAAAACGGTTATAGCCTGGAGCTGTCCAGCCCCCTGCTGTGCTGGCATTTCCGTGTGTGCTTAACAGCATACACTACACCCCTTCCCCCATAGTGAGGACTTTCCTCTGTCATTCAGTTTCCATAACTATATACACTTATTTACAATATTTACATACACAGGGTTACAATTGACAAACCTTGATTGTTCTGCCACCCCCCTAAGAACGCACATAGTCTGCGAGGTAGCTTGGCACCTTGTGTGGCCTGCTTGATCTTCTTGGAACTAGTTCTCCTGGTGGTGTGGTGTTGTGTGGCTCCTGTTGTGGTGGATTGTTTTGTGTCTCTGTGTGTGATTTACTGGGTTCAGGGGACTGTCTGTTTTCTCTGTCATTCTCCTGCCTGGGGTGAGATTGCCACTGAGCCCCTCTGGTGATCCTCCTAGGTGCTTGTGTTTGTGTTGGCTCTTGTGTTGGCGCTTCCTCCTCAGCCCCTAGTGTGTCCTCTACCACCCTTTCAGGAGCCCTTTTCCTCAGCTGGTCCAGGTGCCCTTTCCAAAGGAGTCCCCCCTCCACCCTTACTCTGTAGGAAAGGGGTGCTGTCTGTTCTAATATCTCCCCTGGCACCCATGGGTGACCTGTGCTGTAATTCCTAGCCCAGATGTGGTCTCCTGAGTTGAAGCGTGTTTTGATGTTGGGGTTCCCGGTGTCTGCGGCCACCCTGTCTGGGTGGAGCCTGTCTAATGTTGTTATGAGGCGTCTCCCCCATCTGAGTTCTGCTGGGCTTTTGCCTGTGGCGGTGCAGGGTGTTGCATGTTGGTGCAGAAGGAATGTGGCTAGTCTTTGCTTCCAATTTCCCTGTACTATGCGCTTGAGAGCATCTTTGGTTGTCCTCATGAATCGTTCTGCCAATCCGTTACTGGCAGGATGGAAGGGAACCGAGGTGGCATACCTAATCCCCAAGGTCCTCAGGAACACCTGGAAATCCGAGGAGGTAAATTGTGTTCCATTATCTGACACGATTACATCAGGCAACCCATGTGTAGCAAACATTCCCCTTAATGCTTGAATGGTTCCTGCTGAGGTCATGTTGCTCACAGGCACCACCTCCAGCCATTTGGAATGGCTGTCTACAGCTACCAAAAATGTGTGACCTTGGAAGGGGCCTGCATAGTCTATATGCACTCTGGACCATGGTGAGTGTGTTTCCTCCCACTTGTGGACTGGTGCATGTGGTTGTTCTGGCCATGTCCTCTGGCATGTATAACACCCCGCTACCCGTGCTTCTATCTCCTTGTCCAACCCTGGCCACCACAGGTAGCTCCTTGCCAGAGCCTTCATTCTTACTATCCCTGGGTGTCCTTCGTGTAATGACTGGAGAACTCTTTCTCTGAGCCTCGTGGGAATGATGACTCTATTTCCCCACAAGAGGCATCCCTTGTGTGTGGACAGTTCATGGCTTCTGGCAAAGTAAGCAGTGAACTCTTGCCCTGGTGATTTGTCCTGCCACTCACTGCTCACCCATGATTGTACCCTGCTCAGAATCTTGTCCTTGGGGGTCTCTGTGGCTATATCCCTTGTGTTGAGGGGGCATTCTGGCAGCTCCTGAATTGCCAGTATTTGCACAGCCGGAGCTGGGTCTGGCTCAGTGTCCTTCAGGGGAAGTCTGCTGAGGCCATCAGCGTGCCCCATCTCCTTCCCTGGCCTGTGTACCAGTTTGCAAGAATATGCAGAGAGAAATATGGACCATCGTAACATCCTAGGCGACAGGATCTGTGGTGTTTGCTTCTCTGTTGTGAATAATCCTAATAGTGGTTTGTGATCAGTGTAAATTAGGAATTCCCTACCATAAAGGTAGTCATGAAATTTCTTTACGCCAGCAACCACTGCCAGTGCCTCTTTGTCTCTCTGGGCATAATTCCTCTCTGCAGCTAACAGGGTCCTGGAGTAATAAGCAATGGGGGCTTGCGTTCCATCCTCCCTTAGATGGCTGAGCACTGCCCCAATCCCGTAAGGGGATGCATCACAAGCAAGACAGATTGGCTGGTCCTCTCTGAAATGGGTGACTGTGGCATTGCTTGCTAACATGTTTTTTAGTGTTTGGAATGCATTGGCATGTTTGTGAGTCCAGTCCCAGGGTGCTTGCTTGTCAAGCAACCTGTGTAGGGGTTCTGCAATTGTAGCCTTGTGTGGCAGGAATGCGTGGTAAAAATTGAGGAGCCCCAAGAATGCCTGCAATTCAGGCTTGTTTTTGGGAGCAGGGGCTTCCTTGATTGCCCTGACCTTTGATGCAGATGGGTGGATGCCTTGAGCATCAATCCTGAACCCCAGGAACTCTGTTTCCGTTACCCCAATCTTGCATTTTTCCTTTTTGAGCTTCAATCCTGCCCCCCTGAATCTTTCAAGGACTGCCTTCAAACGGGTTGCCAGTACATCCATTGAGCTAGCTGCGATTAGGACGTCATCAAAATAAGGACAAACCCCTGGTATTCCTTTGAGAGTTCTTTCCATCACCTCCTGAAAAATTCCAGGAGCCACGCTGACCCCAAACTGCAACCGGTCTACCCGGAACGCTCCCTTGTGAGTGATAATTGTTTGTGCTCTAGCAGCCTCCAGGTCTACCGGCAGTTGCTGATAAGCTTGAGCAAGATCTAATTTAGCAAACACCGACCCGCCTTGCAGGGATGCCAGGATGCTGCTGACTGTGGGGACCGGGTAGGAATGGGCACTCAAAGCTCGGTTAATGGTCCCCTTATAGTCAGCGCAGATCCTAATTTCGCCATTTGCCTTGAGTGGCATTACAATGGGAGTTTCCCATTCCGCTCCATCGACTGGCGTTAACACCCCCTGGTCTACCAGCTTGTCCAATTCCCGCTCTATCTTATGCTTTAGCGCGAACGGAACTCTCCTAGCCTTCATTCTTATGGGTTGCACCTGGGGGTCTAACTTAAATGAGATTGGGGGACCCATGTACCTTCCCAGCTGCCCGTCAAACACGTCCGCAAATTCCTTGCAGACAGCTTCGAGGGAAAGGTGGCTCTGCGTCTGATGAATTCCCGTGATTCCGATGACCAGCGCGTTGAACAACCCTAACCCCACGAGACTGGTCCGCTGGCCCTCGACGACCAGCACACTTAATTTGCCCTTGAATCCCTTGTATTGAACCTTCAACAACGCCTCCCCCAGGATGTTAATGGATGAATTTTGGAAATCGGAGAGGGTCAGTCTGGATGGCCTCAAGGGAACCCGTTGGCCGCTCCGCTTGCAAATTTCCTTAAACATTCTGGCGGAGATGATGGACACGGCTGAACCTGAGTCCAACTCCATCGTGCAGGGGACCCCTTGCAGCCTCACCCTCAGTTTTATTTTTGGGGTTAGCACGGCAGGAGCCCCTGTTAGGAAAACGCCTGGCTAACAGTCAGTCCCGGCAACCACTTCCCGGTACCTGTAGCGCACTGGAATTCGGCTTCCACTTCGTGTAGACTGTCCCGCTGCTTGCTCCTGCAGACCGCCGCGATGTGCCCCGTTTTTTCGCACGACCGACACTTCGCCGACTTGAAACGGCAGGTAGACCGGGGATGCTGTCCTCCACAGCTCGCACAATGGGTAGACCGGGAGCTGTTCGCGCCGCAACCGGAACACTGGGTAGACCAGGGTTGTCCACAGCCACTGTGCTGGGTAGACCGTGGGCCGCAACCGCAATGCTGGGTAGACCGGGGATGATTCGCGCTGTGGCCGTGGAGCTGGGTAGACTGGGGGCCGTTCACTCTGCACCTGCACTCCTGGCCTCTCTCGTCCGCCGCGGCTGGTCTCGGCTCCCTCACGTTGTCTCGGTTGGGGTTGAAGGGTCGTTGTTGTCGGTGGATGGCGTCCACTTCCAGCTCTGCTCCGTCTGCGTCGCTGAACCCTCTCAGCTGGTGGATGGATCCGCCTTCCCTCACGTCAGACTCCTCGGCCGCATCCCAGGCTAGGAATTCCTCTTGGACATCCCTCAGGGTCAGCTTCTGCTTGGCAAAAAATTTCTGGTGCAGCTTCCTGTCCCTCAACCCACAGACGATCCGATCCCACAGCCGGATCTCTAAGTTTTCAAAATTACAGAGGCGAGCTGCCTGCCTCAGGGCTGCCATGTATTGCTTGGCAGACTCACCCGGTCGCTGGTCCCGCTTCTCGAACCGGTACCGCCAGGTGATTTCGGACGTCTCGGGCTTGAAGTGCTCGGTCAGCTTTGCCAGTAACTCATTGTAACCGATGGAGTGGATGTCGTCGGGTGCACAGAGACCGACCACCAGCTGGTACGTTTCTGTGCCGCAGCTGCAGAGTAGTGCCGCCGCTCTCTGCTGGTCATCCTTCACCCCGTTTGCCCGTAGGTAGCACTCGAGCTGCCCTATGAACGCTTCCCACTCCTCCGGCCGGTTGCTGTGAAAAAGGGGATACTGACCCAGTTGTGCCATTCCGCCATCTCAGTCGTCCTGCGTCTGGGTCCGGGGCTGCCAATTGGATTCCGTCCGCGGCTAGCGTTGACCGGTGCAGGATCCCACCTTCGTCGCCAGTGTAATGTTGCGTGTCGCTCAGAAAGACGGACACTTGAGCTGGGTAATACTTCTTTATTTGGATCATGAATGAAGCTGGGGCAAAAGGGTTTACCTGGCGTCTCTTATACCTGCCCAGGTGAATGATGACCAATAGATTTGAACCTGGGCTTCCCGCCAGTGCAGGTGGCCAATGGATTTAAACCCTGGCTTCCCGCCAGAGCTGACCATGCCTGGGGCTGTCAACGACTCGCTCTATTCAGGCTTTCCCGCCAAAACGGTTATAGCCTGGAGCTGTCCAGCCCCCTGCTGTGGTGGTATTTCCTGTGTGTGCTTAACAGCATACACTACACCTAATAAGCAGGCATATACATAGAATGAAGGCTATTGTTAAGCACATTGATTTGTGCTTTAGATTGTAAGCCGCCCTGAGTCTTCGGAGAAGGGTGGGATATAAATGGGATTAAAAAAAAGCCTAACTTCAGGTGTAACACACTTAGTTTAATGCATAGTTTTGTTCCTTAAAAAAAGCCAGAAATAATAAGCATTGAGACAATAAATATTTGTTTTATCTTTTTCTTACAGATCTTCAATTATATAAGGAGTATTATAATATCTTTTCAGATCTTTTTTCTAAACATATCCAGTTTTCTCATTTTTCTTGATTTTTGTTCCCATCATCTGAACCCACTTAATTTTGTCTTCCTTGAAATGGATGACTCTCCATATTGTATCCTCAATTCCAAATGAGATCCAACTACACAAAACATTTTATGAAAAAGAGATGGATAAGTATGGTGTAGCCTTAATCGGGTTCCCTGACATTCATATTACCCGTTTCCCTAAGCATCTCTTGATGCATAATCACTGATGGTAAGGAATTAATTGAAACTATCAAAGCAGATAAAAAGATAAGGGAGATAATAGCCTAGCCATGATAATAACCTCTGAAGAGCATAATTATTAATTGAAGAATTAGCATAAACAGTTCTGAAGGCTTTTCTTTGAAAAGAAGAATGGTCATCAAAAGAAAAACAGAGAAATTCACATTAGTTTCATTTAATAACTTTAAATCACTTGTGAAATCATTTCTATTCTAGTCAGAGCTTGTGCGGAAGAAGCAGGAGATAATGGTGCAATATACATCTTATTGATTCACTCAGTATGATGAATTTGGGGGATAGGCAATGCATCAACATTGACATATTCTACCACTTATTTGGTGGGAAGCATCATCATCATCATCATCATTCATCATTATCATCATCATCATTCTAGCCATTGTCTATCCACTGCAGGATGAAGGGCTCTTCTGCATGTTTCCCACCAGTATGGTCTTGAGCTTTCCTTTGCCAGTTGGACTTGCAATACTTGCTGATGTTGTCAATCCATCTTGTTTTAGGTCTCTTTCATGGATGCTTTTTATCAAGTGGGATCCATTCTATGACTGCCTTGGTCCACCTGCCATCAGTTCTTCTTGCTATTTCAATTCTTTTACTCTTTTGACAGCATCGTATACTTTCAGTGGGAAACATATCAACAAATATAACACACACAATATTCTTATTCCCATTCATACCTGTGTGGTTCAACTCTAGCAATGTGAGTTTCCTTGGTACTCATTTGTTTAATAAAGGAGCAAAGTGATCAGTCAAGAAAGTGGTATGTTCCATAAGAAAATGTAATACAGATGGATATTCTGATTTGCGTGGAAAAGAAGAATGAAGGGGATGAGTGATCTGCTAAGCTCTAATTGGAATTCTTCCTCCCATTTAGCTGCAGAGCCCTATGCTACTTTGGCTATTTCTGTTTTGCATGTTGGAGAGAACAGGAGTTCTCCAGCAATCAAAATGTCCTTTTGTTCTCTTTATTAGGATGTTCCATGAAGTTGCCATTCTCACCAATAAACTTTGTTGCTGCCTTGCACGAAAATTGTGAAGTTTTTCTCCACTCCATGTTCTCAACAAGTTTGAGGCCTGCTGGATAAAAGAAAAACCTAGAAGACAAGGATCTTTAACCCTTCCTGCTCATTTGCCCTTTGTTGCACTTAGCCCTGCATCTCTCTTCGCCCACAGTAGCCTTCCAATAGTCAGAGCTGTTACCTTTTGTAAGTAAGAATACTTGAGGACAGGAGGAATGCCATTGTTGGGTGTGTATGGAAAGGCCCATCGATGGATTACAACTCATCTGTAAAATGCAGCTAGCCTAATGTGTGATCTGCCTAGTCATGTTTACTGGCAAACTAGTTAAGGTGTTGGAGACTTCACTGGGCAAAATGGAACAATTCGTTGTGGCCAACTCATCACGGCCAACTCATCACAGCCAACTTGCTGTAGGACAACTCACCATGGACAACTTGCCACAGGACAACTTGCTGCAGGACAATTCAACAATTCAATTTAATTATTTGAAAGAATTAAAAGAATATTTTTATTTTTTGTCATTCACATTTCATTTTGTCCCTCCTTTAGGATAATAATAATAACAATAACAATAATAATGATAACAATAATAATAATAATAAGAGGAAGAAGTTGGAAGGGACCTTGGAGGTCATCTAGTCCAACCCCCTGCTCAGGCAGGAAACCCTATACCATTTCAGGCAAATGGCTCTCCAGTCTCTTCTTAAAAACTTCCAGTGTTGGAGCATTTACAACTTCTGGAGGCAGGTTGTTACACTGGTTAATTGTTCTAACTGTCAGGAAGTTTCTCCTTAGTTCTAGGTTGCTTCTCTCCTTGACTAGTTTCCATCCGTTGCTTCTTGTCCTGCTTTCAGGTGCTTTGGAGAATAGCTTGACTCCCTCTTCTTTGTGGCAGCCCCTGAGATATTGGAACACTGCTATCATGTCACCCCTCACCCTTCTCTTCATTAAACTACACATACCCAATTCCACCAACCATTCCCTATATGTTTTAGCCTCCAGTCCCGCAATCATCTTTGTTGCTCTTCTCTGTACCCTTTCTAGAGTCTCGACATATTTTTTACACAATCCTTTCTTTAATGATTCTGTTTTGCCATTTCTTCAATTTCAGTGTAATTCTTCTCCTGGAGCAAGTTGGCCATGGCACGTTGGCCACAGTGAATTGTCCATGGTGAGTTGTCCTAGACCCTCACTGGATGCTTTGCAGTGATTTGGAAGGATGCTCACATTTCTCATAGTATTTTGTGGGATTGTCCATCCTCAGAAGAGTGCACTATTGGGAGACATGAAAGAACAAGCTTGTCATTGATGGCACATAATCAGTCAGAAGAAGAAAAGGAGGACCATGGTGAGGGTCTTATATAATCAGAAAGAAAGTACGGTTGAAAGCAATGAATAATGTGAGAATTTTGAGATTCTGGCCTAAAATCACAACCTTGTCCAGCCACCCCATGGAAATTTTATTATCTCCATAGCCCAAATAAATCCTCTTGAGAGCATCTTTGCATTGGAAATCAAAATTAATCAATATCAGCTATGCTGATGTGCGAATTCAGAGCTTTTAGTATTGAAGATAAGACAATCCAGCCTTGAATAACTCTACAAAATAATGCAACTTTGTACCTTTTGTTAAACTATATGGAAATCTATATCTAACTGTGAATCTTTCTTGGAAACATCAGCCCTTACTTGCATCTGATTATGAATACTGCTCTGTCTGTGACTTCTGATTTTCAGTAAGAACTCCAGCCCTTTTTAATTTGGATTCTATTTGTGATGGAGGCTTTGTCTGATGAAATATGACCTTGAATTGCTAATTAATTGGCATCAGCCAGGGCTAGTACAATCATAAAAAATGGTCTTTTGTCTCCTCAAGGATTAATGCAGACATAATTTGAAGAACAATTGTGTGATAGGAACTCAGCACCAAAAGAGAATCAGCCTATAAAATGAATAATATAGTTTAATGACAGAATATACAATTCTGCCATAATAATAAAATCTAATTTTGCTACAGTCAGAAAAAGAAAGAAAGCCTTCACTTTCCTCTGAAGCCTGGAAAAATAGAGGTGCTTTGGGAGATCTCCAAACAATTCTCTCTCCCTCCCTCCCTCCCTCTCACTCATACACACACAAACACATCTGAATCTTTGATCAACTATTTTGAAAGGGAGAATGGATTAGTTTTTTTGATGTCTCTTTCTTCACATCTGTTATCCTGAAAGTTCAAATCATATGTTGTATTGTATATGTAGTGTGGAACTGATCTTTTCTGTTTCTTTTACTTTGTCGCAAAAAAATGGTGGATTTCAGTCTGAACCAGATCTACTATTCATGAGGGGGGAGTTAACTCTTTTCAATTCATACGTCCTTCATTTTAGAATCACCAGCTTCCTGAAAAAGTTAAAGTAACTATAATAAGGTCAGGTTAGGTATTTAAAAGTATGCATAGTGTCTGAAAACCTAATTTAAGCATGTCCACATAATAAAGATGACTAATTTTTAGCCCAACTCCAGGATATTTAAATTGATCTGTATGCTTTTGAATGGGAAAAAAATCACTTAGTACACTTTTACAGAAAAATATGCACCAATTCAAAAGCAGAATAACAGAGTTAAGAGGGACGTTGGAGATTTTCTAGTCTAACCCTCTACTCAAGCAGGAGACCGTATACCCATTTCAGACAAATGGCTGTTCAATCTCTTCTTTACAATCTCCAGTGATGGAGTACTCACAACCTTTGGAGGCAAGTCATTCCACTAATTACCGTAATTGTTCTCGCTGTCAGGAAATTTATCCTTGGCATTAGCTTTGTTTCCCTCCTTGATTATTTCCATCTGTTGCTTCTTGTTCTGCCTTCAGATGCTTTGGAGAATAGATTGACCCTTTCTTCCTTGTGGCAGCCTCTCAAATATGGGAACACTGCTATCATGTCACCCCTGGTCCTTCTTTTCCCTGGACTAGATATACCCAATTCAGCTTCAGATCTCTAGATCTCTAGCTATTTATGAGATTGATCTCAGTTAGGTATAAAGGTAAAGGTAAAGGTTCCCCCGCACATGCGTGCTAGTCGTTTCTGACTCTAGGGGCCGGTGCTCATCTCTGTTTCAAAGCCGAAGAGCCAGCGCTTGTCCGAGGACGTCTCCGTAGTCATGTGGCTGGCATGACTAGACGCCAAAGGTGCACGGAACGCTGTTACCTTCCCACCGTAGTGGTGCCTATTTTTCTACTTGCATTTTTACGTGCTTTCGAACTGCTAGGTTGGCAGAAGCTGGGACGAGTAACAGGCGCTCACTCTGCTACGCGGCACTCGGGATTCGACCCGCCAAACTGCCGACCTTCTGATCGACAAGCTCAGCGTCCTAACCCACTGAGCCACCGCGTCCCTCAGTTAGGTATATCTGACTAGTATTTTTTTTCTGCAATGGAGAAACTTCATAGAACTTTTAGAAAGTCCACATCTCCCCTGGAACTCATGCCTTTCCCCCATCCTTCCATCTCTAGTGGCTCCTTTAATGGGAGTGAATAGAAACAGACATGAAGTCTTTTTTGAGAAGACAAGCAACCCACAAAGAACTAGGCTTTTGTTATATTTTTCTTTCTCTTATATGTGGATGAAGGGCTGTCCATTACTCCAATAAGTAGCAGCAATGTTGAAATGCCCTTTCATATAATTGCATACATACAGTACAGCCAGGAGCCAGTATGCATTTTGCTTAGAACCTGTCGCTCCGTTTACCCACTTTATTTTTATTTAATGTGGAGGAGAAGGATGCTAGGAATGAATTTAATTTCCTTGCTGGTTGGAGTGGAGTGCAAGTGAGAGGAATTTGTTTTCCTATTTTTTCCCATAGTGGCAATTGTTTGGACAAGGCAGTGACTTAACTACTGTTTTTGCAGGAAAGTATTTGTCAGCCAGATGGAAGCTGGCTGGTTCTGTGCATGATCTCAGCATTCCTAGAGCAGCAATTTGGAGATGATGAAAGAACAATAAATCTACTTCATACTACTTTGGAGAGAACAGAAAAGAGAATTGGTGCCACAGACAAGTGTCTTTGATATGTGTGGGTTGATGATGATTCAAAACTCCTTAGGATTAGCAGGCACTGTTCTTTACATGAACCAAGCAGAAGATGCAATAAAGAATTCTCAAAAGAAAATAATTTGGTCTTATATACTTGTCCTGATCATGAATCAGTACATTTATTCATTGCACTTAGTTACTTTAAAAGCTTTCTGTGGCTGCCCATCTTAAAACAACTCTGAGTGGCTTACAATAAAACTATAAAAACTAAAAACTAAAAACCCAGCTGCCTGTCCCTGATTGTCCAACTTGTATTTTTATATTTTCTTCTCCCTTTCCCCATTTCCCAGAATTTCTTCTCTTGTAGAGGGGAGAGATTGCTTAAACAAGCTATTGCTTCTATTATGTCGTGGGCTCTGATGAGCAGGAACGAGAACATGCAGATGAGTACAGACAAACTCATACTTTATTTAAGCAGAAACTGTACTGAGAGATTGGAGTCACCCTGCTTCAATATATAGCCAGGCCCTATGGTATTAACCAATCGGATTGAAGCTATGCTTGCCACCCAAAGTTGACCAATGGTAGGACCGGAGACGTCCTGTCTGAGTTGCTGGAGAACCGTTCGTTTTCCAGCAATGCACATGGTGATATTCCAAAAGCCCAGTACATAACACCCCTCCCTCCTAAGATCAGGCCATAATACCCTTGACAATAGTCAAGGCTTATTAATCACTCCCAACAACCAAAATAGTAAAATAATAAATAACAATAATAATTGTAATGTTTTGTTTTTCCAAGATAGTTAGAATGATATCACGCGACCTTTACAGACGTGCCTTGTCAGTGGACTACAAAGAGATTAAAGAATAGCTTGTCAATGCCATAAAGTACAAAGAGATAAAAGAACGTCTCAGTGAAAATGCTTGACAGCCGTTACATTTTACCCCAAATTTCTGTAGGTAGTGATACAGTGTTATACATTACACATCACTTTATTTTACAACATAGTCTGTAAGATATGCTGGGGGTTTATGTGGTCTGGATGAACATCTTGGGGTTCCAGTCACTTTGTGGTCTACCAGCTTACCTGGTGGGCTGGGTAGACCCAAGTCCCCTTGTGCTCCTGTGTCCAGGGGAGTTGAATTGCTCTAACTGGCCTCTCCAGGTGGGCCCACCCCAGAGTCTGACTGTTTAGCAGAGTAGGCACAACGGTCGCTGAGATTCAGCTGGTTTGCCTGGTCAGGGGTTCCATGTTGCACTTCTGAGCTGCCATGTTCCTCTTCTGGATCAAATTCCACTGAGGAAGGAAAACCCTGGTGGTACTGGTGTGAGCTGGCTTGGATGCCATCTGGAAGACCTCGGGAGGGACTTGTGCTATAGTCTTCACTTAGTGACCACTCTGGGAATCTTTTTCTAAGTTGGTCAATATGTCTTCTGACCAGTCGACCTCTCTCCAACCCCACTTTATAAGATAGGGGTCCGGATTCTTTGATCACCTGGCCAGGAACCCACAAGTTTCCAGGCCCATAGTTTCTGGCACAAACCCAATCACCTGTTTGGAGCCCCCTCGGGGGTTTTGGTTTAGAGGCTTTGGATGTCACTCTGTCTGGATGCAACCTGTCCAGTTTAGTAATTAATCGCCTTCCCCAACAAAGCTCAGCAGGACTTTTTCCTGTAACTGTGCAGGGTGTAGTGTGTTGACAGAGCAAGAAATCTGCCAGTCTATGATGCCAGTCACCTGTGATGATGCGCTTGAGCGCCTCCTTTGTTGTCCTTACCATGTGTTCGGCTTGTCCATTCATAGAGGGGTGAAATGGTGCAGACGTAGCATGTCTGATGAGGTTAGCTCTGAGAAAAGCCTGAAACTCAGCAGCAGTGAATTGAGCCCCATTATCAGAAACCAAAACATCAGGCAACCCATGTGTTGCAAAGAGTTTTCTCAGCACCTGGATGGTCCTAGCAGTAGTCATATTAGGGACTGGAACTACTTCCAGCCATTTTGAGTGGCTATCCACTACTATCATAAAAAACTGTACTTGGAAGGGCCCAGTCTAGTCAATATGAACCCTAGACCAGGGGGTATGTGTTTCTTCCCACCTATGAACTGGGGCCTGAGACATTTCAGGCCTAGACCTCTGACAGGTATAGCAACCATGGACTTGATCCTCCACAGCCTTATCCAGGCCAGGCCACCACAGGTAGCTTCTAGCTAAGGCTTTCATCCTTACAATGCCTGGATGGCCTTCATGTAAGGAATGTAAGACTCTGTCCCTCAATGATGTTGGGATAATGACTCTGTTGCCCCATAATATGCAGCCCTTGTGTGCACACAATTCATGTCTTCTCACAAAATAACTTTGGAAATCAGGGCTTGGACTTTTTTCCAACCAGTCCGTGTGTACCCATGACAGTACCCTGCTCAGAATTTTATCTGTAACAGTCTCAGCAGCAATATCTCCTGCATGGAGTGGAAACTCAGGCAAGTCCTGAATGGACAATATTTTAGCAGCAGGAGCTGGATCAGGATCTATTAGTGGCAGTGGTAGTCTGCTGAGGCCAACTGCATGGCCCATTTCCTTTCCCAGTTTGTGAACTAAGTTAGTTCACAAAGTTGTATGCAGACAGAAATATAGACCATCTCAGCATTCTTGGAGATAGTATGTGGGGAGTTTTCCTATCTGTGGTGAATAGGCCCAAAAGGGGTTTGTGGTCAGTGAAGACAGTAAAATCCCTGCAAAATAAATAATTATGATTTTTTTTTACTCCAGCCACTATGGCTAAGGCTTCTTTATCAATTTGAGGATAATTACGCTCAGCAGCAGATAAGGTTCTGGAATAGAATGCAATAGGAACTTGTTTCCCATTCTTCTCTATGTGGCTTAAGAGACTGCCCCCACCCCATAGGGAGATGCATCACATGCAAGACATACAGGTTTAGACTCAATGTAATGAGTTACAGTGGACGTTTCTGAAAGAACGGCCTTTAGATCCTGGAAACTTTTTTCATGTAATTCAGTCCACTTCCAAGGGGCTTTTTTTTATCAAGTAGCCTGTGGAGGGGCTCAGCTATTGCAGCCTTATGAGGTAGAAATGTATGATAAAAATTCAGGAGGCCCAAAAATGCTTGCAGCTCTCCTTTTGATTTTGGCCTAGGAGCCATTTTGATGGCCTTAACTTTTGACTCAGTGGGGTGAATCCCACTAGCATCGATATCGAAACCTAAGAATTCCGTTGAAGAAACCCCAATACTACATTTGTTTTTCTTTAACTTGAGGCCCGCATCGCGTAGCCTTTGTAACACAGCCCTGAGCCTGTTGGCCAATACCTCTGGGGATTCCCCGGCAATGAGAACATCATCAAAATAAGGACAGACACCCTGAATTCCTTTAAGTGTGTGTTCCATAATTCCTTGGAAGATTCCCGGTGCAACGTTAACTCCAAACTGCAAGCATTTGACTTTGAATGCTCCTCTATGGGTCACTGTAGTTTGAGCCGTGGCTGTGGCCTCGTCTACCGGCAGCTGCTGATACACCTGTGCTAAATCAAGTTTAGCACAAATGGTTCCCCCTTGCAAAGAGGCTAGAATATGGCTGACTATCGGGACTGGGTATGCATGTTGATTTAAGGCTTTATTTAACGTGAATTTGTAGTCTGTGCAAATGCGAACCTCCCCATTGGGCTTTAGTGGGGTGACAATAGGAGTTTCCCACTCCCCATCAACAGGCTGCAATACACCCTGCTCTACTAACTTATCGATTTCAGAATCAATTTTGTGTTTTAAGGCGAAAGGAACTCTACAAGGCTTGACTCTTATTGGAACGTTAGGATCTAATTTAAAGGAAATGGGTGACCCAGTATAAGTTCCTAGTTTTGACTTGAATACATCCGCAAATTCCTCACAAACAGCCTTGAGGTCTGCTGTCTGTGTCCGGTTAATGCCTGTTATTTGAATGCCCAAAGCCTCAAACCAATCAAGTCCTATAAGACTTGTTCTTGGTCCCTCTACTACTATGACATCCAGGTGCCCCAAAAACCCTTTAAATTTCACCAATAATGTGGCTTCACCCTTAACTTTAACCCGAGCGTTCTGAAAATCTGTTAAAATAATATCTGATGGTCTTAATTTAGCCCATTGGTTGCTGCATCTGCACACAAGGTTGAATGTGTCCTGTGAAATAATTGAGACCACCGAGCCGGAGTCCAATTCCATTTTGCATGGAATTCCTTGTAGCACTACTGAGAGCTTAAGTTTAGGCTTAAGGGGACGACGAGCCCCGGTGCGACAAACGCTTCTCTGGCTCTTGAAGAACCCCACACTGATTGGCCCCAGGGCCCCAGTACCTTTCCTATTCGGTTCCTCCGACTGTTGCTTGGGTGGCCTGTCTCTCTGGTGAGCTCTGCATACCACCGCTATGTGCCCGGTCCTTCTGCAAGCTCTACATGTGGCCAAACGGAATCTGCAGTTTGCGGGGAGTGGTTGCCTCCGCACCCTTTACATCTAGGTAAGAGAACTGCCTTGTAATTGTTCTCTCTTTGCTGATTTCCATGTTTTTGTGTGCTTGGCTGTCTCTGGAGCTTGTTGATTTCGGGTTTTTCTTCTTCTGATGATTCTCTGCCGCATATGGCGACCACATGGTGGATGGAATCTTCTGTCTCTGGGGCTTTGGTGGGCTGTACTGTTTGTACTGCACCTCCGGCTGCTTCGTCAGCCATGACCTCGTCTTGTGCTTCGGCGAATGTGAGATTTGGTCTGGTAAATAATCTCTGCTGCAAGGTTCTATCTCTCAGTCCGCAGACGAGTCGGTCTCTCAGACGCTCCTCTAAATTTGAAAATTTGCAGAGTTGTGCAGCCTGCCTTAGGTTCGCGATAAACTCGGATGCTGTCTTACCGGGAAGCTGCACTCATTGGTCAAATTTAAACCGCCATGCCATCTCCAACATTTTTGGCTGGAAATGCCCAGTCAGCTTCTTCTTAAGGTCAGCAAAAGATACTGCTTCAATGGGCGTTGGCGCAAAGAGGTTTTCTGCTAGATCGAAGGTCGCGGGCCCACACACGCACAGCAACGTCACAGCTTTTAGGCCTTCCTCTGCTATCTGGTTAGCTCGTAGGTAATTCTCTACTTGTGAGAGGTAAGATGGCCAATCTTCTGGATGTTTAATGTTGAACTCTCTGAGTTTGCCGACCTTTGGCATCTTTCCTCAATTCCTGCGCTTCTGTTGAATCCTGCTTCAAGACTCAGGGAATGCATCCTCTGAGCATGTGGCCGCTAGGTAGTTTACTAGCCAGCTCGAGGGGGGGAAGATGCCTCTTCCCTCCAGTGAGTAATGCCGTCCCCTCGTGACTTCAGCCCTCAGGCAGTGAAGCAGGATCCCATCCTCGTTGCCACTATTATGTCGTGGGCTCTGATGAGCAGGAACGAGAACACACAGATGAGTACAGACAAACTCATACTTTATTTAAGCAGAAACTGTACTGAGAGATTGGAGTCACCCTGCTTCAATATATAGCCATGCCCTATGGCATTAACCAATCGGATTGAAGCTATGCTTGCCGCCCAAAGTTGGCCAATGGCAGGAAAGCCCAGTACATAACAGCTTCCTAATCTGGTTTTCTTTGTGTGGAGGCTGAGCTTTTCTGAAAAGTGTTAACTGTAAGTTACCTCAGTTCTGCAACTATGATTAATTATTCAGCGCACAGCTGCTATCTAAAATTGGCAGGATCCTAATCAATATGATCCAAAATGCTTCCTTTTGTTAACATGCCCCTATCAAAACCCCTACCGTGTTTCAGCATAGCAGCAGAACTGCCAATTGTTTCATTGTGGTGGATTGAAGGGAAAATGTTTACACCTAACCTGATCTGCTATCTTGTCCAACAAGCTTCACAATCTACCACAATGATACAGCACTATTCTCCAAATTACCCAGAAAGAAAATAATTGGAATACTAGTCATCAGGTTTGCTTCATGGCAATTTGCTGTAGTTTATTCATTCTTTTACAGCCCTGGCTCAAGGTTTTCAAAGTTTGAAGAAGCTTCTCTAGCTCATATCCAAATGTGAACCAGATAACCTTTCAACACTTTCTTCAAATGACCTATCAGAACTTTTGAACAAAACATCATTAATTATTCAGGAGAAATATATTAACATTCATTGGCATCATCCATGAATTCAGACCTTCATGAGATAAAGGACAGCAAAGACGTTGCATCAAAAGAAAAGCATGATCACACATATCGTAAACAAAGTTGTGGGAACGTTAACCAGTGAGAAACTTTGGCAGGGTACTTACAGAGCATATGTTGAAGTGCTGTTTCCAAGCCTTTGTCCTAAATTTCTACAGGGCTCAGCACTTGCTCTCCTCCTTTTAAACATCTACATGAAACATCTGGGGAGAAGATCTGACACCATGGGATGGAGATACCATCAGTATGCTGATGGTACACTGCTTTACATCTCGGTCTCTGGTGATTCAAGCAATATTGTAGCCATCTTTAAATGCTACCTGAAAGGGTATTTGCTGTGCATTGTGAGTGAGATAAGAACAGAGTCATGAGAACATGACACAAAAAGTTAGTGGAACATGTTTGTGTTAAGAGAATGTGAGGTTGAACCCACAAGGATTCTTCAGCTATCTATTTATTGCTACATTGAAGTAGTAAACATGAGAATAGCTTTGATGTCATTGAAGGCTGGAGAGCTTTACACTAAGAATTGTGCCAATATTTTGATCTCCTGCACAACATGGTGGACAATTACTCATGGATGAATCATGTACATTCATCCTAACACACACCCCCACCAGTTTCATCTCAGAGGAGATTGAAAACTTCTTGTATGATGATCAGAGAATTATAATTATTTTGAAAAGTAGGATTGTTCCACAGAGAAGATGACAAAGATTTGTTTTCCTACCGTGAGCATCTATAGGAAGTCACTGTTTTAATCAAAATGATAAAAGAAATGTTGCACCATAATCTCTGTCCCCTTTGTATGTAGTGTCAGAGATGTTGAGATGGCACAATATCCTTTTCAAAATTCTCTTCTGTACTTCCTGCAGATATCACTGTTTGCTATTGCTATTAGCAGCAGAAGAATAGAATCTGTTTTCATCCATCCAACTAACAGTTGCATTTTTTTTCTGGGTATGATTACACACATCATAGGTTGCCCAAATACTTTACACAACACTTATCACACATTCCACATTTTCCTCAATACACCGTTTTTTATTGCTACCATGTCATCCCTATTAGATTTGTTTTCCATGCAATTATTGACACTTTAAAATATCTAAAAAATTTTTTTACTAATCTCTAAGACATAGAATTATAGAGTTGTAGGGACTTTGGAGTTCTCAACCCGCTCAATAAATTGACACCCCTGCTCACCAATGGGACATGAGAATTTCTGCTGTCCTGATTCTACCAGAAAACCTCAATGAAGGAACACTCAATTTCCTTAACCTGCTGAGCACAGATTCCCCTACACCAGAGTCTCAGCCAGCTGGTTTGACCACATCCAAATTTTAAACAGGCATTCCGTGTTTCCCCAAAAGTAAGACCTATCCCGAAAATAAGCCCTAGCTTGATTTTTTGGGGGGTGGGCCTAATATAAGCCCTAGCTAACAAACTAAAAATCAAAAGAAGCTTGTCAATGACATCTTTACTACTTATTTTAGCAATAATACTACTTATTTAAGTAGTTTAAATTACAAATAATTTAAACAAAACCAAATGTGGCTCTCAACATCCAAAGCCCCAAATAACCCAGTTGGCAAAAATGGATGGCCTACAATTATTC
Organism: Vipera berus; assembly: GCF_964194415.1. Lineage (NCBI taxonomy): Eukaryota > Metazoa > Chordata > Lepidosauria > Squamata > Viperidae > Vipera > Vipera berus. The sequence continues at coordinate 140,850,807 of NC_138204.1, read as the reverse complement.
GCAAAGTCCAAAGAAGCACTTAAGACACAATCTATGGACCACAATTTATGGATACAGTGAAATTAGAAGAATGAAATTTGGTCTAGACAAATGTGCCACTTTGGCCATTAAAAGAGATAAAATTACCAAAGAAAATGGTTTATAGCTAATGAACTAACACGGTTTAAGATAATTGGATTTAGAAGAAGGAAACACATATTGAGTTTTAACACAAGCTTCTGTCTTATTACATGAGCAAATTCAATAGAATGCTACCTCTAATTATATAAAACAAATCCAAACTTTTTGAACAACTAAAGAAATGTAGGGAACATAATTACAGCCATAAACACTTGTGTTAACTCAATCATTTGCCATATGCAGGTATGATTGATTGGACACAAAGTGTATTAGACTTGAGAGGAAAACAAGAAAATTAATGATTCTGAATCATGCTTTCCATCAAACAGCAATGTTGACAGATTCTATCTTGCCAGAAGTAAAGGAGATAGAGAATTACTCCAACTAAAACTAACAGCGGATGAAGAGATACACAGCCAGAATGATGATAACAGGCACAGATAAGAGTTATTTTAGGTATATGTTTGTAAAGAAAAGCTCCTGGAAACTACAAAATCAAAACAAATTTGGAAAAAGAAGCAACTGAAAGTTGAAGTTAAACTTCTTCATGGGGATTATACACATGATTTTGAAGGAATATCTGATAAAAATATGACTTGGCAATGGGTGAGCATTGGAATTTGTAAACAATAAATTGAAGTAGCAGTCATGGCAGTGCAGGAACAAGCTACTTCATCTAACATTATCGTAGTCAAAACTGAACTGATTTTTAAATAATTGCAAATGCCAATTGTTTAAAATGAAATCTTAAATGGGCGTCCTCCTGGATTCACGGCTCAGTTTAGAAGATCATATAGGAGCCGTGACCAGGGGGGCTTTTGCCCAGGTTCGCCTGGTGCGCCAGTTGCGACCCTATCTGGACCGAGATGCCCTACGCACAGTCACTCATGCGCTCGTGACCTCCCGTTTAGACTACTGCAACGCTCTCTACATGGGGCTGCCCTTGAGGACCACTTGGAGGCTTCAACTGGTGCAGAATGCAGCCGCGCAAGTTGTGATGGGGGCTTCCCGATACTCCCATGTAACACCTCTACTCCGCGAGCTGCATTGGCTTCTGGTTGCCCTTCGGGTGAGATTCAAGGTGCTGGTGATGACCTATAAAGCCCTTAATGGCTTGGGTCCGGGTTATCTGAGGGAACACCTTCCGGCATCAAGCCCCCTTCGTACCGTGCGCTCCCACAGGGAGGGCCTTCTCAGGATACCACTGGTTAGGGAATGCCGGCGGGTTATTCCTAGGGTAAGAGCGTTCTCTGTGGGCGCGCCTGCCCTCTGGAATGATCTACCTGTGGAACTTAGGACTGCCCCCAATCTGCGTTCGTTTCGCCGGGACCTGAAAACCTGGTTTTTCGATCTATCAGGCCTGGACTGAAGGGGTTTTAGCTTTTTAAATGTTTTATTTGGGCTTAATTAATTTAATGTATTTTAATTCTATATTATTTTTATATTGTATTTTATTCTGCCCTGTAAACCGCCCTGAGTCCTTCGGGAATAGGGCGGTATAGAAATTTAATTAAATAAATAAATAAATAAAATAAATATTGGCCTCATTAGAGCTGTACACAAATTGCCCAAACTAAGCACAAGCAATGCTATGTTACAGTTATGAAAATTGTGCATTGGAATATATGCAAAAATTGCTGAAACCAAACATTTGAACAAATGTTTGAAAATTAGGTTACAATTTTGGGGTTTTTGAAATAGAGGCAAACAGATACATGAAACATAACACACCTTGGAAGAAAAAGCCAACTATATAATACCATTAGTACTTGGAGTTCTTGAGACATATAAAAGAAATATAAGGGGGATTTACTAAAATTTGGAACTTTTAAATTTATTAGGCATTACACAACTGATTTTGCCACTTTCCTACAGTACCTTATTCCAGAGCTTTTGGTTAGAACCTCATTGATTGTCCCGAAGATGCTTTTTCACGAGGCAACTGGACTTCCTTGTCTTTCTTTGAAGATATTTCACTTGTCATCCAAGAAGCTTCTTCAGCTCTGACTGGATGGTGGGCAATGGCAGGGTTTATACTTCTTGCAGGCATCTGTAAGGAGTATAAATCCTGCCATTCCCCACTATCCAGTCAGAGCTGAAGAAACTTCTTGGATGAGAAGTGAAACATCTTCAAAGAAAAACAAGAAAGTCCAATTGCCTCATGAAAAAGCATCTTTGGGACAGCTATGACCTGGATGGCTGAGAATCTCCACAGACAACCTCATTGATTGGAAAATACCTAACCTAAAACTATGATATTCACTTTCAGCCTATTCTTACACTCAACTCTAATAACTGATTGCAGACTGTGGGGCTTGAATGCCTTACCTCCTTCCACTTTTTTCATGCTCTATTTATTGAGATTTTTCTGCAGAACTCAAAAGCTTATATATGCGAACTTAAATGGGCCCAATAAAAATATTTCTGACTTGGTGTTTTACCTCTTTAAGAATACCACAGATAGCCATTTCACTGAGTTTTATTCAACACTTGAAATTTATTCTTTGAGGATGTATAACCTGCATTTGTTTGCTTAAACTATCCAGAGATGACTTAAAAAAAACAATTTATTTCACCATCTAATATTATTGCTGGTGTAGATAATTTAAAAAAAATCAGGGTTTCTTTTTCCTCACCAGGACAAAGACCGATTCTGAGTAATACATTTCATGTTTTTATATACAAACTGTGCAGCCTGAAAATAGTTCTGATCTGGTAGAGCAGAGATGATTGATGGGCACATTTGAAACATCTTGCGGGCACTCAGAAAACATCTGTCATGGAGATGCCTTGCTTTTCACAAAATGGTTGCCAGGCAAAGCATCTATATACAGAAGACAAAATCAGTGAGGTGGCTATTTAGCTCCACAGTGTTTGTCTTCACTGGCATCTGTGTATTAAAATTGACAAGATGGTGAATGGCAACTGTAACGAATGTGTACTACATTGATGCAATGGAATACAAAGATGATCAGGGGACTGAAGGCTAAAACATATAAGGAACAGTTGCTGGAATTAGGTATGTCTACTCTAATGAAGAGAAGGACAAGGGATGACATGATAGCAGTGTTCCAATATCTCAGGGGCTCCCACAAGGAAGAGGGAGTCAAGCTATTCTCCAAAGCACCTGAAGGCAGGACAAGAAGCAACGGATGGAAACTAACCACAGAGAGAAGCAACCTAGAATTAAGGAGAAATTTCTTGACAGTTAGAACAATTAATCAGTGGAACAACCTGCCTCCAGAAGCTGTGAATGCTCCAACACTGGAAGTTTTTAAGAAGAGACTGGACAGCCATTTGTCTGAAATGATATAGAGTTTGGTAAAGGGGGTACTTTCCAAGATGATGATGATGATGATGATTACTACTACTACTACTACTTCTAGTAGTAGTAGTACTACTGCCACTACTACTACAATACAATGGAATAGCTTGCTTCTCAGAGCTGTGGGTGCTCCATCATTGGAGATTTTCAAAAATACACTGGACAATCTGATCAAGATGGTATAAGGCAGGCATGTCAAACTCGCAACATCACGTGATGTCACACAACGTATCATGGCTTTTCCCCCATTGCCGGCAATGTAGTGGGCATTGTTTTGGCATGATACATTTGGCCCACGGGCCGGCAATTTGACATACCTGGTAATAAGATTTCCTGACTTGAGCAGGGGGTTGGACTAGAAGACCTCCAAGGCCCCTTCTACCTCTAGGATTCTATGCTCTATAGTATCTTTTATGGAAATACAAAAGGACAGAGCTTGAATTGTTATGCATCATCTGCCATCATATCAATTTTAATTACTATCCACCTGCCTCCCCCAAAACTATGAACAACAATTGACTTCAATGCTAGTCAAGTTGGACAATAGAGTAGAACTGTCCAAATGAAATTTAAGAATAAGTTGTTGTTGTTGTTAGTTGCAAAGTCGTGTCCAACCCATCATGGCCCCATGGGCAACATTCCTCCAGCCTTCCTGTCTATCCTTTTGCCTTTTGGTACTGTCCATGGGGTTTTCATGGCAAAGATACTGGAGTGGGTTGCCATTTCCTTCTCCAGTTTATCACATTTTGTCAGAGCTCTCTGCTATGACCTGTCCGCCTTGGGTGGCCCTGTACAGCATAGCTCATAGCTTCATTGAATTACACAAGCCCCTTCACCACGACAAGGCAGTAATCCATAAAGGGGTAAGAATAAGTAGTATTTTTTAAAAGAAAGCTGAAAGCCATTTCAAAAAGAATTTCACTAACTCTTATTAAGCACAAACTAACCTATGTAAACTTCTCCATTTGTATTCTTTTTTTCCCCTTTTTGTTCTTCATCTTGCAGAGCATTTTGAAGTACACAAAAGCTAGCATGTTTTTTTACAATTCTCAATAATCTTCAGAAATATTCCTATGTTGTTTTTTTCCCTTACTATGGGAAAGGTTAACAGGAATCAGTAAGCAAAAAAACCCCCATTTTAAACAAAACATAAAGTAACAGCATGAACCATAATAATTTAGGACATCAAGAAAAAAGTGGCTTAATATAATATGGAGAGCACTGAGAAAAGAACATTTTGTGCTCTGAAATCTTCTCTCTAACCAAATGAAGCCTGAATAAACACAGACATGGTTGGAAACAGAAATGTAATTTGAAAATTGTTTGTTATAGTTAACTACTTGCAATTTGTGTAGCAGCTGTAACATACATATCCAAACCCAAATCAAATGGCGAAACTAAAGCTGCATTTTGTACTTTGAAGGACATTTATTTATAATTGCTGAACAGGCCTCATTATTTTTCTGGATTTTCCCTTGAAACCTCTGCAGAAGAGTAATTGGACCCTGTAGCTTATACTGCATTATTTAGCCCTCTAAGGTTAGACCTACTAGACCAGAGAAAAGAGATGTTTGTTAAAACCACCATTTAATGATCTGAGCTTGTCTGAACTTATTTTCATTTTCCTAAAACATATGGTTTCCCCTAATCTCATATTATCCAAATTATTTATGCCTTATTAAAATTATTTCATTAAAATAACCACGCAACGCCAATTTTTCAAATACTGCCCATCTACTTATTTTGTGCTTATTTCATGTCCCTGTATAACTTTTGTATATATGACTTTGAACTTGCAAATGAAAGAGCAGTTTACACATTTTGTGAAGAATGATGGAAACTTTTCTTAAGTGTCTATTGAGTTTGTTAACGAAAATAGATGTTGTGCTTTACATCCGCATTAAAATGTTTTCCATCTCGTACTCTCGGAACATACTGTATATAAAAACTGAAATAACAAAATGTACTGCTCACCATCTCGTATGACCTTGCCTCAAAACAACTTAGAATTTAGTAAAAGTTGCCCTCTAGAGCAGTGTTTTTCAACCTTTTTTGGGCAAAGGCACACACTTGTTTCATGAAAAAAAATCACGAGGCACTCCACCATTAGAAAATGTTAAAAAACTCTGTGCCTATATTGACTATATATAAAGTAATTCTCTTGAATAGGAATCAAATAAACACAAAGAAAGTACTTTATAATTACTTTATTATGAAATAGTAAGTAAACAGAAATATGAAAAATTATAAAATACTTTATTCAGTGCGCAACCTGGGCCTGTTTGGCTGAACACAAAGCTGATATTCTGGCTGGAATCGAAGAAAGACACACACGTAGCTCTTCGTCAACAGCTCTCAGTCTCTCTCTGTATTTAGTTTTTATAGCAATCATGCTTGAAAAGCTCATCTCACACAGATATGTAGTGGAAAATGGGAGCAATGTCAAAATAGCTTTGTTTGCCAGAAGGGGGAACTCCTTGGCAGTATACAACCAAAAACTGTCCAAAGCAAATCTTAGCTTGAAACCACGATTTTGTCTCAGTTCAGTTAGTTCCTCCTGCTCCTGTAAAGTCATGTCCTTTCCACCAACTGATGCTGAGCTATAAGGGTCCCTAACCCAGTCAAGGACAGGGACGCGGTGGCTCAGTGGGTTAGGACGCTGAGCTTGTCGATCGGAAGGTCGGCAGTTTGGCGGGTCGAATCCCGAGTGCCGCGTAACAGAGTGAGCGCCTGTTACTCGTCCCAGCTTCTGCCAACCTAGCAGTTCGAAAGCACGTAAAAATGCAAGTAGAAAAATAGGGACCACTACGGTGGGAAGGTAACAGCGTTCCGTGCACCTTTGGCATCTAGTCATGCCGGCCACATGACCACGGAGATGTCCTCGGACAAGCGCTGGCTCTTCGGCTTTGAAACGGAGATGAGCACCAACCCCTAGAGTCGGAAACGACTAGCACGCATGTGCGGGGGAAACTTTACCTTTACCTTTTTAACCCAGTCAAGGCATTCAGTGGAGACTCAAGAGAAATAAAATGACAACTTCTCCTCGAGAGTTTTTAAATGTTTAACTATTATCTCACACAGTGCAGCAGTGTGAACACCTTGCCATTGCTTGGTGAGTGTGAACATTTCAAGATTGCCACTTTCCACGTGTTGATGCCAGAGTTGCACCTTTGAACGGAATCCATTTATTTTATCTGTACTTGTAAGCAGGTTTTCATTTCGGCCTTGCATTCGTGTGTTCAGTTCATTCAGATGATGAAATATATCTGCCAGGTATGCCAGCCTTGCACACCACTCATCACTTGCAAGCAGCTTTGCGTAATCTGACCTCTCATTTGTCAGAAACACTTTAAGTTCCTCCCGCAGCTCATACACACGAACCAAGACCTTGCCACGCGACAACCAACGGACCTCCGTATGAAACAGCAAGGTTTTATTCTTCACTCCCATCTCCTCACACAAAGCTGCAAATATGCGACTTTTCACGGGTCGTGACTTTACAAAGTTTACCATGCGCACAACATCATCCAACACATGAACTAGGTCTGCTGGTAAAGTCTTGGCTACGAGGGCCTCACGGTGTAAAAAACAATGCATAACAATCACATCTGGATTTCTTTCCTTCACTCTGCTTACAAAGCCTTTGGTGTGCCCGACCATGGCTGCAGCTCCATCGGTGCAGACACTTGTGCAGTTTTCCCACTTAAGTCCTCCTTGTTCAAGGTATTCTGATGTGACCCGAAAAATTTCTTCTCCTGTTGTTTTTTCTGGCAATGCCTTGCAAAAAAAGAAGTTTTCTCTAATTGCATCACCATCAACAAAACGCACATTGGCCAAGAGTTGAGCATATCCACTGATATCAGTAGACTCGTCAAGTTGCAATGCAAATTTCTCACTGATATGGATCTTTTCCAAAACCACACTTTCGATGTCTGCAGACATGTCATTAATACGTCTGGAAATTGTGTTGTCTGAGAGAGGGACTTTGGCTATTTCCTTAGCTGCTTCAGGTCCGAGCATCTCCTCTACAATAGCTTTGCAGGCGGGAAGTATTAATGTCTCTGCCACAGTGTGCGACTTTTTTGACTTGGCTATAAGTTCAGTAACTTGATAGCTAGCTTTAAGAGATCTTTCATTTACCTTTGTGGTTTTTCTCATGAAAGTTGCCTGTTTCTCCATGTTTTCACGCAGGCGAACAAAATAGTCCGCATTCTTGTTTTGAAGCGAAGGGTGTTTCGTTTGGAGATGGCGTTTAAGTTTGCTTGTGACTATAGCACTGTTAGCTAGCTTTTCACCACACACCACGCACAGTGGAGTTGGTTTGTTTGCATCTCCGGTGAAAGTAAATCCAAATGAAATATAGCTTTCGCTATATTGCCTTGAGCTAACCATCTTTGCTTTCTTTTGATCCCCACTCATACTTGGGCTCTCATCTGGCTCCAAATTTTGTTCAGAGTCCAGTTCTTTCCTTTTCAAAAACTTGTCCATCACTGCAGTATCTCACTGTCACTCAGTACTTACTGCGCTTGTCTCCTCCAGATAGCCGCTGTCCGTCACACTCAGCACTCTTCTGTGCATGTCTCCATCCAGATCCATCAGTCAGCGCTCTTCTGCTCTTCTGCTCATGTTTCCTCCAAATCCAGATCCATTGGCGCTCTTCTGCTCATCGGCAATCTACTGCGATGTCTTCTCCTGTCCTCCTCCTGTTAGTGTAACAGTGACACCGGAGCGGGAAGGAAGTCGGAAGATGATGTCCTCCTGTGATAGGTCCAGGCTGGAGTCTGGACCAATCACAGCCCGGACATCAGAAAAGTGGAGGGTGTCCCCCTGAGGAGCGCCCCTGCTGGCCGAGGGCGGAGTCAAAACCCCACCCCCCCATACCCAGGACACAGTCCGGCGCCCGCCTACTGGGCGAAAATTTGACATTTTTAAAAAAAATCTTTCGAATTTTTCAATTTTTCCCACGGCACACCAGGCAACATCTCGCGGCACACTAGTGTGCCGCGGAACAGTGGTTGAAAAACACTGCTCTAGAGTATGAAGAAGAAATCAATAAACAGCAGACAACAGGTTAATAAGATGAGACATTTTACATGCAGTACAAACTGTTACGTATCTTTTTTTAACCAGCATTTTTGCAACCGTTACATTTACAGCTAGCGTGGCTCTCTACGAGAACATACAGAGTACAAATACTGCTAATTAGGTTGAGAAGAGTCTTAGAAGCAACCTATTATGATATTAGCATCAAGTACCTGTTAGTAGGCTTTCATCTCTGTTAGTTGCTTAGAGTTATAGTGCAAATTCTCCATCCAAACCTTTGGCAACAAACCCTCAGCTTCTTTTCACCTGTTTGAAGGACCTGAGTTATTATCAGGATGATTCACATATCAAGCATAATGATTGCTGGCTTATAACAAATAACAAGTGCCACCTTGTTTTAGTATGTGAGTCACTGAATAGAGAAATCATGCCCACAATGTGCCAGTAATTAAAAGACTTGTATATATGAAGAGCCCAGTCCTGAGGGAAACGGGATAGTGTGATTGCTACATAACAACTTCCCTGGACCAGCATGAAAGACTTTTCACTTCATCTGCACCTGACTGATACTTCATCATCGCATCCACTGTGCGATGAATTAAAAAGGATATGGAAACCACCTACCAGTGTGCTGTATGATAACATTTGTGAATGAGGAACATAATTTGGTAGTCAAGAGCTTCTGCTGAAAAACTTCTGTTTTTAGATCCATGCGTAATACAGGCCATCCTCGACTTACGACCACAATGGAGCCCCACGTTTTTGTGGCGAAGTGAGACGTTTGTTAAGTGATTTTTTTGTCCCATTTTGTGACCTTTCTTGCTACAGTTGTTCAGGGAATCACTGCAGTTGTTAAATCAGTAACACACTTGTTAAGTGAAGCTGGCTTCCCCATTGACTTTGCTTGTCAGAAGGTCGCAAAAGGAGATCACATGTCCCCCCAGGACACTGCAATCGTCATAAATATGAGTCATCTGCCAAGCATCCGAATTTTGATGTCACCATGGGGATGCTGCAAAGGTCGTAAGTGTGAAAAACGGTCATAAGTTACTTTTTTTCAGTGCCATTCTAACTTTGAATGGTCACTAAATGAGCAGTTGTAAGTCGAGGACAACTGTAAATAACTTAAGCCTATGACTGTCTTCTGAAACTAAAGTCACTAGAACTTGCTTCTGGACTGTTCCATGTAGAATTGTTGCATACATCTTCTTAATAGCAACTACATGATGTCTACAACTCATGGTCTCCATTGTTCTTGACTTCCTTAACATTATCTATGCTTCTAACAAAGATGAAATTGTTTGTCTTATTTATTGCAACAATCTATAACAATTTTATGCTTTAAAAAACATCTTAATGACTTTTGAAATCCTACAGCAGGAAGTAAATCATGTTTTAATCGTCCCCCTCAACTTTGAATGAAATAGCACAAACACTTTTACCACTCTCCTGTCGAAATAATGTGATTTCTTCCCTAGGGTTACCCAGTGTAAGTAGATAATTTTCATATAAATTGCTTCCTCCCAGAAGCAAATAAGATGGGGAATTGAAAATAAGGTTGGTTTGTTTTTTTCAGAAAATGTCTAAACTGTAAAAGCTGATCTTCTCAAGGAAAAAAAAAACAAACACCAAATGAGTGACATTATCTGTCTAAAATCTGGAAAGATACACTCAGAAGAGATTGCTGCACTTCATGTGGAGAAATTCCATTTCCCAATAGTTCAGAGGCTGAAAGAGTTGAACCAAAAGAGGATATGCCAGTCTGGTAACTGGCAGGGAAAATCACGGCCAATAAAAATTATATTCTGAGCACCCAATCAGAAGCGTGCATTTCCACTAAAGGTGGTCTTTCACAGAAGTGGAAGACAGTCTTCATATTGTCTTATTTATTTTTAATTCCATTTATATCCTGCCCTTCTCCGAAGACTCAGGGCGGCTTACAAGCTTAGCAGTAGCCTTCATTCTATGTATATGCCTGCTTATTAGGGCTTTCATACACCCCCCCAAGCGGCATTATTACAAAGTCAGCTTAATTGCCCCCAACAATCTGGGTCCTCATTTTACCTACCTCGGAAGGATGGAAGGCTGAGTCAACCTTGAGCCTGGTGGGATGCGAACCTGCACTAATTGCAGGCAGCTGGTGTTACTTAAGGAGGCATTAGCCCACTGCTCCACCAAGGCTCTTAATGGGGTATGTCCTAATGGTTTTTTTTAATCTTCTCTAAGCATCCATTAAGGGACGTGGTGGCTCAGTGGGTTAGGACGCTGAGCTTGTCGATCAGAAGATCGGCAGTTTGGCGGGTCGAATCCCGAGTGCCGCGTAACAGAGTGAGCGCCTGTTACTCGTCCCAGCTTCTGCCAACCTAGCAGTTCGAAAGCACGTAAAAATGCAAGTAGAAAAATAGGGACCACTACGGTGGGAAGGTAACAGCGTTCTGTGCGCCTTTGGTGTCTAGTCATGCCGGCCACATGACCACGGAGACATCCTCGGACAAGCGCTGGCTCTTCGGCTTTGAAACGGAGATGAGCACCAGCCCCTAGAGTCGGAAACAACTAGCACGCATGTGCGGGGGAACCTTTACCTTTACCTTTTAAGCATCCATTGTGTTAGGGGGTGATCGTGGTGGTGATACAATGAAGTTATATCATGAAACAAATATGTCCCCTTACATAACGATATGTGTCATTGCAGCTGAAATATGGGAAGAGAGAGTGTTACAATGCACCGTATATTGTGTTGGCCTCATGGTGATTAGAAAGCTATAAGACTTTTCTGAGGCTGGCTGAAAACCAGATGACAACAAAATAGCAATGTGGCAAGGTTTTGTCATCAGTGAATCTAGTTGCTGTATCAGTTATGTTTTATTTAATGGCTTGTACGCATGTTTTATTTTATTTGGTATTTGGACTTGACTGAGATTTTGGATTTTAGGCTGGAGGAAGCAGATGAAGAAAGTGATTGCCTTGCTTGCTGCAGATAACAAAGATTTAGAAGTGGAGCTCATTCTGGGAAAGGGATCTAACATTTAGCATGTAATTACCCAGATGGTCAAGTTAAGGAAGGAAGGAAGGAAGGAAGGAAGGAAGGAAGGAAGGAAGGAAGGAAGGAAGGAAGGAAGGAAGGAAGGAAGGAAGGAAGGAAGGAAGGAGTGATAAACCTAGAGAGTAAAGTAACTGGTGGCAGCACAACTCTCTGCAGGAGCTGCCAAGACAGCTCAGCAGGATTATGATAAGAAGGTTTTGAGATCCCTGGTGAGAATCAGCAGACCCCAAACCATTATAGCTATGGGATGTGCACATATACACATCCCATAGCAATAAAATGCCACTTGATATTGTCAAAAAGAAAGAAAATAAGATCCATCTACTCAATTTACTTTTCCTGTTAATTCAAGGATAGGCATGAGGTTTTATGAAAGTGAGGCTCTGATTTCAGTCTGCATCTAACCACCCCTTACCCTAAGCATGTCTCTCATGCTCCTCTTACCTGTTTCTTAAGCCAACATTCCTGGTTGGATTGCAGCCAGTTTGCAACAGGGGTTGAACTGGCACTCAGCTTGGACAACAGCATTCTAGAACAGGGCTTTTCAACCTTTTCACCCATTGTACCACTTTTAGGATAAGGCAACATCCGAGTACCACCAGTCACCTAGCAAGGTGTCAAAAACTTGATGACCCCGCCCAAAAGGAAAAAAGTGATGGAGTACAGTTAGTCCTCGACTTACAACAGTTCACTTAGTGACTGTTCAAAGTTACAGTGGCACTGAAAAAGTGCCTCCCAAGCCACAGCCGAGCAAGACACCTGCCTGCCTGTCTGAGGTTTTCATTGTTGTGAGCATTTCTGTTGAGGATTGGCAGCGGAGGTTGGGCGGGGGTGTGTGTTTGGTTTTTATTTCCTCCCTCTGCTGGGTGGTTGCAGCAGGTTTTGGTCACTTCACATGACCCTGGGACACTGTGACCGTCATAAATATGAATCAGTTGCCCAGCATCTGAATGTAAATCACAAGACCCTGAGGATGCTGCAACATTCCAGCTGATTGGTGCTTCTTCTGGGCTCAGCTGGAGCTTGGCACTGATCCTGGCGCTTCCGCTGAGCCCTGACAGCCCTGCAGCTCCAGCCGTCTCTTGCTCAGGCTTGTGTGGTGCTGACACCAGTTCAGCTCATTCCCCTTCCCCACTTTTCTAGGATGGTTGTGTACCACCTGCCAGGTACCAATATACCACAGGTGGTACCCATACCACTGGTTGAAAAGCCCTGGTATAGCACACTATCACAATAACAATGGCAAACACTAATCATAAACTTATTTCAGGTTTAAGTTTGAACTTTAATAATACTGCAGAGCTGTATTAAACAAGGTTACTCCTATGGGTTGGAATGGCAAAATACTAAACTGGATTGAATAAATGAGCTGAGGGATATGTTAGAGTCCCAGTGCAATGCAGTATACCATGAACATGGACAGACAGGGTGAAACAGCTTTAGAAAAAGATAGAATGTAGATCTAGCTCTGGGAATAAACAAATCATTAAGGAAGTAGTTTTAGAAAAGATTGTTCAGTGCTGAGAAAGGATGAGAAAGAATCTCAAAAAATCCCCTGCCTTGTTTGTGTAGATATTAATATCATAAAATGTGGTAGAGAGAAACTCAGCTACCTTCAAGATCCTCTTATTATACCCTCCAAGAATAAATGTAAAGGGTGACAGGCATTCACAGGGAAGCACTGTCAATTTGTTATGCATTAAAAATGTACAATTACTACTGATAATAATAGAAAAGTTGATCCTAAGAAACCTATGAGGGGAAAAAAATGAACTGTTAGTATAGAATATAAAAATTCACTTCCTGACAATAGCCTGAGCAGAAAAATGACTAAAAACCTGTGATTAGCAAAAAAAATTCAAAGATAACAATAACAATAATGTTGGAAGGAACCTTGAAGGTCATCTAGCCCAACCCCCTGCTCAGGCAGGAAACCCTATACCATTTCGGACAAATGTCTGTCCAGTCTTTTCTTAAAAACCTCCAGTGTTGGAGCATTCACCACTGAATTTAATTATTTATTTGTTAAATTTATTTGTTGCCCATCTCATTTCGAGATTGTTCTGGGAGACTTACAGTATTAAAAGCATTAAAATAATAAAAGATGAATATTTCTAAAACAATAAAAACCGAAATTAGGATCAAAAATTAGAATTATAGTTAAAAGATGGGGAGGCAAGAAGCAAGATGCTCAGGGTAGGGAAGACGGGATTGCCATCCATAAATGCCTGAAGGATAGTCAATGGTAAATAGACTGGCACAGGCAATATTTTCCAAAAAACAGTAAAGCTGACAACAATTCATCATGGAATATTTCACTTGTAAGATCACAAGGTGAATTATTGTCATCTTTACTATTTATTTTATAAACATTATTTGCAAATAATTTAAACAAAGCAGAATGTGCCTCTCAGTTCACAAACAAAGCCCCCAAATAACCCATTTCCTATACGTGGATAACTTACAATTATTCACAAAACCCAAAGCAGAATTCAAGTTTCTTCTGAACACAGTTTATGGATACAGCAAGGATACAAAACTGCAATTTGCTCTAGAAAAATGGGTGATTTTGTCAATCAAAAGAGACAAAATGTTTGAAGATAGATTGCAGCTAATGAATGGAAGTGGCATAAGCCAATTGGCAACAGAAGAAAATAAATAATGAGGATAGATACAAGATTCTCATTCATTACATGAGTGAATGGAATAACTAACTCTAAATATATAAATCCAGAAATTTGACAACCAAATGAAATGCAGGGAACATAATTAAAGCCATAAACATTTGGGCTGTCCCAATTATTTTCTAGACTACAGGTGCGATTCTCAAGCGAGATATAGACGGCTCTGTTTTCCAGATATAAAAGGCAGAGAGAATTACTCCAAGTAAAGGAAACAGTGGATGAAATGAAACATAGTCAGAATGATTGTATCTGCATAGCAAGGAGTTATTTTGGGTGGATGTTTGTAAAGATACGCTACTGAAAATTCCAAAAGATTGTAAAAAGGAAGCAACTGAAAGGTGCAGTTAAATCTCTTCATGGGCATTATGCACATCATTTTTGAAGGACTGTCAGATAAAAATATGACTTGGCAATAGGTGAAAATTAGAATTCTTAAGGAACTAAAGGAGCAATCATGACAGATTATGCAATCTAACATCATTATAGCCAAAACTGATCTTAAATAAATACAAATACCACTTGTGTAAGATGAATCTGGAATTGTAGATGACCTCATTAGAGCTGTTAATTTTTTAAATAAGTATAAAGCAACACTATGTTAAAGTTACAAAAATGCATGTTGGAATGTATATAAAAACTTTCCTTTATCATTAATAAAACTTGCTGAAGCTACAAATCTGAACAGGACAGTGAAGAGATCAAGATATTTTTGTATGTGTTTTTAAAAACAAACCAACTGTTACTTGAAATGAAGACACTACCTTTGCTGAAAAATTGTTGTTCACAGTGGTAGCAGTAACAAAAGGTAATGAAATTAATGAAATCCAAATTTAAAAAAACAATTTGAAAATTAAAATGGAAAGACTTTGAAAGAAAACATCAACTATAATAACCAACTATAATTTAGAGCCATACCAAAGGGATTCGCCAAATATTTGAAATTTTAGATTTATCAGATTTTATATCACTTTCTTTGAGAAAGAAAGAAAGAAAGAAAGAAAGAAAGAAAGAAAGAAAGAAAGAAAGAAAGAAAGAAAGAAAGAAAGAAAGAAAGAAAGAAAGAAAGAAAGAAAGTTAGTTGCTTGGATCTTGCAAACATTTCCATGATTTCTAAAGCTCTTGATCAGAACTGCATCATCAGAAAATATGATGATGATGATACAGTGAAAATACATGAAATAGACAGTTTGCTGTTTCTTCCAAAATTGGTTATCAATCTGGTCCGAGGTTTAAAGAGAAGTAGCACTAACAGGCTACTTTGAGATTATGCTATCTTTTTTTAGAAAAATACCCCCCCCCCCAAAAAAAATGAATTAAGGAGGAAAAATAATAGGCGAGAGGAAGGTACAAAGGAATTAAAAAAAAGAAAAAGAGAAAAAGAACTTCCAACTTTCTTTGACAGTTACAAATATAAAATACATTAATCTTTTGATCTAAAATTCAATAATATACAGTATTTCTATTATCATAAATACTTCTAATCATTAAATGCCCAAATTAATGTAGAATTTCTTTGTTTCTAGCAAAAAGTCCAAAAATAGCATCCATGTAAAAACAAAACTATACAAAGTCTTTTCTTTAATAAAGAAGATTATTTTTGCCATGTAAACCAGATCCATAAACTTCACTATCCATCCTTCAATTGTGGAATCTGTGTGGGAGATGGCCTTGACAATCTGTAAATCTCTGCATATAAAAATCTCATTGTAGTTATATATAAAAACTAAATCCCACGTTTACTCTTCAGTTGCTTATCCATCAAATCTAAAAGAAAAACCCAGGGCTTTAATTGTTTTACACATTCTCTGAATTAAAGTACATGTTTTATCTGAATACATAGCCAACAGAGGGGCTAAAAGGTGCTATTTTCCTTTGTATTTTTGTTGCTTTTAGTTTTAGCAATAAAATAAAACTCTTCGTACTTTGTTCAGTTCAACAATTTTTGAGCACTCTTCCAAAATCAGCTATGCACCTCACATCTGTTTACTGCAAATATGACAGCACACACACACACACAGCTTCCAAGGAGCCATTCATAAAGAAGCAGATTGTTAAAAAATTGAACAAATGTCTGACTGAAAGCAAGGTCTCGTTGAAAGTAGGGCTGTGCACAAATTATTAATAGTTAACAATCTGGTGGTTGCTGATATATTGCGTACTGTGTAACACAATCCTCCCAAAGATATAAAGTAGAAGTTGCTGGTATAGATTTTGTATTATAACACACGGGAATTAACTTTTTGTACTTCTATAGATGATCATAATTTGCATTATTTTACCAAATGTTCTAGTAATTCTAGAATATTTGATAAAATATTTATTACTAGAAGAGGGAATCCCTTCTGGTAATCACCATCTCCCCTAGAGCCAACTGCTTGCTAAAACCTTGTCAGTGTTGGATTTCAGGAATCCTGAGATTTCTGTACAGGGCAAAAATCTGTTACAGGACCCAGTGAAAGTCATTTGAAATGCAGGAACATTCTTGTGCGTAAACAATGCACAAAGCAATCTCTTATATGTAAACAATGAGCAGGCCAACATTTTTCAGATGTGGATATATCTGATATTGATGTCTCGTCCAATCGTAGTCCAGGTGCTGACTATTAAAAACAGCCATCTGGTAGGATCCACGATGTTTGCCTTCTCCATCATGACCCCTGCCATAATCCTCCAACATTGGTATGATCCTGACTTTTAAAAACATGGATATTCCTCGCAGCACGGAGCCAAGATGTTAAATGAGCCCATTTTATGTACTTTTATCTATTTGTGGGAGCTGTCCTATGGATCTCCAGTACAATTTATATTTAGACTATTATTTAATGTTCATTTGAGGCTCATCAAGTAGAAGATGTATGGATTTGGATGGGGATGTAACGCAATGTGTGCATGACCTCTGGGAACAATGAGAAGAGGTGCTTCCTAGGAAACAGGCAGAAAAGAGAGGCAGGAGCCCCCAACGGCTTAACAGTCAAAGAAAGAAAGGATCAAGCAGTTGAAAATGACAGTGGTAAGTCTGCACTTTTGGTCTTGCAAGATTCTGTTAATATAGGCTTACAATAAAATAGAATTAGTATATCTAGTTGCACTTACTGTCTGGTTTACATGGGAGGGATGACTGAGTGGGGAATTATCTCCAACTGAGTCCTCCCAAGAGCTGTGGCTGTAGCAGCTACATGGATCGGGGAATATACTACTTTCAACCCTGGACTGGGTTGTATCTTTCCTATTAAGGTGGTGCACATTCTGGGGATATTCCTGGACTTGTAGTCCCTACTTGATGAGCAAGTGGCAGCTTGGCCAGGATGGCCCTTTTTTAAAAAATCCTATTTTACCTTCCTGGAGTCACAAGTGTGAATTAAGTAAGCATCTAAATAAATAAATGTTCTCACTTTATCTCAGTGTGAAAGGCAGATCTTCTCAGCAGCATAAATAGCCACTCAACACAGGCAATTGCGGACTTCCGCTGGCGGCGCGGCGCCGAAGACAGCCTCCCCTGGCTGCCCGCGGCTCAGCTGTTTGTTTTTTCGCCCGAAACAGCGCCGATCAGCTGTTCGGGCGAAATTGAAGCCCCCTCCTCGGGAGAAGAGGAGGGGGTGAGGCCCCAGGTAGGGGTAGAGTTCTCCGAGGCCGCCTGAGCTTTGAGCTTGGGCGGCTGAAGGATCGAACTCCCCCGAAGCCTGGGTTGCTCCCAGCTGGCCGTCGTCTCTGCTCCGAACTTCCTGGAGCAGAGCCAGGCGTCTGCGAACCATCCCTGCCTGAAGAAAGGACTATGATTTAAAGGAGCAGGCAGAGCGGTACAAGAGGAAAAGGTGAAGAGATGAAGAGGATTATTTTATTTTACTCTCAAGCTTGATGGACTATGCTTAAAACTTAAAGTGAAAGTGCGTCACAATTGTAAGTAAAAGATGGCGGCTAAACCTCCCCCTAGAACTTTTCGGAGTGCTGGAAATTCTCCGGTGCAACAACAATCATTACTGCAGGCGTTGCATTCTCCTGATGTATTGACATCGAAGGATCTTGAAAAACATACCCAGTTAATTTTGGAGTCAATGGGTGTTAAATTTGCACAGATGGAGGAGAAATTGGAGAAATTGGAGCAGAGAATGGAAGAAAGGATGGAGCAGAAACTTAGAGAGATGAAGGTAGACATTTTGTCCTCAGTGCATAAAGTAGCTAAATGTGTGGAGGTGCTGGATGATCAAGTGGAAGACTTGACTCAAAAGAATGCTATATTAGAAGCAAAAGTATTGGAAATTGAAGATTTAAAAGACAAAATGGATAGCGAACAGAGTTTGGCTCAATTTTACCAGATGCAGTTTGCTGTTAGAATTAGAGGCCTAAAAGAGAATATTAAGGAAGATTTAAAGCAGCTGGTTTCTGAGGCTTTTGAGGGGGTATTGAACCATCCAGCATCTGAAATAAAACAAGGCATGGACAAAGTGTTTCGTGTGAATTCCTGGATTGCTAAGCAGAGAAAGTTGCCTAGAGATGTGGTGGTTTATTTTGTAAAAAGGGAAATTAGAGATGAAGTTATACAAGCTGCCTATGATACTAAAGTTGTGATTGCTGGTCAAGAAGTTTTGGTTCTAAAAGAAATTCCTCCAAAGATTTTAAAGAGAAGGAAGGACTTTATATTTCTTGTGCAAGAGCTCAAGCAAAGAGATATAAGGTTCAGATGGGAGATCCCAGCTGGGTTGAGCTTCATGTATGATGGCAAAAGGTACTGTTTGGGTACTGTGAAGCAAGCGCATGATTTTTACAACAATGTTTTAAAAGCAACCCCATCAACACTTCTGGAAGCTGCAGAGGGATCTGGAGAAGGAGAACATCAAGAGGATGAAGATGGACAGATAGACGAGAAGGGTACAGGAGGAGATCAAGCTGCAACTCTTTTGGATGATCCTAGAGAACAGAGGGTGACGCGTGCTGCCTTAAAACGCTCAAAAAAGATTAAAAAATAAGACCAGTAGAAATCTATGGAACTTCCACAATATACTTATAGTCAAGTGGTAGCTGTGTTTTTAAGAGTTTTGGGATGATATCTATGGTAACAGAATGTTCAATTTGGAATTAATGGACAATTTACTACAGAGGAAGAGGAAGAAAATTTTGTGGGTTAATGCGGGTTAATTTGTGTAAGAACTATCTATTATAGCCTATTTTGGCTAGAGAGGTTAATAGGGATAGGTGCTTGTGATGTGTAAGTGAGAATATGTCTAGGTAATAGTGAATTGTGGAAGAACATAGATGGGAATGATGCTAGTTTTCTTTTATTTTAGTTCTTTATACATATTTAGTATTGTTAAGGATTGGTTTACTCTATATAAGCTAGAGAGTGATGGATTTTAGAGTTTATAATTGTTAGTATATGATTGTTTATGATTGCTTTTTAGATATATACCTTGTATTTTGCTCTGGGAAGTCGGGGGGGGGGGGGGGAGGGGGGGAGGAGGGGAAGTAGAGGGGTGGGAGGCAGGGGAGGGAGGAGGGAGAGGGGGAGGGGGGGAGATAGGGGGGAGGTAGGGAGGGGAGGAGGGAGGGGGAAGGGGGGTTTTTCAAAGGAAAATTGTATTTTAAAACTTTTCAATAAAAAAAAAAAAAAAAAAAAAAAAAAAACACAGGCAATTGCGCCATTTCTCAATCTGTTTCATTACCTTTTCCCCTACCACTTTTGTAATTTACTCAAATCGCCAAATTACTTATACATTTCAAGAATTGTTGGTTAAATCCCACATGTACTTATTAAAATAAACTTGTTTTCAACAGATGTCCATGAGTTCTGAAAAATAATTGATAGCGTATCATTGTATTTTTTGAGGGGTGAGGGAATCATCAATTACAATGATATACATATGAAAAGCAAATGCCAGTTAAACATTGATGACACGATTCTTGCACATTTTTTGTAGCATGTATTTTTCTTGCCAACTTTCTTTTGAATTTTGAAAATAAATGATATCAATGTTATGGTTAAGATTTGCACTTGCGTTATGCTTGGAAGATACTATCAACTGTTCTTAATTGGATTCAGTGCATAATATTGGGGTTGTTTGCTGTTCAGTAAACAGATTACAATTTCAAACAGAGAATCATCTCAGACTTCTTTTATAAGAAACTTAACTAGGTGATTAAACAAATAGAATTATGACGTCCTGTAGATAATTAAGGATTACAACTGAAAGATTTCATAGCAGGTGGAAATTCTTGACTTTGGTTGATTGCCAAAAAAGCTAAGCACTTGTATAACATTGTGAGGAAAACTGCACACTCTCATCATTTGAGGGAGTCATCTTTACTCTTAATTGAAAGCCAGGTGAAGACAGCAAAATAGATTAAATGCCTATTTGTTCCAATGGACAGATGGTTGATAACCATTGTAACTTAATGCTCATCCTTTTTGCATACATCATAGAATTCATCACATTTTTTGTATACATCATAGTATTCATCACATTTCCATATACGTAGATTTCTTCAGAAATAACATAGAATTTGGACATAGAAAATACTTAAAATATTATTAAAATGCCATCTTGAGTATTTGCTGCATGCAGAATATTTATGTACAGTGTTAAGGCATTTCTGTTTGTTGAGCTCATATTTCTTGCCCTGCCTTATGAATGTTCGCCTTTCAAGGTTGTTCCTGACAAGAACAACAACTACGAGTACAAACTCTTTTTGTAAGAATTACAGTAACAATCTTGCAAGTCTTAAAGCAAGGGTGTCAAACTGGCAGGCCGCGGGCCAGATGCGTCATGCACAGGCCACGCCCACCCCAGCTCCACAAAGGCAAAAAACATCATGATACGTCATGATACATCACATGACACGATCGAATTTGACACCTATTGTGTAGTGGGTTCAGGACCGCATGGAAGACACCAGGCAGATGAGTACAGCAAACAGCTCTTTATTGTGGGTAGGAACTGTACTGAACAAAGGGGGTTACCTGTACCCCTTATATACTTGCCAGGTACGCTCTTGACCAATCCGTTCATCTAAATCTCCCGCCAAAAGCTAACCAGCCAATCCAGTTACGGTACAGCGCCACCTGGTCGTATTTGCTGAGCTGCTGCTTAGACCCCATACGTAACAACACCCCATTTTACTTCTCCATTCCAGAAGACTAGGGAGGGTCCCTTCTGAAACATTTACCATAACTCATCTATTTCTGCAAGTTATCTTTTGCACGATGGCTTCTAGCTTGCAGCTCTTCCTCCCGTGTCTCACAGTCATCCCCACATGCAATTTACACCGAGCCAGAATGCTCAACTCAGTTTTATTACAGAAATCTCCATTCCAATTAATACTCAACACTCCATTTATTCCATGAAGCAAATGAGATGTGTTTTTTCAGAGTTTAGTGCATTTCTTCAGAGGTTCAGAGTTTCATTGGCACACCTTAGTTTCAAAGGTTTGTCTTGATCCATTTTGTTATTTTTGGGATTTCTCCAGCTGGTGATTATACCATTAATCTTTTGTAACTTTTTTTGTTTAGGTTACTGATAAAAAATATATTCTGGAGATCTCCATATTCTTGTCAGCTCTTTCTTCGTATGACACAGCCTTTTCAGCTGATTCTTTCTTTCTAGTTGCATTGTTCGACACTTTATGACTTCCTGAAAATTTTCTCACTCCATTCGTAGCCTAAAATGCTTACACTGCATTTTAAGTTATAGTAGAGAAAAACTCCATATAAACGTATTCAGAGAATATAATTATAATATTACTGTTGAACAAGTAATAGCTGCACTGCAACAAGCTTATATGCACAAGAAATATTGCACTGAAATACAATTTAAAAATGGATTGTAAAAGTGACTGATTTAGTAGAAACTGACCTGTTTGATCAGGGATAAAACAATAATTACTTTTATAAAAGACTGGAAACCTTTTATAGACTACTTGCCAAACATGGAAAAAATAGTAATTTGTGAATTTGTTGATTGAAAAAGGAGTCAAATATAGTACAGAAGTGATCTCTATAACATAATCTGAATAAGAGAGAGGGAATAATAACTTTATCTGTAATTCTTACAAAGAAGACCGGAAGTTGCTTCCTTAATTATTATTTTTTAACCGTATTGCTTTCTTCACTTTGTCTTTTATCTTTTTCTAACTTTTCCTTGTATAGTTTCATATTTATCTTTTACCTATATAATTTTTTCAAATTTATATAAATATAAACACACACACTACATCTAACCCACGGGTGTCAAACTTGCCCTGTCATGTGACGTGTTGTGACGTATTGCAACTTTTTTTGCATTGCTGGAGCTGGGATGGGTGCGGCCACCATATGATGCAACTGGCCCACGGGCTGACAGTTTGACATCTCTGATCTAACCTAATAATCTACCAGAACTCTAATAGATATTTAGCAATTGTTTTTTCTTGATATTACACAACTGGGATAACCTTTACCATCTTTTCTTTATTTCTGAGTCAGTAATTGCCTAGAGCAGCTTCAAGCTGCCGTGCTCGCTACCTGTATAGCAACTGAAGTTACAAATTACCCTGGGAGTAATGCTGTATAAGGCCATCACTTTTCTCAGAAGGATATTGTACAGAAAAAAATATGGTTGTCATGTGAACAGGTATGGGTTATTACATGCTATCCTTAGGAAAGACTGTACACCAATCCTGTTTTTTCATTGTTTTCTATCATAACAAAAAAAGCAGGACGTATTTTATGCTGCTGTTCCACAGAAATTACCAGGCATTTACAAACCAGCTTCATTAGATTTGAACTAAAGATTTAAGTACCACCATGTGGTTATGCAAATGATACAATCTTATTATAGGTAGCCTTTGACTTATGACCATTCATTTAACAACTATTTGAAGTTGTGACAGCACTGGAAAAAAGTGACTTATGACTAGTCCTCACACTTACAACAATCTCAGCATCCCTGTGGTCAGGTGATCAGAACTCAGACCACCTGGCATGTACTGTATTTATTACCCTTGCAGGGACCTCTAGTCATGGGATGGCCATTTGCCAGAGGCTTCCAACAAGCAAAGACAATGGTGAAATCAGTTTTCTTTAATAACCACATGATTTACTTAGCCACTGTGACTTGCTTAATGACTGCGGCAAAAAGACTGTAATTCAACAAATCACTTAAGGTCTGCATCGCTTAGCAATGGAAGTTGTCCCAATTGAGGAATATCTGCATAGAGAACCATATGGATGACACTGGATAAATGATGCAGCAGCAATGGGAAACAGAATAATTTAAATTCAAGACAGAAAATATTTGATTCAAGAGCATGTACTGAATTGGTCAACCTTGAGCTCATGTTCCCAGTTGAATGGAGCTCTGAATTCTATTCATAAAATCAGTATAGAAATGTAAAAGGAGAACACAAAATGAAGGCTTGTGATTGGCCACACTAAAAATGTTGAGAGTTAAGAAAATGAATAATTCCCACGCAATGTTAGCTTTACCATTCTGAAAAGAGCTTGAGTTCATGACTCTGCTTTGATGGTGTGGTTTGACTGAAGCTTCAGCAAGTCAAGGAACTGTTTCGAAGCATTTGTCACTCTATTGGGCAAATAGTTAGGAGCCTGGGAAATCAAAGTCATCTGAAATAGAGATGTTCTTCTAATAACAGCTCTGCTACTCCTACTTTGCTCTTTTATAACTTCTCTCAGGACTCAAGTAAAGAACTTTCTTGCTCACATAATAAACAAGATCAGAAACAATGATCTTCTCAACCATGAATAGATCACAAGAGGCTTTTTAAAATGCTATTAGCAGAAATAAAACTAAGTTTGTTTACTTAGTTAACAAAGTTTCTTCTATAAAAGTAAAAAGGAGGTGGACTGTCAAACTATGGTTGGCTATAAAATGCTGTCCTCTGGAACATATGGACTAGGATGGCTACCTTATCAAATGCTTGCTACATCAAGGATTGAAAAATGTCAGGTGGGGGAGGAAAACCAGTGACCACTTCATGAGTTCTAGCTCCTGCATGGCTGATGCTTTGGTCCAAAAGACCTATGGAAAATTTCTTGATAGTCAGTCTGAGAATGGCAAGGATTAATAATGTCTACATCATAAGCAGAATTATCCAAAAAAACCTTTAAACATATATTTTCTCTGAAGACAGGAAGGAGTAGAGCTAAAGGTAGTGTTCAATTTAAAACCATTCATTTCATGACCATTCAAAATTACAGTGGCACTGAAAAATAACTTAGGAACAGTTCTCATACTTACAACCATTGCAGTATGTCCATGGTCCCATGATCAAAATTCAGGCACGTATTCATGGTAACCAGCATATATTTGATAGTTTGCACATCCCAGTGTCACATAATCACCATTTGCTACTTTTGCAATTGGCTACTTGCAAGCAGAAGTCAGTGGGGAAAGCCACATTCTTCAATGATGAGGTGATTCACTTAACTGCAGTGTTTTGTTTAACAACTATGGTGCTACAGGTTGTAAAATTAAGTGTAACTCACTTAACAATCTGCCTTGCTTAGCAACACAAATTCTATTCCCAGTAGTGATAGGATTGACCGGAAAGATACATTTCTACAGCTATAAGATTAAGAAGAATATTCAGCCGTGGCTGTTAAGGACTCACTGATTAAAAAAAAGTATTCCATTAAAAGAATAATAGTTGAACAGGACATGATTTTGCCCCCTCCTGGAAGTTTCCAGCTAGATTTTAAAAGGAGAATGCATTTCTCTATTAACAAGCTCAAAGAAACATTTCATTCAGGATTGCACCATTTAACAAAGTGGCCTTCTGGTGTCTGAAATAGCATTTCAAAGGCCATTTAAGAGATTAAGCTTTCATCACCAGGTACCATTAATCTGGAAAATGCTAGATTGGCTAAATTCTTGGGTTTCCAGCTGATACTAGATGTAGAAAATAATAATTTATTAAAAAGGTGAGGAGTTCATGCAATTTTTAGTATTAGTTCAGAAATACTGTGCACCCACCTTTGAAATTGCAGAGAAATGTGTTACAATCACCTGGTTGTAGAATTTAAAATGAAGTCCTTGCCTAAAAAAAATATCCATTCAGTTCAAAAATCACCCCTTCTTTTGCATTTCTAACTATATTAATAGCATATAACTCAGAGAAGATCTAACGATCAATGTTTGAACATGCTAGGAATTTCCAATGCTCAGTTCTTAAGGCTCAATAAAAAAAATCAAAGGAGCCGGGGAGAGGGAGAGGGACACACAGAGAGAAAACTGGTTAGAAAGTTGAACATCTGGTTCACTGGTCAGATTCCCTTTAATTTTTCCTGGCAAGCTACAAAAGATCAACACTGGATAGAACCTGCAGAAGAACTGGCACCTGGCCATGAAAAAAACTGGCAAGTTTGGAAATAGCTAAATAGACTGTGAAGGTATAGAAACAGGTATAGGAAGATCAAGAGATACCTTGGAGTTCTGGTTTTCTGCCGTAGCAACCAGTCGTGGGCTTGTGGATTCTCCGCACCCTCGTGGCTAATTTTGCCCTGCCTGGGGACCCTAAATGGGTCTAAGTCACCCCGGAGAGGCAATGAACAAAGAAGAGTGCTCCAGCAATTCTGGAATGGTGGCGGCCATTCCGTTCGACTTGGGGAAAGCCTTCTAACCTGACAGGAGAAAGGCTGGCCGTATTGCATCTACCAGCCCAAGCTACTAGCAACCAAAGTCCAAAAGCACTAATCAGCACAATTGTGAACAGTGTGCTTGAAACTGGGTGAGGAATTCAATCTTCTCTTTTCTATACTACATTTAATTTCCTGGAAAAGATCCCCAAGAAGCAAAATACCTCCGAAAGAGAAGGAAGGGGATTTCTGCCCCACCCTTATTTTATTATTTTATTTTATTTTATTGCATTTATATACCGCCCTTTCCCTGAGGACTCAGGGCGGTTAACAGGGAGTTAAAAATCAAACATACAAAAGTTAAAAACCAAGTTAAAAAATATTAAATCAACCCTGTACTATTAAAAACCCCAATTAAAATAATTTTCTCCTCAGCCTGGGCCCAAGAGCTCAAAAAGCCAGGTCTTCAGGCCCCGGCGGAATGATCGGAGGTCGGGGGCAGTCCTCAGCTCCACCGGCAGCTGGTTCCAGAGGGCAGGCGCTCCCACTGAGAAGGCCCTATCCCTGGGTGTCACCCGCCGGCAATCTCTTACCGGCGGAACCCTGAGCAGACCCTCCCTGTGGGAGCGCACTGGGCGAAGGGCGTTTGATGCCGGCAGCAGGTGTTCCCTCAAATACCCCGGACCCAGGCCATGTAGGGCTTTATAGGTAATAACCAGCACCTTGAATTTCACCCGGAGGGCAACCGGAAGCCAATGCAGCTCGCGGAGTAGAGGTGTTACATGGGAGTATCGGGAAACCCCCATTACAACTCGCGCGGCTGCATTCTGCACCAGTTGAAGCCTCCGAGTGGTCTTCAAGGGCAGCCCCATGTAGAGAGCGTTACAGTAGTCCAAATGGGAGGTCACAAGCGCATGAGTAACTGTGCGTAGGGCGTCTCGGTCCAGATAGGGACGCAACTGGCGCACCAGGCGAACCTGTGCAAAAGCCCCCCTGGTCACGGCTCCTATGTGATCTTCAAAATTGAGCAGTGAATCCAGGAGGACGCCCAAGTTGCGAGCCCTATGAATGGGGGGTAACACCTCACCCCCCATCGTTAGAGGTGGAATAACTTGGTTAACCCGAGATGCCGATATGCACAGCCACTCAGTCTTGGCGGGATTGAGACGAAGCCTGTTTCTCCCCATCCAGACCTGAACCGCCTCCAGGCACCGGGACATCACGGAGAGGGCATCACTGGGTTGGTTCGGGGTGGAAAGAAAAAGTTGGGTATCATCAGCGTACTGGTGATACCCCACCCCGAAACCACGAATGATCTCGCCCAGCGGCTTCATATAGATGTTGAACAGGAGAGGCGAGAGAACCGACCCCTGAGGAACTCCACAAATGAGAGGCCTCGGGGCGGATCTCTGCCCTCCTGTCAACACCGACTGCGAGCGGCCCCGGAGGTAGGAGGAGAAGCACCGTAGAACGGTGCCTCCCACTCCCAACCCCCTGAGATGCTGCAGCAGGATACCATGGTCGATGGTATCGAAAGCCGCTGAGAGATCTAAGAGGACCAGGACAGAGGAGCAACCCCTGTCCCTTGCCCTCCAGAGATCATTCACCAGCGCGACCAATGCCGTCTCCGTGCTGTGCCCGGGCCTGAAGCCCGATTGGTATGGGTCCAGATAATCAGTTTCCTCCAGGAACAGAGGGAGCTGATGCGCCACCACACTCTCAACAACCTTCGCCAGAAAGCGAAGGTTGGAGGCTGGACGATAGTTGTTTAAAACAGCCGGGTCCAAAGCAGGCTTCTTGAGAAGGGGTCTCACCACCGCCTCCTTCAAGGCGGCAGGGAAGACACCCTCCTTCAAAGAAGCAGTTATTACTGCATGGAACCAGCCTCGTGTTCCCTCCCGAGCCGCATAAGCTAGCCAGGAGGGGCACGGATCCAACAAACATGTGGTGGTGCTCAGTCTCCCCATGATCATGTCCACATCATCAGGGGAAACAGAACTCAGTACAGATAACGTGCTCAAGACCGCCTGATTCCTCCACATCAGACTCTGCCCAGTCAGAGTCCAGACCAGTCCGGATCCGAGCGATTTTGTCCGCCAGATGATGACTAAACTCCTCGGCTCGTCCCTGCAAGGGATCCTCTCTCACCTCCTGGTTAAGGAGGGAGCGAGTCACCCTAAACAGGGCGGCCGGGCGATTATCTGCGGACGCGATAAGGGCGGCAAAGTAGTTAGACTTCGCCGTCCTTATCGCCGCAAGATAAGACCTTATAAAGGTTCTTAACTGCAATCGGTCGGATTCGGATCGGCTGGACCTCCAACTGCTCTCTAGACCTCGTCTCCGATGCTTCATCTCCCGGAGCTCCACAGAGAACCATGGGGCCCAACGGGATCTGCGCCGGGTCAGAGGTCACATGGGTACAACGCAGTCAAGTGCCCTGGTGGCAGCCGTTTCCCAGGCCTCCACCAGAGCATCGACTGGGCTGTGGGTAAGGGTGATAGGTATAGGCCCAAGCGCCCTCTGGAACCGATCCGGGTCCATTAGGCGCCTGGGGCGGAACCACCTGGTCGGTTCTGCCGCCCAGCGGCGGGGGGTGGCATGACGGAAAACCAGCCTCAGGAGGTGGTGATCTGACCATGACAGAGGGGTGATGGACGGGGAACCCCCTCCCAGATCATCCAGCCACTGTCCAGAAAGGAACACCAGGTCGAGAGTATGATCCCCCTCATGAGTTGGGCCCTCAATAACCTGGGTCAGGCCCATGGCTGTCATGGAAGCCATGAACTCCCGAGCTAACTCCGATGACCCTCCCAGTGACGGCAGGTTGAAGTCACCCAGGACTATAAGCCTGGGGAACTCCACCGCCAACCCTGAAAGGGTGTCGAGCAGCTCAGGCAGGGCTGTTGCCACACAGCTGGGCGCCAGGTATGTAAGCAACAAGCCCAACTGAGCCCGAGGACCACATCTCAAGAGGAGGGATTCACTCCCGGCCATCTGGACAATGGTGGCCTCCTGGGGACACAAAGTCTCCCGAATAACCACTGCCACCCCACCACCCCTGCCCTGAGCCCGTGGCTGGTGCAGCACCCGGAAACCTGGCGGGCATAACTCGGTGAGAGGCACCCCTCCCTCCGAACCCAACCAAGTTTCCGTGATGCACGCTAGATCCGCACATTCCTCCTCGATCAGATCATGGATGAGGGGAGCTTTGTTAACTACGGATCTAGCATTAAAATAGACCAACCTGAGCTCAGGGACCTGATCACCCTCATCCCCGGGTAAGAGGGTGCTAACCGGAGGGTCGGAGCGCGCCACCGCTCGGAGATAGCGGGGGCGCGATCCCAGGTGTTGATATGGCCCTCCGCGCAAACACCTGCTGCCATTCCCTATCACCGTGGGGATTTGAAGCCCCACCCCCACATTCCCAGAAATGGCAAATTAATCTTTTTATGGAGGATCAAAATATATGGAAGTGAAATAAATATAAAAGCTGAAATTTAAAATTTAAATCTGGATAAATCTAAAATTGTTTGCATAGTTAAGACACTCATTTTAAAGATAATTGTTTATTTTGGAAATTTAAAAATAAATAGTTGCTGACACCTAGTGGTGGATGAAGACTATGACTTTAATATAAGACCTGGGAAAAGCTAATCTGAGTTTGTGACCTTCAAAGTTTTAACAACAAAGAAAAGCTGTGAGAATAGAGACTTAAAGATGGAACTTAACAAAACAAGGAAACATGATTTAATCCTAGTGGAAGAAAATTCACAAGAATCGAAAAAAAACAACTTATCCCTTAAGACTATAAAATATATCTGAGGACAAGAAAACATATTGGATAAAATGGACTGTAGAGATGTCAGGAACATTGGAGAAAAATGAAATGATAAGAGAAGTGGAGAGAAAGAAAAAGAAAAAGATTTTCAACAAACATGGAAAGGCAGAAGCCCCATACAAAGACACTTCACTTGATTTACTTTTTATATCTACAGCAACATTTATGAACATATGGAAAAACCTTTTGATTCAGCAAAATACATTGATTAAGAAAGATACTGGGCAAAGGAAAAAGACTAAAGTGGAAACCAAGAAAATAGATGATGGGACTTACCAGATTAAATACTTAAAAAGAAACATTTGTTTGAATATGGTTAAAGAAATAGAAAAGTTTTGGAATATATATGTCATTCTAAGAGGGATGAATTCCCTAAATAATATAGTATGCTTTTTCCCCTTTTTTGTTCTCTTTCTTGATATGAGTAATATAAAAAAAGTTGAAATGACTTAGATAAAAGAAATGTTTTAGATACTTAAATATGACTGAATTTAAGAAAATTATAATGGATAAAAATGTTTTGAATAAGAGTCAAAGGACTAGATGACTAGATGTATTAAATGGAATGTTTTTAATTATGGTTAAAAAGAATAAGAAATGTAGGAAATAAATAGATATTAGCTTAGGAGGGATATATATTTTAAGTAGTATGTTATTTTTTTATGTTTCTTTACTCTTGCTTTCTCCCCCCCCCCCCGTTGTTTTATCTATTCCTTAAGAAATATAAAAGTGTGAGATGGTTCATATGGAAAAATAGAGTTAAATTTTTAAATGTAATTAATTTTTTAGAAAATCTTAACCAGTAAGAATACCTAGAATTTGGTGGGAGAAACAAATTAAAATAATTCTCTAAGGGGAACATTTCCATGGCAGAAATGCTAAGTTATCATAAAGGTAGGTGTGACTGTTCCTTTAAGAAACTTTAATGAAGTGCAGGCTGATGCAGGAATTGCATCTGGGAGTCCATTTCTTGCATGTTAATTGTTGGCTATGATTTTTGTTTTTTTGGAGGGATGAGAGGTAGGCATTCCGCCATTATAACCCTGCAAATAAGACTGGCAAGCAAATATATGATGATGCAACAAAAGTAGTATGGGGGGAGGGAAAGGGGGGGTCAGAGCAGGTAGAGTAAAAATGAAACAAGGTAGAGAAATGATGTATGAGTGTATGTGCATGTGAGAGGGGGAAAATACACATTGTATAATATCTACCATATATCTGAAAAGTATTATTTATTTATTCATCCATTAGAGATTCCAGATCTATGGATTTTTTTTTTCAGATCACCATCTAATCAATGCTTTCTTACAACATGTTTCACTCTATCCCATCAATAAATCATGACCTCTTTTCTACTGCACCACTCTTTTGATGTGCCAGTAACAGTCTAAAATCCATCTAATACTGCAGGGAATCTTTTCATATAGAAGTCCTCACCTGGATGAAACAAAGAATCCAGCTGAGAATCGTTTATATCAGTAATGGTGAACCTTTTGGGCTTGGCATGTCACAAAATCAGAAAATACTTAATTTGACTCTTCTGGTGTCACCCCAAGAATCAAAGAGAAACAACTGACATTTTAGAGATGTTGCTTGTAGTGTCTGTAACCCCTATAAACAGTGCTTTTGAACCTTGGCCATTTCCGGCTGTGTGGACTTCAACTCCCAGAATCCCACCACCGGCATGGCCATTGATAAATGCAACTTACAACCACAACTGAGCCCAAAATTTCTGTTGTTAACGGAGACATTTGTTAAGCGGGTTTTGCCCAACTTTACGACCTTTCTTGACACAATTGTTAAGTGAATCACTGCGGTTGATAAATTAGTAACCGGGTTGTTAAATTAAATTTGGATTCCCCATTGACTTTGCTTGTCAGAAGGTCGCAAAAGGGGATCACACGACCTTTGGGACACAGCAATAGTCATAAATATGAGTCGGTTGCCAAGCCTCTGAGTTTTGATCACATAACACGGGGATGCTGTAAAGGTCTTTAACTGTGAAAAGAGTCACTTTTTTCAGTGCCGTTGTAGCTTTGAAGGGTCACTAAACGAACTGTTGTAAGTCAAGGACTACCTGTATGTTGCAAGAGAGAAGCATTAGGAGGAATGACCAACATGTATAGTTTTTATTGATTGTAAGCTTTTGGTCTCATGCACGTGGGGTTATGTGCAAAATGTGATTGTGCTACAAGTTCACTTTTGGTTAATTTGTCTTGAGGTTTTCCTTTTTTCCTTCCCTTTAACTGGAATGACATGGCTCTGTAGCAGGGGTAGGCAACCTTGGCTCTTTTATGACTTGTGGACTTCAACTCCCGGAATTCTGGGAGTTGAAGTCCACGAATCATAAAACAGCCAGGGTTGCCTACCCCTGCTCTATAGTAATGATGTCACCTGTAGAGTCCATCCCTTTGTTTCACTCTGACAATTATATTGGACCCCCTATCTCTAAACCCCCTTTCTGTAAAAGGAAGAGTGATTTTATTCAAGAAGTAGCAGCAAGTATTCTGGTTTACGTCTTTATCTGCATACAACGTTAGTTGTTTCTTCTCCATCTGAACACACGAGAGCTTTCAGAGAGCATGACGCACATGTTCCTTTCCACAACTTTAGCTGATTAGCACTAAAATTGATGTGGAAATCAATAGAAGACACCTACAGAGTTGAATACCGGATTTTATATCATTTTGGAAATCTGCAGGATCTGAAGGTTTGATCCATTGCCTAAAAATCCATAACTGAACATGCTTTTAAAATGTCTTGATTTATATAACAGAACCCCCCCCCGCAAAAAAAGTTGTATCAACTGTTAAATCCTGTTAAACGTATATCAAGGATATACAGAGAATACTCAGTCTGCTTTCAATGTCTGAAGTTGAATCAGGAAATGTGTTTTTTAAATAGTGATTACATTAAAGATTACAATTTGCAACAATAAAAACAAAAACACCATGATGCTGTTTTATATATCACCCCAAGGATGAGAACTGGAGCTACTCATGGAAATCGGCGCAGAAAATAAGATCAGAAATGTACTTTCCATTTCCCCACTTGACATTCAAAAGAAGAAAAAAAACATGTTTTCTTTATTATTGATTTTTATTTTTATATAATATCCCACCATGCAAATTGTTTGGCAGTGCTGAAATAGAGTATTGCATAGGTATTAAGCAGAAACTGAATCAGTGGTATGACTCTGCTTTTCTTTTATTCTCACCACCGTAGGCTGCACGCTACTCTGCTACTTTGCTCCCGGTTGATACTAAGACACAGTTATGATCTGATTAAATTGACCAGTTGTAACTTTCAATTTCACCCCCTTTTAATACTGCAGACCAGCATCAGCCTTGAGGTTGGTTTGGTTTCCAGGCAAAAGCAAATCCCTAATCTCATCTCTCTTAAGATTATGACCCATAGTAATCTTCTTAAATTCTCTCCTCAAAAATAAAAATCAGGACAATCTGTTTAATTGCATTTACAAAAAGCTTTTAGGATGTTGCAGGTGCCTGCCTGTGTTTTTCATTCCCGTTGTAACAATGAACAGCTGCTATTTGTGCTAAATGCAGATTTCTTGTCAAATGAATCCATCTACTGTAAGTAAGGGATAATGACAGAATGCCTATTGGGCAGATTGCATCATTTGCATATAGGGAACGGTTGCTGGAATTGGGTATGGGTGACATGATAGCAGTGTTCCAATATCTCAGGGGCCACCACAAAGAAGAGGGAGTCAAGCTATTCTCCAAAGCACCTGAAAGCAGGACAAGAAGCAACGGATGGAAACTAGTCAAGGAGAGAAGCAACCTAGAACTAAGGAGAAACTTCCTGACAGTTAGAACAATTAACCCGTGGAACAACCTGCCTCCAGAGGTGGTGAATGCTCCAACACTAGAAGTTTTTAAGAAGAGACTGGCCAGCCACTTGTCTGAAATGGTATAGGGTTTCCTGCCTGGGCAGGGGGTTGGACTAGATGACAAGGTCCCTTCCAGCTGCTGCTTCTTCTTCTTCTTCTTCTTCTTCTTCTTCTTCTTCTTCTTCTTCTTCTTCTTCTTCTTCTTCTTCTTCTTCTTCTTCATTATTATTATTATTATTATTATTATTATTATTATTATTATTATTATTATTATTATTATTATTATTATTATTATTATTATTATTATTATTATTATTATTATTATTATTATTATTATTATTATGTCTTTGGGACCTGTTGGATTTCATCATAGGGAAAGTGCAGAAGATTGGAAGAGAACTCATTATTAGTATTTATTATTTATTTAAATGTATGGGCCACACAATTTAGAATATTTCCTTTTTAAAAAAAATAAATAAATTACAGGCCAATCAGCTTGATATCTGTACCTAGAAAGGCAATCAAGCAGTGTGTTTGCAACCATTTAGAAAAGAATGAGATAGCAGTAGCACTTAGCACTTAGACTTATATACTGCTTCACAGCCCTCTCTAAGCAATTTACTGTCAGTATATTGCCCCCAACAATGTTGGTGCTAATCTTGCTGACCTCGGAAGGATGGAAGGCTGACCGGCCAGGATCAAACTGCTGGCATTTGGCAGAGTTAGTCTGCAATACTGCATCCTAACTAACGCGCCACTATGGGGATTATGATTACTAGATGATTACTAGAAGCCACCACGGATTTATTTAAATCAGATTATGCCAGACAAATCTTGGTATTTTCTTTTGGCAAAATGATGAAACAATGTCCTCACTATGCTAATTACCTAGTTGACTTCTGAATGCAATTCAAGGTGCTGGTTATCATCTATAAACCCTTTCATGGCCTAGGGCTTGATTATCTAAGGGACCACCTGGCTCCAGTTATTTCTTCCT
The DNA here is from genome assembly GCF_964194415.1 of Vipera berus. Lineage (NCBI taxonomy): Eukaryota > Metazoa > Chordata > Lepidosauria > Squamata > Viperidae > Vipera > Vipera berus. Next base: position 140,816,341 of record NC_138204.1, on the reverse strand, counting down.
ATCAGCTGGGGTGGTGGTGTCTTGTCTAGGTCCTATCGATTAAACCAAGCCCCCTTCCAGGACCAGGAAATGTGCATTCTCTGTTGTGGCACCTGCTTTCTGAAATGACTCTCTCTCAGAAATGTGTGCACCTCCCATCCTAGTAACATTCAGAAAATTAAAAATGTGGTTGTTATCTTGGGCCTTGGGATAGGATGGTTGCAGAGTCCCCTGTTTTGTTTTGTTTTTAATTAGTAGCATGTTATTTTCCAATTAGATGTGGGTTTATTTAAGTTTTTTTCTATGTGCTTTGGATTGTTTTTCCTTTTAACTGTAAGCTACCTGGAAACTTTAAGGAGTCAGATGGCCTCAAAATTTAATTAATTAAGTAAAGTGGCTAGATTTGTAAATAAATAAATTTATAAATGAATGTAATGATTAGCCTGGTAGAGATTAAGGCATCAGGCTAAAGACTGCAAGCCTCTGGGTTCTAATCCCACTTTAAGCATAAAACCAGCTGTATGGCCTTGGGACAGTCATTCTCTCCCAGCCCTAGGAAAGAGACAACGACAAACTGCTTCTGAAAAGGAAAATTGCAGAGACTTGTCCAGGCATTCACCAGAAGTTAATATTGACTTGAAGGCATACATACATACATACAAAACAATTTAGTAAGCCAAGAGAATGCTGTGGATGAATGTACTTTGCCTTCAGTAAGGCATTTGATTAAGTTGACCATAGTCTCCCTCTTGATAAAATGGAACAGTGCATATCAAATTGTTCCAATTCAAAAGAGATTTACCATTGGTTGACCTGCAATACCCATCATGGGATTCTTAATGGGTTTATGCCTACATAAAAAGAGAGAAGCAATGGGATACTCCACAGCTTTATTCTGGGCCCAGCTGGCTAGCCAACCTCCGGATCCCATGCTTGAAACAACATCCTCTAATGGGTGGAGAAAGGAACTGACTTCTCTGTTGTGACATCTGGAATAATCTCTCTTGCAAGGTTTGCATTGCTCTGACTCTGCTGATCATTAAAAGAGTCTTGAAGACTGGATTATTTCTCAAAGATCTGGGATGAGTGGTTTTCCTTGGATAAACATATACTATAGGGCCTTGTCATTTTCTGTTTTCCATCAAGCCATCTTATTCTGGACTTTTGACTGATCATTTTTATCATAAGCCACCCAGAGTCGATTGAGTTAGGCAGCTCAGTAAATCTGATTTTACAAAATAAATACATAAACTGTTGTGTAGCTGCTTCACTTTGTTATTTCTCAATATAAGTTGTTTCCAAAGTGTTACAAAAAAAAATCAAAGGAGATTTATATTGCTATATTAGATTCACAGTTGAAAGTTAGAAAATTGGCCCAGGATGGTGGCCATTTTCAAATTATCGTTTCTCACTATCCACACTCACTTTTCTTCCAACTTCCCCTGCCAGGTTTTTGTCATCTAATTTCAGTATCTGTGACTTCTGAGTTAATCAACATATACTGCCAGTCAGGTCTCAAACAAATCCTATTTTACACCTTCCCTGAAGGCAGGAAAGCTAATAGTTTTACTGAGAAGGCTGCAATATAGGGGTGAGGAATTGATTTGCCATGGACAAAAATAGTGTACATTTGATCGATATTAACAGAAAATAAATGGTGTTTGCGCAATATGTGAAAATACTGTTAAGTATAAACCTTTCTCATTTTTATTATATAACTAATATATCAATTTTAAATTGCAAAGGATTTGTTAAAGAATCCCTCATGCACAAAGAAAATTATAATTTCCTAAGGAATGTGGAAATCAATTAATTATGTGTAAACCACACCACCTACCAAACAGATAAAAGAATTGCTGTTACTGTAACTAATCCCAAAAATTAGACTGTAGATGTTAATCTCAATCCTGCTGCCATTTAAGCTCATAGAGGAGGCAGCTTCTAGCTAGGGCCAATCTGGGAGACCTTTTATCAGCGAAAGGCCACAATCAGAATTCCTGAGCCAGACATGCTGAGGGGAAAGGGAGTTTCCAAGCTGAGCCATGCTGCCTCAGGAATTCCGGGAGTTGAAATCCACGAGTCATAAAAGAGCCAGGGTTGCCTACCCCTATAATGGAATGTGTGTGAATGATTTTGGAGAAACAGGAGAAGAGATGCTGCCTAGGAAATGATTAGACAAGAGAGGCAGGTGCTCCCAGTGGCTTAACAGTCAGAGAAAAAAAACTTAGGAAGGATCCACCCTAATGGATGAAGCAGTTTAAAATGTCCAGGTGGGGGGGGGGGAGTTTGTGCCTTCAGACTTGCAAGATTCTGTTAATGTTCTGTTACAATAAAGTAGAATTAGTTCATCTAATCCTGTTTCCTGTCTGGTTTACCTGGGAGGGCCAACAGTTGCATATCTAATGGGATCAAAGTTGTAGTAGACAAAGGGCATGATTTATTCCCTACCAGCAAGCAATCAAGGATAAGACAGATCATTTCTGTCAACGGCCTGTGCTAAACTCAGTGGTTGTTTTGAATCAGACCAAGGAACATCAGCTCTCCACTTTTAGTGTAGGAGAGAACCTCAGATAGATCTGTTCTGAACATCAAAATATGAAGTGATCCTGAAGGGAAAAGGAGGCACACTTCAGCAGAGTAGTCCATAACAAGCAACTAAACTTCAAAAATGTTTGAAGCCTTGGTGGAGCAGTGGGCTAATGCCTCCTTAAGTAACACCAGCTGCCTGCAATTAGTGCAGGTTCGCATCCCACCAGGCTCAAGGTTGACTCAGCCTTCCATCCTTCCGAGGTAGGTAAAATGAGGACCCAGATTGTTGGGGGCAATTAAGCTGACTTTGTAATAATGCCGCTGGGGGGGGGGGGGTGAAAGCCCTAATAAGCAGGCATATACATAGAATGAAGGCTATTGCTAAGCACATTGGTTTGTGCTTAAATTGTAAGCCACCCTGAGTCTTCGGAGAAGGACGGGATATAAATGGGATTAAAAAAATAAAAAATAGGGTTTATAATTCCATTTGGCTTCTTCTTCTTCTTCTTCTTTTTTTTTTGCAAATCAGAGGCCGTTCCATTCCAGTGTCTGTAAATGAGGTCCATGAAAGAGAATATGCTCTATTGCAGAAGGGTTCAAATATACCAGAATCTTTAACAGACAGCTAAGAAAATTCTCACTGCCTGAAACTTTCAAACAGCTGTTAGAGCTTTTTAGCACAACTGAGCAAAACAATATCTACCAGATTTCTTTTTTTTTAAAGTGTACGGAATAGTAATTTTAGCAGAAGGTGACAGTCTGGCTAGATTTTTCTCTAGTAACAATATTTCACTTAAATGGTAAATTATAAGGTATGCTGATGCTGATTCAACACTAATCACTAGACATTAGCAGAAATAACAACAACAACAACAACCTGGACATTGAAACTGTGCGATTATGGATGAAACGTGTAACAGTGATACCCATTGTCATCGGGGCACTGGGAACTATGTCCAAAACCTGCAAAATACATCAAGAAATTGCAGCTTCCTGCAATAACTCCAACAAAGCTACAAAAAACGGCGCTACTTGGAACATCTTACATTTTAAGGAGATACCTGGTTGATACCTAGGATGCTGGCAGCAACCCGTGTCAACCATTAGTGCCAGTCAATTTGAGTGTTCAGTTGACTGAGTTTCATGTTTTATGAATAAAAGTTATATAATAATAATAATAATAATAATAATAATAATAATAATAATAATAATAATAAGAATAAAAAAAATAAGAAGTTGGAAGGGACCTTGGAGATCATCTAGTCCAACCCCCTGCTCAGGCAGGAAACCCTATACCATTTCAGACAAATCGCTGTCCAGTCTCTTCTTAAAAACTTCCAGTGTTGGACCATTCACAGCTTCTGGGGATTAAACCATGGATCTTCATAGTCTCAAGCCAAGGATAGGAATGCTTTCAATTACATGTCTAATTAGGTCCAATTCTCTTTAATTTCCAAAAAAAGGTATCTCCTGACCCCTGATCTCCTCACACTTGTCCTAGAGGAGTGAGACATCTTATAGAGCAGATGTTGAAAGCACAAAAGAAGAAAAGCAAAAGGGAATTAAATCTAAACAACAGGTTGTATCTTCTGCCTTTGTTTCACTTGTACTCTGAAAGTTCCGGTTGAGGACAGTGTTTAGACTTCTGGCCTTACCTCCACCTACTATTCTCTGAGTCCCTCCTACCTCTTTCTAAGGAGGTAGATAAGGATCATGGCTTACCACATGCACAATTAAATTGTGGCATGCTTTAAATTCTGTACCATTTCATTCAGAGGTCACATATGAGTGTAATGGGAGTTGGGCAGCTTATAAATTTAATAAATTATTATAAGCTTGACAATTATGTTCTCTCTCTTTAATACAATTTGAGAATCATTAACCTAAGATTTGTAAGGCAATGGATGATGAGACCAAGACCCTTACTCTCACCAAAAGTAGCATAGTCTAGAAGTAAAAAAAAAGTACATACAGTATTTGAAAATGCATTATCGGTTCTGAACCTGAAACTCTTGTAATGAGTTTGTAATGCCCATTTCAAGTGCAAAAGAACCATTTCCAGTGTCGGGCATTCCAAAAGCTTGGAACCATTTTAGTTCAAGTGCAAAATATCCTGCTTTGAGACAAAAACACCTTCAAAATACTTGAGACAATCTTGCCTCACATTTGGGGCAGGTGTGCTTCACCCTTAAGATAGATACTTTCAACTTGAAATCATTTTAATTTGAACAATATATATATATATATATATGTGTGTGTGTGTGTGTGTGTGTGTGTGTGTGTGTGTGTATGTATGTATTCCTAAAACATACAGTTTTAGTATCTGACAGAGTTGTGGGGTTTTTTGGCTTATGGCAACAAGATACAAACAGAAGGGAAATTAATTTTCTCTGCTAGCTTTTCCATGTCCAAAGTTCTGCATCACATTCTTAAGCAAAGGAATATGGAGAAGTAATCTACAAAGCAATAGCAGAAAAACAATTCAATTAAAAAAAAAGAGAAATGGGTTGGGATCGCAAGTATCATCAATAAGTGCTATGAATCCAGCTTCATAAAATACTTCTTTTAAGAATTACCACTCCAGAGAAAGCAAAGCACAATACTTTCGTAGTATCAATCTTCTCCCCCCCCCCCTTTTTTTTTACATCCATAAAGTACAGTCATGTTGATCACGCCGTAGATGCAAATTCCGTTTCGGTGGAACGTGCATTTTCCAGGTATTCCAAATGAATATCCAAGGTGCCATATACCGAATGAAGTACATTCAAGACCTTCTCTTGTATGAACTCAACTTGCTCTGCAGGACAGTAGTCATCCAAGCTGGATCTGGGAACACCAACATTTAACACTTTTAAGTTTATTTCGAAAGAACAATGTTTCCTGCTGTTCTTCAAAGGTACAGACAGCTTCATCCTTCTTATTTCCCCTCCCCCCCCTTCATTTTGCAGTACCAGCTTTTACGCAAATGTTCCTTATTCTCCCACAAAGCTTAGCCTGCAATGATTAAAAAAAAGTAAAACCCCACCCTCTGTCCCATGGATCTTCTCAGTGGGGAAGCTTAGACAAGTTTTCAAACAATCTCAGGATGCCCCGGTCGAAAATGGAAATGCTAGATGTTTCCGCTTCCGGAAACATACAACTGGTTAGCTGGAGTTCCCGAGATTTCAGCCAGGCACTACAAGGATGGAAGTGATATCTTAGCACCTTACTAGAAACAGGAGTGAAATAATGAAACACTTCAAATAATTGCTATCATTTTCTTTCGTGGTCAAAATAGCATTTTAACCAGCAGGTTTGTTGCTTATCCAGTCAGTTTGTCTGGCTATACTATGGTTAAATCACAGCACTTGGTTTCCACATCATTGGAGACTGTGCTAAAGTTTCTCAGCCTGACATTACCCAAGAATTGAAAGCTGAAAGCATTAATATCCAGACAACTCAGGTAGCAGAGTAATTAGTAGCTCGGCAAGAACTGCAAAGAGGAAACTCTTTAACATCATCCCCTGCATGCTTATTTGAACATCTCTCATTAACGTTCATTTCTAAGCCTGAACATTTCATTCATCTCCATTTGCTAATTGTTTGAAAGGCTACCTGGAATAATTAGTTAACCTTAAGAAACCTACCTGCAAAATTCCAAGAGGTCAAGAACAACAAGCACCATGCATTTAGATGTGATTTTTTCCTGTTCTATAAATGTCTCTTTTTTTCTCTATTAAAAAAAATTCTCTCCCTTTTCTCTATGAAAAATATATATATATATTATGGGACCTACAGATGCCATCGCTCCTTAAAAGTCATGCTTGATTCTCTGACTAGTTTTATTTAGGAGTAACGGAAATGCTATTTCCTCTCCTACCTTTGTATCTGCAACATCTACACCTTTTGAACCACTAAGTTCATAATACATTAAATCAGGATTAAACCACAGTGCGTTAAATCAGAATACTGAACTAACTATAGTGGTAACTGCAGCATACAACTGTGAGCATCACTCAAAGCGAAAGCAAAGCTAATTAAGGCTTAGCGTAAAATATGAACTAGGTTACTAAGCTTGGAGAAGCATTTCGGGTGAGACAATGTTCAGCCTATCAAGCTGCATTGAAGATACACTCACAGTTAAACTTACCAGAAGTTAGAATGAAGGCCACAGTAATATATGATTACTGTGATGAGATTATTATATGCACAGAGGTGGAAAGATTTCGACTCTACTCACTATGGAGGAACGGTTGGTGAAATTCACAGAGATGAATAAATTAACTTGCTTGACTAGATAAAAGACACTATCTACGTTTATTGGTGACTTAGAAGCCTCCTATGGACTCTTTGTATAAAAATATGAACTTGTGATTTAATGATTAGATAAGATAGATTACAGAAAAAAGAGGTTTGTGGGGGGAAAATAATGGTCAATCAATCAATTCCAACTTCTCGTGGGGAAAAAAAAGATCTTCCGAAGTTGGAATTGATTGACCTTTTCTTCCCCCCCCACAAACTTCTTTTGTTTCCCTGCAGGCGAAGAGCGTGAAGGAGAAACGGGGCAGGGCTGGAAGTCAGATATACAAAGACATGTAATTCCTGGGGGAAGTGAGGGCATCTGGGTAGTGGTGTGGCAAGCTCTCCAGCTCCACAGCAGCAGAGAACCGTGACAAAGCTGCAAAGCAGGTGGCAAGATGCTGAAACGGGCCTGGCTCTGTCCAGTGGCTGCCCAGGCCCGCCGGAGGGAAGGCTGATATCGATTGGCACTTATGGTAAACATGATGGCATTATGGCTCTGGCGTGGAAGGGGCAGCCGGCATGGGCGCTGACGGCAAGGCGCCCGCTCACTTCAGCACCCTCCTTCCCCGAGCCTCCGGCACTTCCACCTGCCACTTTGGTTCTGGGCTGCCGCCTCCCCCCTCACCTCTGAAGCGGACCCGGCTGGGCCAGGAAGGTGGCCTCCCCAGCTCCCCAGGGCAAAGGCTCCCCATTCCAGCTAGAGGACCGTTGGCCTGGCCACCCCTACCTCAGTGCCCTTCCTGCCACCCCTTCCAGCCGCTGCCCGGCACTGCCATCTCTGGGCTGTAGGGACTGGCCTGGGCATGGCAACTGCTTTGGAAACAAACGTGAAAAAATGTTTTTTGCCCCACCCAACTTTTCCCATTTTCCCCCCAGGGCTTCCCATCTCCAGTTAGGGTTGGGAGGGAGTGGGGGGTTAGGGTTACCATACGCCAGGCTATGGCCTCGTGTGGGTCAGATGGGGGGAATCCGCCAAGCCTCATGGCAGCGGCATGGGGCGCATCGTACGATGCGGCAAAAAGCCATGGCCAGCCAAAACGGGCCACGGAACAAACCAGGCTGTGTGAGAGGTGGCGCTAAAGTATACTGTAGGTTAGCGGGGCACGTGGGTCAGATTCCCCCCTTCCCCACCAGCTTCGCTTTGTCGCAGAGGCACTGACAGCCTCTGCGCAGGCTCTTAGGTTGGGTTTACTTTCGGGGGAGGGTTTATATTAGGCCCACCCCTGAAAATCAAGCTGGGGCTTATTTTCAGGGGAGGACTTACTTTCAGGAAAACACAATAGTTTGTCTTAGTTTTTTTAATCTCCTTTTAAAAAAGATTTTAATAAAAAATATATTTTAAAATATTAAACTTACCGGGCTATGGTCACAAGTGTTGGTTTTGGTAAGCTTCCCAAGAGATGTTGTATTGACTGTACAAAACTCTCTATCTCTCCTTCGGTGCTAACATGATGAGGTATTTCTGAGTAATCACATGTAAGGCCAGCCTGATGAACCTGAGAAATAAACGACACACATTTGTTTATTACTGAATTGCTCAAGAACTCCCTCTCCAAGCAAATTAAAAAGCAAACTCAGTATACCCTGTAGGTGATAAGAGAAAAGATGTTACATCGTCAGATGATATTAAATCCATCTTTTCCTCCCTTACTTTCTCTTGTGATTAAGATCTGATTTCTCAAGGATCTCCAGCCAGAACGATTAGAAATGTTGATGTCACATCTGCAGAGTGCCAATTTGGAAACGACTGAAGAATGCTAATTTGGTCAAGAATATGTGACATATTTCAATATAAGGCCTAAAATCATGTAAGTTAGATATATTTAATGTTATAATGAGCCATGTTTATATTGTACCTTGATGGAAAAGAACTTGGTCATTTCCTCTTACATTCCTCCTTTCAACCTTCTGATCAGATCTCAGAACAAATGAATGACACATTGGAATGTTCCAAGATTTTTTGGTTTCAGTCAAATAAAACACACAAAATTGATAGTGTCTTGTCTTCTGACAAAACAGAGCAATACAGGAAGTCCTCAACTTACAACAGTTCATTTAATGACTGTTCGAAGTTACAATACTGAAAAAAGTGACTTATAGCCATTTGTCACACTTATGATCGTTGCAACATCCCCATGGTCAAGTGATCAAAAATTCAGACAGTTGGCAATTAATTCATATTTATGACGGTTGCAGATTTCCAGGGTCATGTGACCAACTTTTGCAAACTTTTGACAAGCAAAGTCAATGGGAAGGCCAGATTCACTTAACACAAATTTTGGGCTCAATTGTGGCCACAAGTCGACTTCTACCTGCAATAATAAAAAAGGTAGATAGAAAAAATAACAGAAAGATAAAACAAGCAAACAAAACAAAACAAAACACCAAAAGCAGTCCGGAACAAATCCTTACTGTGCTTGCTTTAAAAATGTTTTGCTTCAGAAATAAGTACTTGCCAAAATTAAGCCAACTTTAGACCTTGGTTTATGAACTTGAGTTCTTTGAAACAAATCATAATTGTTTCAAAATTGCAAATTTTAAGAGCAACATTAAATTATGGTTGACTTAATTTCCACTTCTAATCGTGCAGCTGGATGAATTCAAGGGAAGAGAGAAGTTAATCTTGTTATGATAAGCACAGGTTATATAACGCAACTAATATCTGAGGGTCAATATCTACATGACAATATCATGGTCTAACAATAATAAAAAAAAATAATAGCTTTACCATCTCATAATCTGGAGTTCCCATTCGATCTTTCAAATTATGCACAAGTGGAACTAAGGGTTTCATTCTACAATGAATTAAAATACAAATTGTGCAATTAATATAAAGAGCAAATATTCTAGGCACACTCCAAACAAGCTGGAGAAACTATGATATATAATACTTCATTCTACAAATTGTAAAACTTTCTATTTTCAAAGTTTGACAACATTAAAATGACAACTGCAGAATTCTTCCAGAGGAAAAAAAAAATAGAACTTAGCACCAGGATGAAGCACTATTCTCTTAAGGTATCATATATTACCAAGTTAAGTTGCTGGGAAATTATAGCTAGGCCTAATTTATTCATAAATATGGATAAATTGTAGAGCCTAGCATCAGTATTTATATATATATTCTACTAAAAAGAAATGTATTTTTTGAGGAAGTGTGGGTTTTGGTGTTGGTGGTGATATCTGTCCTATTTCTAACAGCTTATAACAGTCTGGTAATTAGTGGCTTTTAAAAACTCAGGTAAATATTTTCCGCTTCAAAGATTCTCTGGACAGGCTGTAACATTAGACAGACTTATCTGTGTGTACTTAATTTCTCTCTTTCATTATTCATACCTTGTTACAGTGACAACTATTTGGAAACTTACATGGCACTAAGCCTGGCTGAAAGGAGCAGAGATTGAATAGAATAGAATAGAATAGAATAGAATAGAATAGAATAGAATAGAATAGAATAGAATAGAATAGAATAGAATAGAATAGAACAGAACAGAACAGAATAGAATAATCTTTATTGTTATTGCGTATCCCACAACGAAATTAAGTGCTGTCTACAGTGCACACCACACACAAATAAAAACCACAAGTAAACACATACATTATAAACATATATCCTTTACATTCTATTCACCATTGCGCTGCCCCTAATATTGCACTACAAATATGGAAATAACCAATATTTTGAAAGATTCATTGTGGTATAAGCAAAGTTTGATGCATGATGATATGATATGAAAAAAGTATGTCTTGTATGGAGTTATGAAAAATTCTAGCAAGAATTCATGAAGTGTGTTCTCCCTCCAAAAATAACTTGAGTTCACAGAAAGGTAATGCCTTTCAGTCTGTATATCTTCCAGCATCATCTCCTTAAAAGTCTAGCTCATGGTAGCCTTGCTGTCAAGAATATGGTTCAATTACAATACCCAGGATTTGCAGCCCATCTTTTCAGGTTTTCTTCAGTGTCATCATCACATAAATCAGCAAAAGCTGCTTCTAGATCTTCTAGCTGGTGTGTGCGATTCTCTACACAGTCAACCAACTCGTCCTTCAAATATAAAAACAGGAAGATCTAAGCAATTGTATGAAGCCAGAAGGCCAGCTATGCAGCTGAGGAAATGTGGTTATATTTTTGCTGTTATAGATATAGGCACTGCATAAACCTTCTGATTTTTTTTTCTTTTTCCAACCCTTGAATCCCTTTGTTTTGAGGTGGAGTCGGGGCAAGTGAATGGAACTGAGCATTTACTGGCTGGATACCTTTCCTGATGCCTATGCAGAGTTCTCAGCACATATTCTCTCTCTGCATCCTTGATAGAGAAACATCTGCCGCTGCCTAGAATTGAACTCTCATCCTTCCGAGTGAGAGTTGAGTGTCTTCACCTCTAGGCCACCATGCCGCTCCAAAATCCTTCTGAATCAACTCCAGAAAATCTGCTTTGAGGTGAATATAGTATTAGCGGCCATTCTTTAAAATAGTGATGTCCTGGGATTACCGGCTGCTTTAAGGAAGTGGAGATGGGTTCTAGTCATGCTCCTGAGTACATTCTGAGAATCTTATTGAAAGCACTAACAAGAAGGCATCCCTTTGTCCATTACTGCCATACTGATCACTTCTCTTTCAAACAGCTTATATTCTTCTTGAGATAAGCAATTTTGACAAAACCCCACCGCCATTCTCTACCGAGAATTACAAGCATCCTACCTCTGATAAATTGCTTTTAGGCTTCTTAAAACTGTACAATTCTTGTAAGAGTTTGTATTCTTCCTGTATAAATAAATAAATGAAAAAAGTTATTCATAGCATATTGCAGTTATATGTCATTAATAAAAACAGCATTTATAGTCGTAAACACAGTTCACAGGAAATCGCCCCTACTGCCTACAAAAGGAAAACTGCATCGTCAAATATATACTTTGTTTTTATTAGACGTTTTCTCTATTTTCTGTGTCAAAACCAAGATCACGGTTATTCTGGATTTTTCCATATACAGACTTAAAAATTTCCACATAGAATTCAGTTACTGCATTTTAAAATTTGCTTTATCCAGCCAAATCCAGCAGATTTTTATTTTGAATGCTTTTAAGCTACTTCAGTCATATGACTCTAAGCAGTGTATAGCAGTATCTTGGAACAGTGCCACTAAAATCACACAGCAAACAGTACAACAGTGCAACAATAGAATAACCTATTCACCATCCTTATATCTAGTGCGAGGAGAGGTTCTGTTGGAAATGCTTCCCTCTGAATGTCCTATCCTTGTGGGTAGCAAGAACTCTCTAAAACGTGGGTGTCAAACTCGATTGTGTAATGTGATATATTGTGATGTACTGTGACTTTTTTGCTTTTGTGGAGCCCGGGTGGGAGTGGCATGTGCGTGACGCATCCGGCTGATAGGCTGCCAGTTTGACAACCCTGCTCTACAAGTATCTTGAGCAGGGAGATACTTAGTTGTTCCCTAATCAGGTCCCAAGTCATGATAACCAGCACCTTGAATTACGCTACAGATATCTCCTATTCAATGGGAATACTGCTAAGCTAATTACAGCAAGTATCTTTAATAAACAATCTATTGAAATCATAAGCCACAGAGGGAAATTCCTCCCCATAAAGCTGATTTAATGAGTATGTGTGGTAGCGCAGTGGTTAGAATGCAGCGTTGCAGGTTAACTCTGCCGACTGCCAGAGCTCGATCCTGACCAGCTCAAGGACTCCGCCTTCCATCCTTCCATGAGGACTCAAGGTTGTTGGGAGCAATATGCTGACTCAGTTAACCACTTAGAGAGGGCTGTAAAGCACTATGAAGTGGTATATAAGTCTAAATGCTATAGCTGTTAATCGTTTTCTAATGCCAGTGTTACATTGGCTTCTCAGTTCATACAGTATAGCCTTACATGTACATCAGTGATCCAGGCAGAGGCAACTGAATTCAAGGATTATTATCTACCTGTCACTTATATCTGGACTATTGGATGAGGAATCATTACTGCTGCACATTAAGGGAGGAGGCAGAGGGCAGTGTGGGAAGCAGCAGGCAATTCAGTACAAACACCAGACAGACATTCAAATGAGCAGTTGTGCAGCACTATGTCATGTGCCCTGGAAATACTTTCGTACTCAGGTAAGCAACAATAATATGGAATAATCTAGGCTTTTGGTTGAGCCCAAATCAGTGCCTTTTTTTCCTTCTCACAATCCATCAAACATGATTTCTGATAGCAATTGCAATAACACTTAAGACTTTTATGACATTCTATAAGAAGAATCAATGCTGGGACCGTGGTCCTGGTTGCTGATGCTGGTGGTTTGATGGGACATTCAGCCTACTCCCCCTAGAGGCAATCAAATTTCTAATATTCAGAACAGCAAAGAAAGTTTATAACAGACACACACCAGCAACAGTGATGTTTTCTGCAAGCAGTTCAGATTTTCTACAATAGATTTTGAGGACAAAGAATTTCACATACTCCCAGTACTCAGAGGAGCTATGTTAGGGTTCCAGATTGTAGGGTTGTTATACACTAACTTCAAATAACAAGCTGAAGTCTTCAAATGAGTGCTGAGTTTATCACTACTACGTAAATGCGAGAGATGTCAAGAGGCTTGAGTCAACTTCAGTCAAAAGACAACAACAGCAAAAAAGGGAAATCCCTTTAAAGTAGAAAGGAATAATTAGAAACCACTGTAAAAGGGCCAAGGATAGTTGGTGGATACACACTGACTCTTGGGAGTAGTAGTAAGGAATGAAATAAGCCTAGGAGACTGTTACTCTAAGAGCTTTCATACTGCAAGTCTTGTGGCAAATTTTAGTCCTAAGGTGTAAAGACAGTCATGTAATTTATTAAGAAAAACACTTGATTGATAAAATATAGCCATTTTGGAACATTTCTGGTTTGAATTTTATATATATGCCAGTAAACTCACCATAGAGAAAAATGCCTGAGCTGTTGGGAACACATTTGAAAGAAGTTGTATTATAAGTGCTAGATTTTTTTCCCATTCTGCTATTTTAACTGAGTTTGATTGTATTATTGTATTGTATTATTATTTTTTTCAGTTCTTTCACTGCTTCTTGTTTTGAAGTTTGGCTTTAACACTGCCTTGTAGACTGCTTTGGGCAAATAGGAAATGTTGAGTAGGAAAAGCAGTAGAAAAGATTGTGAACTAAATGTCACACTAAGAAGGGAGGGGAAAATAGCTTTTGAAATAGGTCTTCTTTAAAAAGAACAGATGAGCAAGACGGGTGTTGCAACGGGATAGTTACCTGTGTGTATATTTCTTTGAAAGGATTCTTAACTGAAAAGAAGTCCAAGTCAATGTCTAAAACATAAGCAGTGCCCTTCTGAAGGACTTGGAGAATGTCTTGGACAAGTTCTGTCATCTGATGCTGGTGTTTTCCTGTGGAACCAGATGCAGAGGGAACCTGGAAATTGCTCGGCTTCTCATGCCCAGAGATACTCTTTTCAAAGCCCTCAGACAGTCTGACTGTGCAACTGTGGGTCGGGTCAGCAGAGTCTTTGGATGAAGAGGCATCCCCTGCGTCATCCACACTTAATTTGCACTTCTTGGTGGAATGTGCAGATTGGTTGCCTTCCCAATCACCAGAAGCTTTGGAGGGATTCACAAGACACACACTCAGATGTAAAGATTTTTGGTTCTCCAGCTGATCAGCGGGGACATAGAGACCATCAGAAAGGAAGTAAGCATCTGTGCTTGTAACCCTAGAACAATAAATGCTTATTGTTATTGTTAACTTATTCCTATCAATACACACACACACACACACACACACACACACACACAGAGGAATGAGCAACTCATGGCCAGATAGACCTCCATAACTATCAGCTCCTCCCGCAAGCAAAATTATTATGCACTTTCCCCCCCTCAAAACATAAAGCATAAAATTGCATAAAGCATTAAATTGATGGGCTAAGTCTTTGTAAGACTAAGACTGCTGTAACATTTTCCTTTTAAAAGAAAACAAAAACCACCCTCAAAACAAGAAAAAAAGTTTGGTCCTACTCAAAATTAGCGTATTGTTACCATATCCCCAAGGCTCTCAGAAGTTGTATTTTTTAAAAGCTTTCTTAAGAATGCTATACGGATAGTCCTTGAATTATGGCCATAATGGAGCCTGCCCATTATAGCAATAAGTTGTGATGTCCTGAAATTCTAACTCTCTTACTAGCTATACAGTATTCCTATGAAACGTCTTTATTTTCTTCCCCATAAAGAAGTAACGTGTTAAATATGAATGTGTTGTTTTTTCATGGAGTCACAATAGTCACTCTACGTAGAGACAGAACCACAAAAAAAATAGTATCTAAGCATATGTATTGTCCATATAGGTGTGCAAAAGTTTATTTAGGTCTCGCTTTTATGTATGTGTCTGCTCTTCCCACACACACACACACACACACACACACACACACACACACACGAAGCATAAGGCCTGTTCGGAACTGGGCTGTGCAAGCGGTGGATGAGCAGCGGGTGCTTGTGCACGAAGCTCCATTTAGGCGAGTGACGTGCATATCCTCCATTTGTGCAAATGGAGATGTCCATGCAAGCTTGCATGTACACTATTTGCACAGGCTGGAACCATCCCCTCTTCCCCACCCACCTCCGCCAGTCCACAAAACCAGAAATGTGAGTGACTGCTGCTCTAAGTGACATGATCAGAAGGAAGGCGGAGAGGAAGTTTAGAATGGAAAAATCAGAAATGTTTGGAATTGGTGTTCAAATGCCTTTTCCATAGAGATGCTCTGGAAGGTTATTCTGGAAATATACTGCTCAAAAAAATAAAGGGAACACTTAAACAACACAATGTACTGTATTTAATAGTAGGATGTCTTATCTTGTGTTCCCTTTATTTTTTTGAGCAGTATATTTTTATCTTGCATCTCTTGGCCAAATCTGGTTGACTTTTGAACTTATTCTTTCACCAACTTATCCTGCCACATCAAACTTGCTCTCATTCACATAGTTATCTTGCTGTCCATTTTACATAATTTCTTTTTAATATTCCACAGGACTGGAAAGAATAAAAACAGCACAGGAGAAACAGGCCAGGACAGCACAATATAATAAGCTGTGGATGGGTGAAGAATGTTTTGGATTGCAATTGCTATAATCCTGACTATGGGTCTTATTAACGGCTATTAGAAGACTGAATAACCCATATACACTTTCTGAAGTTTATTAGGAATTCTCATGTGAAAGAGTTGGGTGGCATATAAATTTAATAAATAATAAAAACCTATTCTAACTCAGTTAAACACACATCCAAAAACAAACTCTTTGAATGCTGCAAGAAACATATTCCCTAAGTTACCTTATTGTAGTAGTAGAGGTATCTTTGCCCACCAAAAAATGATGCGTTCCTTCCTCTATTTGCTGAGCCCAATCTGGATGTAGCCATATTACTTGTGAAAAATGACCAGCATAAACAGCAGGCATAATCCAGTTTTCAATGCTTAGTTCACTGTAAAAGAACATGGGGTAAATATGGGCTGAAATGTCTGAGAAACTTGGGTACAGATGACATAATTTAAAAACACACACACCCAGTATTGGCAACATACTGGCCCATACAAAAATAAACCCTCCTAAGAAATATTAGAGTGCTTTTGTTAGATACAAAATCAGGGAAGTATAGTGTTTTAAGATATCTTTTAAAAATGCAAAACAGTACAAAGGTAGTCTTTGACTCATGAAAGATCTTTTAGTGACTATTCAAAGTTAAAACAGATCCCCAAAAGGTACTTATGACCTAGATTTGAAGTTTTAACCTGAGTTCTAACCTTGCTTAATGATCAGCATGACTTATGACACATAATAGTATATAAATATATAACAGGAAAAAGGCAATAGCAAAATTGTTATTTATAGCCTCAGCTTGTAGAAACCATTTGGTACCCCCAATCAATTACCAACTTTATTGGGTTTTTTCCTCTAATAGTTAAATAAACTATAAAACACGTACACATAGAAGATCCAATTTCTAACAACATAACTTATGTTCTGAATCCAGGAAATTAAGATTCACTATATTGCGAGATATTGCATAGGTTTAGATATTTGAGTTTGTTTCCACTGATTTTTCTAGCAAATTTCCCACATGCAACTCTGAGCTATTTGGCACAGTCCGCATTTAAATTTTAGAGTTAATATCCTATTAAAATGCATAGGAACAGTGTGTAAATGCATAGGAACAGTGGAGATAGCAATAAGAATGTCAAGTACATGAAGTGATTTTATTGTCCTACAGCATGCAGATGAAAGGTTGGCAGTCGGGAGGCGGAGTCAGCTGTCAAACGGAATGGCTGTGTTGAGAAGCCGCTCCGAATAAGCGTGCCGATCTCACAGCTGTTTCTCTGTTCCAGGTGGGTGTTTTAAAAGCCCCAGATCTCTTGGAGGGAGATTAGAAACAGAGGCGCCCAGCTGAGCAGCTCAGGATGGGGGTTCGAGCTGCAGAAAGCAGGAAAGCCTAGGAGAAAGCTGGGTGAGGGAGATGGCCCATTATGGCGGCCGTGAAGAAATGACAGCTGTCAAAAATAGCGGTGAGTGAGCAGGACAATGATTCAACTAACCTGGCATAAGAAACACTCAGCAAACTCTTGTAAGTGTTCCGGATGGTGAAATCTTTCAGGAGAAGGCGAGAAGGAGACAGGGGGGAAAAGAGTTCTGACCTTAAAGCAACAGGCTCACAGGCTGTAAGGACTGGTGACTCAGGGTGGTTTCTCTTTCTGGCTCTTGCAGTAAAGCCAAGAAGAAGTTTAACAAAAAACCAAAATAAACGTGAAGAGTGACAGCGCGGACTGAGCTGAGAGAGCCGACATCTTGAAGAAGAACTAACGACCAATTAGCATCAAAGGAGGGAAGAGTGATACTCATAACTTAAGTAGTGAACTATTTGTTTCAAAAAGTTTCTAAACCAAAAAGGGATAAACGGTAATTATGTTGAGAATTTAGACCAATAAGAATTAACTGAACATAACCTATGGTATGATTGATTTGGAGCAGACTAATTAGGAACAAAAAGTTGAATGTTTAAGGAGGGAGAGAAAATCTATTTGTCCCCTTGTTCTATATAATAATATTCATAACTGGACTGACTGTGAAATCTGGTTTTTATTGTTAAAGAACTAAATAATATTGGTTATATTACTGAGGTAATTTAATGGTTATATTATTGTTACATGTTTCTATATAGAAAAGTTAGGACTGTTTGGAATATAGACATTTGAAATTGATTAATAATGATTATTATGTTTTAGTGTAATAGGTGTAATAGGTTGGCTATTGTGTTAGCAACAAAATGTAGCATTGTTAAGATATAAGGCACTAGTGATTATAACCTTGGAAGAACGATAAATTCCCTAGGTGTGGTGGAGGGAAAGACAAAGATTGTGTATAAGTGGGAGGGTTGGCTGACGTCATTTAGAAAGATGACAAGCATCCCAAATCTCACAAGAGTTGGGACTGGAAGAAGGCAGATGACCCAAGCCTCATCAGCAGAATTAAGCCCAGCAGGGCAAAGATCTATAGAGGAGATGTTGCCGTGGGAGAGAGCAAGCTCACTTAAAGACATACAAGCAATATTACAATCCATGCAAGAGGTTATGTTGAGAAATCATGAGGATTTAAAAAGAGAAATAGGTGAAGTAAGGAATGATACTGGAGAACTTAGAGAGGATGGGAGCAATGGACGGAAAACTGGAATGTTTCCAACAGCAAATATTGAAAAATGAACAGAAATTATTAGAAATGGAGGATAGAATGAATGAGGAAAGAAGAGTAGATGAAATGAATGAAAAACTTTTGCAAGCAAATAAAGAGTTAGAAAAAACCATCATACTGCTTGAAACTGAGAAAGCAGACCACTATTTACGTTTTCAAAACATGAAGGAAGAGAAGAGGGTGGACCTCCCAGAAATGATGACGGACTTGCTAGCAAGGGCCCTAGGGACAGGGAAAGATGAGATGGCAAATGAGATGGATAAAATATATAGAATCCACACAAATTACGCGAGAAGAAATAACTTACCCAAGGAGGTACATATCAGATTTGTGAAGAAGTCAATTAGGGATGAGATTTTGCACAGAACAAGGGATGACCCAATAGAATATAGAGGTAAACAACTAACTGTCCTCAAACAAGTCCCTAGTAGGGTAAGAGATCTGAGAAGGCCCTACCAACATATTACATTAAAATTAATAAGACAAAATATTAATTTTAGGTGGCTGATGCCGGAAGGGATTGTGGTGACCTGGCAAGAAAAAAGATATGTTAGATTTGATTGATAAAGCAGAAGAGTTTTTCCAGCAGCATCTAGGCAATGAAGATGAACTAGAAGAAAGAGAGTTAAGAGAAAGGAAGAATGCAGAGAGATATAATAGAAAGACACGGGAAGCACAAGACAAAGAACAGGAAACAGAGAGAAGAGAAAAAATGAGAATGCACCATGATAACAATGATGAGAGTAGATACAAAGAAGTTAAAGAAGATAGACTGACAAGGGCAACAAGATCAAAACAGAGGCAGTAATATAGAAATATTAACAGTATTATCATTAAATGTGAATGGACTAAACTCCCCAGCTAAGAGAAATGTAATTTTGAATAAGCTCAGTAAGAAAAATTTAGATATAACAATTCTACAAGAAACACATATAAAGACTCAAGATCAGGATCTATTAAACTACTCTAAGTTAGGAATTAAATTTGTATCGCTTTCACAGCAGAAGAAAGAAGGAATTGTGATATACCTTAAAGAAAGAATCCCAGCAAATCTATTGAGATGAGGAAGGTAGAATACTGATTATTGAAATTTCCCTGAATAAAAAAAAGGTTGCCCTGGTAGGAATTTATGACCCCAGTGAAAAACAAAGACAATTTTATAAGAAACTGCATAAGGTTATTGCTGATATGGAATATGAGAACATTTGTATAATTGGCAATTTTAATGCAATTATAGACAGAGAATTAAATTATAAGAGTGAGGAAGTTAGGAAACGAACCAGGAGAATATTACCTGGTACTTTTTTAAAAATGGTGGAGGAATTAAATATTCAAGATAGTTGGAGGGAGAGAAATTTGAATGAAAAGCAATTTACATACTATTCAGGGCGGCATCAATCGTGGTCTAGAATTGATATGGTCTGGACAACGAAAGAACTAAATTCAGATATTGATGATATAATAATAGATATTAATACTTGGGCAGATCATAATCCCATTGAACAGAAGACAACAACAAGGAGGTGGACTCTTAAAAAGGCAATCCTAAACCAAACAGAATTTAAGCATAAGATAGAGGAACAAATGCGGACATTCTTCCAGATAAATAAGAAAGAGGAGACTAGCACTCAAAATTTATGGGATATGGCCAAAGCAGTTATGACAGGAACTGCAATTGCGTATATGGTCAATGAATATAAAAAGAAAAGGCAATATTGAAAAAGTTTAGAGAATGAACATAAAAAATTAGAATTAGAACTACAAAAAAACCCCACAATGTAGAGATTTAAAACAACAGTTGGATTTAAATAAGGATAAATCGAATATTATAGAAAAGGGAGAAATGGCACAAAAAATAAAAAGTATTAGACAAAAAATTTTTGAGCAGGCAAATAAACCTGGGAGATGGCTGGCCTGTAGATTGAAAAAACAAAAAGATAATAGATGGATTAGTAAATTATGTTTATGTTTATGTTTTATGTTTTATTTGATTTCTATACCGCCCTTCTCCCGAGGGACTCAGGGCGGTTCACAGGGCATATATAAATAGCGGTACAAAAGTTAAAAGAAAATTAAACCAGTGCCCAATTAAAATACAACAATAATAAAATACTAAAAAACCAATTAAAAACCCATATTCCCCCATCAGGCCAGACCAGCTAATTCAAATAAGTGGGTCTTCAGCCCGCGGCGGAAGGATCGGAGGTCTGATGCCATCCGGAGCTCAACCGGCAGTTGGTTCCATAATGCCAGAGCACCCACAGAGAAGGCCCTCCCCGTGGGGGCCACCAGTCGACATTCCCTGACCGGAGGCACCCTGAGGAGGCCCTCTCTGTGGGCACGCACAGGGCGGAGGGGAGTTGACGCCGGCAGCAGGTGGTCCTCGAGGTAACCCGGACCCATGCCATGTAAGGACTTAAAGATCATAACCAAGACCTTGAACCTCACCCGGAAGACAACTGATAGCCAATGCAGCTCGCGGAGCAAAGGTGTAACATGGGAGTACCGGGAAACTCCCAAGACAACTCTCGCGGCCGCATTCTGTACCAGTTGGAGCCTCCGAGTGGTCTTCAAGGGAAGCCCCATGTAGAGAGCATTACATTAGTCTAGGCGAGAGGTCACGAGCGCATGAGTGACCGTACACAGGGCATCCCGGTCCAGATAGGGCCGCAACTGGCGCACCAGGCGAACCTGGGCGAAAGCCCCCCTAGTCACGGCCACTATATGATCTTCCAAGGTAAGTCGTGAATCTAGGAGGACTCCCAAGTTGCGAGCCCTATCCACGGGGGGTAAGAGCTCACCCCCCATAGAAAGCGATGGAACATTTTGAATGTCCCGGGATGCCGGAATGTACAGCCACTCAGTCTTGTCAGGGTTGAGTTGAAGTCTGTTCCTCCCCATCCAGACCCGAACCGCCTCCAGGCAACGGGACATCACAGCGAGGGCATCACTGGGGTGGTTTGGGGTCGAAATGAAAAGTTGGGTATCATCGGCGTATTGATGATACCCAACTCCAAAACCACGAATGATCTCACCCAGCGGTTTCATGTAGATGTTGAACAGGAGAGGCGAGAGAACCGACCCCTGAGGAACTCCACAAACGAGAGACCTAGGGGCCGATCTCTGCCCCCCTGCCAACACCGACTGCGAGCGTCCCAGGAGATAGGAGGAGAACCACTGAAGAACTGTGCCTCCCACTCCCAATCCCCTGAGACGCCGCAGCAAGATACCATGGTCGATGGTATCGAAAGCCGCCGAGAGGTCTAATAGGACTAGGATAGAGGAATATCCCCTATCCCGAGCCCTCCAGAGATCATTCACCAGAGCGACCAATGCCGTCTCCGTGCTGTACCCGGGCCTGAAACCCGATTGGTACGGGTCCAAATAATCCGCTTCATCCAGGACCAGAGGGAGCTGATGCGCCACCACACTCTCAACAACCTTCGCA
Organism: Vipera berus; assembly: GCF_964194415.1. Lineage (NCBI taxonomy): Eukaryota > Metazoa > Chordata > Lepidosauria > Squamata > Viperidae > Vipera > Vipera berus. The sequence goes on along the minus strand of NC_138204.1, from coordinate 140,794,361 downwards.
AAGAAGCGAAGGTTGGAGACTGGACGAAAGTTGTTCAATACAGCTGGGTCCAAGGCAGGCTTCTTGAGGAGAGGTCTCACCACCGCCTCCTTCAAGACGGTGGGGAAATTACCCTCACTCAAGGAAGCTGATATAACCGCCTGGAGCCAGCCTCGTGTCCTCTCCCTAGCTGCATAAACCAGCCAAGAAGGGCACGGATCCAATAAACATGTGGTGGAGCTCAGCCTCCCCATAATCCTGTCCACTTCATCAGGGGTTACAGAATCAAACTCCTCCCAGATAACATTGACAAGACCGCCCGTGTCCTGATCGTCAGACTCTGCCCAGCTGGAGTCCAAACCGGTCCGAATCCGAGCGATTTTATCCGACAGATGTTGACTAAATTCCTCGGCACGACCCTGCAAGGGATCCTCCCTCACCTCCTGATTAAGAAGGGAGCGAGTCACCCTAAACAGGGCGGCCGGGCGATTATCTGCGGACGCGATGAGGGTAGAGAAGTAATTACACCTCGCCGCCCTCATCGCTGCGAGATAAGACCTAATATAGGTTCTTAACCGCAATCGGTCGGATTCGGATCGGCTGGACCTCCAGCAGCTCTCTAGGCCCCGTTTCCGACGCTTCATCTCCCGGAGCTCTGCGGAGAACCATGGAGCTCACTGGGATCTGCACCGGGTCAGGGGCCGCAAGGGTACAACCCGGTCAAGTTATGTAATCAAGCAGGGGAGATAGTACATCAAAATGATGGGGAAAAATGGGTGACGTATGAATTCTATAAAAATCTTTATAAAGAGGAGGAAATGATCACTGAGGAAAGAATATCACAATATCTTATGAAAGCAGACCTATTGAAGATTTCAGAAGAATTTCAAAATATATTAAACAAAGATATAACAGTCCAGGAAATTATGGAAGCTATTAAAAAACAAAAAAGTAACAAAACACCTGGCCCTAATGGATTACCGTCCAAAATATATAAAAACCTCCAAGAACTTTTTGGTCCCAACCCTATTGGATTTATTTTATGAGGTACTAAACACAGCAAAAATTCCAAACTCATGGAAAGAAGCAATCATCTCACTAATCCCTAAAGAAAACTCTGATTTGACCTGTATTAAAAATTATAGACCCATTTCCTTACTGAACACGGATTACAAGATATTCACGACTATAATGGCAGAAAGATTAAAAAAAACATTTAGCTGAATTTATCCATACTGACCAAAATGGCTTCTTGCCTAAAAGACAAATCAGACATAACGTCAGGATCATACTAGACATCTTAGAATACTATGAATTTCATAGCGAAAAACAAGTGGCACTAATTTTTGTTGATGCTCAGAAAGCATTTGATAATGTCAAATGGAATTTTATGTTGACTCAACTTAAACAGATGGAATTTGGAGAAAATTTTATAAATATGTTTAAAGCAATCTATTCCAAGCAAGAGGCAAAAGTAATCATAAATGGAGAATTAACAAATAGCATTCAAATACAAAAAGGTACGAGACAAGACTGTCCACTATCTCCTTTATTATTCATTCTTTCTTTAGAAGTATTCACAAGAATAATCCGAAAAGATAAGATGATTAAAGGATTAGAAATCAGAAAAGAGATATTTAAATTACAGGCTTATGTGGATGATTTAGTTTTCATTCTGGAAGACCCTTTAGAATCTGGAACAAGATTATTTCAGGTGCTGGAAAATTATGGAGTTGCGGGATTAAAAATCAACAAAGAAAAAACTAAACTGCTAGTTAAAAATATGTCCAACTTACAAGAAACTGATCTAGTAGAAAAAATTAACATCCAGACATCTAAAAGAGTAAAGTACTTGGGGATTCAATTATCAGCAAGATGTACTACACTTAAAAGAGAAAATTATGATAAGTTAATGGACCAAATTATAGTAGACCTAGATAGATGGAAAAACTTGCAGCTCTCTTTTATGGGAAGAATAGCGACAATCAAGATGAATATACTGCCCAAATTATTCTTTTTATTCCAATGTGTACCAATTAAATTAGGTAAGGATTTTTTTTGAAAATTTAAATAGAATTACATCTAAATTTATCTGGCAAGGTAGAAAACTGAGAATCAAGTTAAAATTATTACAGGATGCAAAGGAAAGAGGAGGGCTCGGCCTCCCAGATTGGGAAAAATATTATCAAGCAGCAATAGCGGTATGGATAAAGGATTGGATACATTTAAGGAACAGAAGATTACTAGCATTAGAAGGTCATGACATGCAAATTGGGTGGCATGCTATAATGTGGAATGGAAAATATAGGGCTCATCAGTACTTTCAGAATCATCATATTAGATGAGCACCATTAGATGTGTGAATAAAAATTAAAAAATTTAACTATATAGAAATTCCCAATTGGCTATCTATATTAGAGATTTTTATGCACCCCAAATTTATAAATCTAGGAAGTGTAATTACATATAAAGATCTCTTAGATGAAAATGGAGACCTGAAAACAAGAAAAAGATTATCAGAAGATGGTGTAGAGTTGGAATGGTGGGCATACTTACAAATACAGTCACGATACAGAAAAGACAAAAAAGAACCAGGGATAAAATTAGAGTATACACAATTAGATAAAATTCTTCTAGGAACAGAAGATCGAATGATAAAAAAATATACCAATATTTATTAGAACAGGATTTGTTAGAACAGGTAAAAGAAACAATGTTAACCTGGAGTAAAAACTTTGGTTATAATATTGACTTAGATAATTGGCAATTACTATGGGATAGAAATAGGAGGTTAACGCTAGCCACCTCCTACAAAGAGAACTTGTACAAGATGTTTTATTGATGGCATCTTCCCCCTACAAGGTTAGCAAAAATAGATAAAAAAATCTCACCAATGTGCTGGAAATGCAGAAGACTTCCAGGGACTTACTATCATATGTGGTAGGAATGTTCAGAAGCGCAAAATTTTTGGCAGCGGATAAAACATTGGTTGGAAGAAATATTACGACGAAAAATTGATTTAAAACCAGAAATTTTTTATTAGGGATTATTAATGATAATCTCAGTAAAGCATCTCTCTACTTACCGGTATTAGTACATATCTTAACCGCAACAAGATTGGCATATGCCCAAAAATGGAAAAGAAAGGAAACACCCACTGAAGAAGAAATAATAGATAAAATTTTATCCTGCGCTGAAATGGGCAGGTTAACCCTAGAGATCAAAAATAAGAACGAAACGGAGTATTATGAAATTTGGCAAAATTTGTACAATTGGTTAGAGTTAAGGAGGATCGCTGAGATGAACATTGTTTAATTGGTTGATAATGTAAGGATTTCTTATTTGCATCTATATAACGGACATAACTGAAAGATATGTAAATGTAATGCTGAGGACTGAATGAGTTTACTGAAAAAACGACAGATGTTATATGTACAGTTTGCTATACTCTGTCCTGTTATAGACTATATTTTAGGTTTTTGTTATTTCTTTCTGTAATATAAGATAATACTAATAGTAGTGTTGTAGCTAGGGAAGTTGAATCATGTCCACTTTTGTTTTTAAATGTATATTTAATAAAATTTTCTAAAAAAAAAAAGAGGTTGGCAGTCTAGAATTAAGGTTCACTGAAGAAACTATTATTTACCCAGTAACTTCACAGTATAGCCTACTGTAAACTTCTTTCAATACACCCTATCAGACCTACTAAACTGCACATGAATAAAGAACATTGTAGCAAATATAAATTGGCTTTACTCACCGGGCATGAAGATGGAGGTTTTACCCTTTCAAATGGCACTTGATAGGTAAGATGTAAAACTGAACTGAGTTATGGAATATGTAGCAACAGGATCCTGCTATAACATGTTGAATTCTGAATGTCCCTGTTCAGCATTCTATACATGTATAGATAGGCTGCATGTATCTATCGTATGCTAATATGCAAACTGCTGTTCAACTTCTGAAGAACATAAAGCATTTTTATAATTTTGCAAACCTCACAGTTCTTTGAGCATTCCGATGTACTTAGCACATAAAACTACAGGAGCTGTAGCAAAAGCCTTGCAGTGTTCAGTGCTCCTGTTTATTCTTCGGTTGTTAGGTTCCAAGACCACCTTATCAGTCGGCAGTCTGTGGTCTACCCCATTTAATTGTGGGGCTTGCTTCTTAAATGATGTACACACTTCATCATGTTGTTCTACATAAGCAACAGAACTGACTTCTCAGAAATAAAGGCCAGGACGGCTAGTTCTATACTAAGTCTTAGGTATACTACTATGTCTTAGGTGAGTAGAACTCTTTGCATGAGCTTCAGATGCCCCCGTCTGGCCATTTAGGTAAAAGATATACACAAAATTATAATGCTTAAAGAATGTAAACGTTTCACTCCCAAATTTCTTTGTTACTTATTTGATAGTGTAATGTGAGTTGAATAGGTTTTTTTTTTTTGGTCATATGTCTGTGTAATTTCAGGGCACTCCAAGAACAAGACACAGAAAACTTTTCCCCAACAGCTAACCATTCTATGCTCACTTAAGGTAAAATTTTACCCATCATACCTAAACAGAGCTTCTTTGTGGAACACAGTATCTGCAGGCATGTCCACTGGAATAAGGAGATCTGGGTGGGAGTCCAAATGAACAAAGCTGATGTTGCTAACAGGAAGATGTTTTGAGCCAATAGCTCGGTAAATGAAGGGAAGAACCTGGAATGACACCAGTGCAGATGTTGTGGGTGCAAGAAAAACTATGGATAAACTTTATAATTCATCAGGTTTGTAGGGAATGTCATCAGAAAGAGGGGCTGTTGCTAGAAAGCAGGGATGGCTGGAAATAATTGGCTTTGTCCCAATAATCTTTGCAGCAAAATTCTTATGCCCTATTATAAAACCCAAGATCAATACAATTCACTCTTAACTAATACTACAGTCCTAAGTCTCAGTAGCAAGTATTCCGAATTGACTAAAAGATACTCAGGCTCTTGTTGAGTTCAAGTGCTATTCATGAAATACAGAGGGCCTAAAAACTACCTATAGTCATGAGAGACTACACTGAAGAAAAATGGAGCTGCTGCCTGTAAAGTTAAAACTGTTTCAGAACAATGTTAAAGCAGAAAAACGCAAGGGCTTCTTTCTTCAACTCCAATTAGATTAAAAGAAAACCTCAATATTCCAGATTGCGGCTAAAAGTGAACTACTGAACTATACAGGGAAAACCAGACTTTCCTAGTAGAAGCCTGATCGCTTTATAAATACTTTTAAAGAGGAATGTGATTATATGTTCCCCTAACACACCTCTGTTTACATCCATAACAGATCAGCTGACGTGATTTCCAAGATTACCAGTTAGTAATTTCAGCATAAAGAGAAAAATATTTAAAAATTGCTACTTTTTTTTTATTCTTAGGCTGGGGGCAACCACGTGGGGCTAAGAGAGAAGATTTGTGATCAAAGCATCTTGGTGTATGATAAAGTGCAAGTGGTCACAAAGTCTTAGGTTTCCCAACTTCAACTGCCTATACTCAATGAGAATCAGTCCCACGAATTCTTTGGAGCTGCTCCCCAATTTCACAACGCCCCGCGCATTAGCGAACTGCAATGAAACCATTTGCTGATCGGCATTTAACTTACATCATGATGATCTTCCACCACCCAAACTGGCAACTTCGGGTACGTGCGGAGGGAGCTGCCCGCGCTACTCTCGTGTCCAACACTCTGCTCCTTCCCACGGCCGCTGCTGCCGCCGCCACTACTCATTTTGATCAGCTTATAGGTCACAGAACGCTCGGGACATCGAAGATTCTAAAATAGAACGCAAAGATCTTCAGCGCAGGAAGGCATCGAATGCTGGGAAACTCTACGTTCTTAAGACCGGAATTCTAGCCCTGATCCGTGTTCCAAAGAGAACGGGGGACACGTCTAAACGTGACACACGGAGGCATGCTGGGAACGGAAAGGAGGAGGGGAGCAACGATTATTCCATTTTTAGGACAAGGAGTCTTGGCTGCCAGGAATCTTCAAAATATCGTAGTGTCACGTCAACTCATCAATCATAAGTTTCCCTGGCTCTTTTCTCCTTTGCTAGAAAAATAAACATTTTTCCCCCTGAGCTTCCGTTTTGATATCATGCATGCTCCTCCTTCCAAGTGTTTTCTTCCGGTGTAAGGGTTTTACCCGCAAATTTTCTCTCTGTGTGCCGGTACTTACGTTCTGCGTTGTGGAATATTAAAAGCAGTGTTTCCAGGTAAAAAACAAAAGTTGCACGGTACTCTTGACGGGGGAGAGGGGGAGGGAATGATTCTACGACGCTAAAAGTGGGATTTAGATTATTTTCTGCCTTCTTTGTTCTGGTGGAAGATGCGATGTTTGAGAATATACTTATTTTGTCCTATCCTTTTTTCAAAGCTATGCACAATGTTGGAAATATATAGCGCGAGAAATAACTTCACTGATATTTAACATTTGGAATTTTCAGTTTTCAACTTGCTTATCTTATCCCCTCCCCGATTTAAAATAGGAATCTCACGAAGGTAACAAGGTACCTAATAAGCACGTGTTTTGTTTTTTTCTTTTGAAAAGATGGAGTTATTTAAAGAGCAAGCCCTGTGTAAGACAGAGTACAATCAAATGTGTCATCTCCTGGGACGTTAAGGCCTGAACTGTCGTCAAAGTATCCTAGAGTTACCAAAAGGTAATAAAAGATATGCATAAACTAAACAGTTGACGAACAAGACATTTTCTGAATTAAAACTAATAAGCGTATACAATTTAGAGTGCAGACTTAAGCACGGTCACTCAGAAACAAATTCCAAAAAGATAAGCAGGATTTATTTCCTAGTTAATATTTTTAAGGATTGCAAAATGTAAAAGAGTCCCTTAGGAATTAATATATACATTTGATAGTGGTTGAGTCTTTGCTCAAGAACCTGCAGGAAGATATTATTGCAAATGCTAGACGTGCCATTTGAAAGATTATATATAGATTTGTAGACCAAGGATAAAGCACCAAAGTTCTTAAGTGAGTAGCAAACATGCAGCTTCAAACATGCAGTGAATAAAAGTCTGAATAGTGCTGCTGTAATCAGCTACTAATTTCAAAATAAACTTACGTTTTTAGAAGTAATAATCTATATCATATCAATAATAGTTTAGATGACACTATCTAAACATTTTTTAAGTTTTCACAGAGAGATAGACATATAATTTCAACTGATTTTTAATTTCATTTTTCAGCCAAAAACATTGAGTGGGTTATTTATTTATTTATTTATTTATTTTATTTATTTTAATTCCATTTATATCCCGCCCTTCTCCGAAGACTCAGGGCGGCTTACAAGCTTAGCAGTAGCCTTCATTCTATGTATATGCCTGCTTATTAGGGCTTTCACACACACCCCAAGCGGCATTACTACAAAGTCAGCTTAATTGCCCCCAACAATCTGGGTCCTCATTTTACCTACCTCGGAAGGATGGAAGGCTGAGTCAACCTTGAGCCTGGTGGGATGCGAACCTGCACTAATTGCAGGCAGCTGGTGTTACTTAAGGAGGCATTAGCCCACTGCTCCACCAAGGCTCTGTATTAACACTAAGCAAACAAACGTATAGTGAAATCAGTTGGCATTATTAAAATATTGCAGCGTGGGCTCCCTTTCGCAGCCGGCTGCTAAGATTTCCTCTTCCAACTTCATCATCTTCTCTTTCTATCCAGGTAATGTCTTTTCATTCTGGGCGTGGATGCCCCCGGGGCCGGGGAGGAGCTACTGTTCGAGCTTCATCACAAACCTTTCGGCCCCAGAACTTGAGACAGCTACACCCTCAGCAGTCTTCGGTGCAGTATCAGTATGACCAGCCAACTGCAACCACCTCTATCTATGCGAACCCTCCAGCTTCAAACTATGTTCCACCTAGGCCAGATTTTGTCCCATATCCCCCACCGATCCCCCCTTCGGCTCAAAGTTCAGTCACCCAATGTCCGCCCAGGCCTCCTTTTTCAGGCCCTCAAATGAGGCAGACTTTCCCACTTCCTCCTTGTTTTCCTCCAACTCCTCCCCCGGTCCCAAACCCTGGTAACCCTCCCGTTGTAGCCAGTGCAACTGGACAAAACACATTCCCTTACATGATGCCACCTCCGTCCATACCACATCCCGTGCCGCCACCGGTGATGCCTCAACAAGTGAACTACCAGCCCGTGTATTCTCCAGGGTACTCCCAGCAGACCTTTTCGCCTCCTAACTTTAATAGCTACCAACACAGTGCAAACTCTTATCAAAGCAACAGCGGTAGCGCTAATAGCAGTGGTAACACCAGCAGTAACTTCCGGCATCCAAGTGAATACCTGGTAGAAAAATCTCAGACTGACCGGAGGTCTCCAGAGAGGAGTAAATATTATGATGAACATCGCCATCGGGATCACTGCCACGGACATGGGGATCGGCATCGCTCCACTAATCATGGGGACCGGCGGGATCGTGGGAGGAGCCCAGATCGCCGGCGGGCAGAAAGCAGTCGTCATAGATCAGATTATGTCAGAGGAAGAACCCCGCCCCGCCATCGAAGTTATGAATGGTACAGGTAATTTGGATTATCTCTGGTGCTATTCTCAGCTCTTCTGTCTTGCTTTTTATTGGGACTGAGGATGGTGTGGCAGCTCTATTAGTGGAGGAAACTAGTTCAGATTTTTGTAGTTCATAGAAGAATGGCTTCCTGTTTGGTACTTTCTTGAACCCCACAGACTCCTGGGTTGATACAGGCTTGCACTTGTTGGTGATCCTTGTTTGACAATATTGACAGATCACTGAATGTAATCCTAACTTGAGTGATGAAGGGAAATATACAAAAAAAGAGAATCTTCTATAAGAAAGAAAGAAGAAAGGAAACATAAACTACAACCAATCGATAGGACTGATACACTGATGTCAATTTCCTCTTTATCTGGGTTAGAATCACTTAACGCTTTTGCAATTGTCGAATAACTTCTAAGTAAGCATCTTCTGTCCAAATTTAGATGCAACTCATACGCTGTTGCATCTTCAACAGCTATCTCAAAGGTGTTGTTTTTTTCAAAAGACTTTTTTGGTACTTCCTTTGAGAACATTTCACTTCTGATCCAAGAAGCTTCTTCTGTCCTAACTGACTGGTGAGGAACTCTTGAATGAGAATTTTCAAAGAAAACACCAAGAAAATCTAGTTGCCTTTTGAGAAAAGCACCTTTGGAACAACCATGACCTTGGGTGATTGAGAATCTCCATAGACATCTTCAACAGCTATTTTTTCCTTTACTTTGTCTCCTTTGTGATCCCCACTATTAAAAGGTAGAGTACCCCAGAAATTCAGAGCTGGAAGCAATTAGGGGGAAATCTGTTAGGCATGAAGTAAGCGTTCCTCTTCCAGCTAACTGAGGAGTAAAGAGGAGACAGCTTTTCTTCCTTTCTGCTCATAGGTAATGGTGGGAACATTCAGTCCAGAGGGGATGGTGCGTGTCTTCACCTCTTCCTGTTTGAGAGGTAGAGACATGCCAACTTTCTTGATCTCTGCGTTAGAAATTTTGAGAGTCTGCTGAGTATGGGGATTCCACATGTTTATTCCTTCCATCTCCAGGTCTGAGTTGGAGAATGGAGGGTTCATAGTTGCTACAGCAATACCTTCGCAGATTAACAACATTTGTAAACAAAGGGGAAGGAAACTTTTATCTCCTCTATTTTTAGTTCCAGGTTGTGTAAGATTCATTTTGTTCGTCAAGTCTAACTTTCCTTCTACCATAGTAAACGAGTTGTTTTGAGGTGTTCTCTTCTGCTTTCCCTTTGTTACTATTACTGTTTTCAAGGGGGGAAAAAGGATTACTAATTCCTGCTAAAGATTGTTCTTCAGTGTCACATTGCTAAAATTAAAAGACCAAGATTAAAATCAACAAATAAATAGAAATAGGTGGGTAGAACCCATTAGGAACGACTTCCCATCGCCCGGTGCGCTCACACAGGGAGGGTCTCCTCAGGATGCCGTCGGGTAGACAATGTCGGCTGGTGACTCCCAGGGGGAGGGCCTTCTCTGTGGGGGCACCTGCCCTTTGGAATCAACTCCCCTTGGAGCTCCGGATGGCCCCGGATCTCCGGTCCTTTCGTCGCGACCTCAAAACATTTCCATCAGGCTGACCTGGACTGACGATAGGGTTTTTTTAAAATAAAATGTTTTTAATATTTTATCACTGGAGCTTGTTAGTTTAATCTTTTTTTAACATTTGTATTATTGTGTTTTATTGTTGTTAACCGCCCTGAGTCCTTTTGGAGATAGGGCGGCATATAAGTCCCAATAATAAATAGATAGTTATCTTCTTCCTATCTGCCTATCTATCTACTTCCTATCTGCCATATTTGGAAGTACTCTTAATGATATCCATGCCTACCTACTCCAAATTATGATTGATTTTAAAAAATGTTCAAGTAAATGTTCCTGAACCCGAACCTCAAGAAAGTTTGGGGTCCTTACATGAAAAAATTCATTACATTTTGAAAGGCAATCATTTTGCAAAGTTTGGAGTGATTTTTTTGAGGTGGTGGTGGTGGAGCAGGTAATCATACTCTCATGCAAGATCACACGAAAAGGCTGTTGATCTTTGTGTAGTGTTATAGCAAAGTTGAAAATAAAACAGCGATTCCTTCTCCTTCTGAGATTCCAAAAATAGTTATGTCAAGGTTGTTTTTCAAACCCTGGTTGGAAACTTGTGAGTGTGCTAAGGAGGAAAAACAAAGTTTCTACCCGATGTTATATCATAACTGACATGCAGAGAGGCAATGGTATATCTTTCACTCTGGAGCTTCTAGCTTGCTAATCTATTCCCTTCTGGTTCTCGCCGTGTATTTTGGGACCTGAATGTTTCCGTACTGAGAATTGTGTGTTTTTTTTAAAAAAAACATTCTTAAAGGGAACATCAGAAGGAAAGGCACAGACATCGGGACAGTCGACGATCACCATCTACAGAAAAGTCCTATAGGAAAGATCACAAAAGGACAGGAAGGTAAGATGTTTGACTCTTTTTATGAGACGTAGAATGCAGTATTGCAGGCTACTTCGGCTGACTGCCAGCTGCCGGCAGTTCGAGTCTCACCGGCTCAAGGTTGACTCAGCCTTCCATCCTTCCGAGGTCAGTAAAATCAGGAGCCAGATTGCTGAGGGCAATATGCTGACTCTGTAAACCTCTTAGAGAGGGTCTGTAAAAGCACTGTGAAGTGGTATATAATTCTAAGTGCTATTGCTATTTCTAAGAGCTGTAGCTTCGCTTAAGGAACACAGTTCACCCTGGATTTTTGGTCATAAGTCGTCATGGTTAAATGATTCACCACATGGCCTGACTCGATCTTATGACTGTTCTTTCGGTGGTCATAAATCGAGTCATTGCAGTCATGAAGCAAATTACATGGCTGTTAAGTGGGCCGTGTGGAATTAAGCAACTTGATTCTTCCAAATGGACATTTTTTGCATAACTGGCAAAAAAACATTGCAAATCTTGGTCCACATCATCATAGAGCACTGCAATTAGTTGTGAATGCGAGCCAGTTGCCGAGCACCTGAAATTGATCACGTGACCGTGGTGGTGGTGATGATGGTAGAAATCCTAACTTCAAGGACAGGTCATAAGTAAATGTACCCCTTGACTTATAACCATAATTGGGGCCAGAATTTCCATTGCTAAGCAAGATACCGTAGTTGTTGAGTTGCACCTGCCTTTACAATCTTTTTGCCATTCTTGTTAAGCGAATCACAGCAGTTGTTAAGTGAATCGTGTAGTTGTTAAGTGAATCTAGCTTCCTCCTTTGGCTTTGCTTGTTGGTCACAAATGGCAATCACATGATCCCGGGATGCTGTAACCGTCATAAATACATGACAGTCCCCAAGCACCTGACTTTTGATCCCATAGTCTGTGGGAATGCCACGGGTTGTAGGAGCGAGGATTAGTGCTAAGTCACTTTTTTTCCCAGTGCTGTTGTAACTTTGAACAGTAGTTAATGAATAGTTGTAAGTGGAGGATTGACTGTACCATTTCTGAGGTCTGTTGTAACTATGAATAGTCGTTAAATTAATTGTATTGAGTGGACTGTTGGGTGTTTTTGTTTCTTTACTTTCACAAGACCATCTCATGTGGCCATGTTCTGTCCCCCAAAGTAGCTGGACTTCAGTTAGTTAGCATCATCCTATTTTCTCGTCCATCTTGGTTAAGCATAATGGATATAAAGCCAACATGTCTAAGTGGTTAATTTAGACAAGGTAACATTAGTTTTGCCCAAGTGGCAGTGCTGGGATTCAGCCGGTTCGCACCACTTCGGCAGAACCTGTAGCTAATTTTTTGTTGCCCAGGCCCAGAATGGACTTCCGGAAGTGGCATCCACGCAGCGAACCGATTGTTCACATATTTTTTTTTAATTACATTTATATCCCGCCCTTCTCCGAAGACTCAGGGCGGCTTACAAGCTTAGCAGTAGCCTTCATTCTATGTATATGCCTGCTTGTTAGGGCTTTCATATACCCCCCCCAAGCGGCATTATTACAAAGTCAGCTTATTGCCCCCAACAATCTGGGTCCTCATTTTACCTACCTCGGAAGGATGGAAGGCTGAGTCAACCTTGAGCCTGGTGGGATGCGAACCTGCACTAATTGCAGGCAGCTGGTGTTACTTAAGGAGGCATTAGCCCACTGCTCCACCAAGGCTCTTTGTATCCCACCACTGAGAAGTGGTATATGTAAAAGAGAAACTGATATGATTGCCCTGGCTTTATACTCTGCCTAGTTCTTAAATATGCTATACTTAGGAGGATACGATAAGGTATTTTGAAGTGGAATGGCACTGTTATTAATTAGATTTATCTTCTGTGTTTATTTTCTACAATTCAAGGCAATGTACATAATGCTCCCACCTTCCACCCCACCCCACCCCACTCCACAATGACAACCATGTGAAGTGGGTTGGGCTGAGAAAAAAAAATGACTGGCCCAAAGTCACCCAGCTAGCTTTCAGGCCTATGGGAAGACTAGAACTCACAGTCTCCTGGTTTCTAATCCAGCACCTTAACTGCTGCACTGAACTGGCTGTACGACATTCTGTCAGCACCTCCTTAATTGAAACACAGTTTGTCCTGAGATCGTATAGTTCCCTTTTTATAGATAGATAACTTTTATTGTCATTTTTAACTGTGGGCACATTGGCACACGTTAAAAAAAATGAAATTTAGTTGCTTGCTCTCAAAGTGTGCACAATACACAACACACATTTAAACATACTATATACAACGTATGTATAGACCTATACCCTTACATATAAGTAACATATAAATATTAATCGCTGTCTATCTTGAATACATAACCGAAGGAGGACGCTTTAGAGGAAGCTTTAGAGTTCACAAGGTTATGGAGGCACTGATTCATTTATATGTGAACTGGGGCTAGTTTTGCTATTAAATGTGGAATTTTTTCACTGCCTTCCCTTGCACAGTCGATCTCCTAGCCAGGACCGAAAGAGACCCCGTTGGGAAGAAGACAGGGAGAGGTGGTCAGAAAATGCCAATAGAGAGAAAAGTTATACCTCCATCAAGGACAAAGAGCCAGAAGAAGCTGCAGGTGAAAAGAAGGAGGAAGAAGAAGAGGATCTGCTGAAGCCTGTGTGGGTTCGTTGTACCCATTCAGAAAGCTACTATTCAAATGATCCCATGGATCAAGTGGTATGTATTCTGAGGGTTTCTGGCAATCTATTACTTGGATTATAAATAGAACTGACTAAGGAAGCTCAGGTAAGAATCTCTTTTCCCAGGCTTTCTGCAGCTCTCTGAATTCACCACAAGGTATCTCTGGAGTGTTGGGCTGTGCCTTTCAGAACATTACCCAAAATTGTGGTGAGGGGACAGCTGCCTGATTTGGGGGGTAATGCCTTATTCCTTTCCACTTTCTCTTTACACCAGGCATGTCAAACTGCCAGCCTGCGGGCCGGATGCGTCACACTGAAACCGTGCCCACCCCATTGCCGGTAATGGGGGGAAAGTCCCAATACGTTGCACGACATCACGTGACCTTGCAAGTTTGACATGCCTGCTCTACGCACTATTTTGCTATGTTACAGGAAGAATTTACCAATCTTCTTTTTTACCAGTCTTCTCATGGGCTGCAGAAGGGGAGAGAAAATTTGAAGTTTGCTTTCCACAACTAATTTTAGTTGATGTTGGGATCCAAGTCAGAATAGATATTTCCTTTCTCCTCTGAACTGTGGAATAAAATATACGATTTTTTCATGGAATGGAGTCTTCAGTCTGATGTTATGTTTATGTTTATGCTTATTGGACTTACATACCGCCCTTCTCCCGTAGGACTCAGGGCGGTTCACAAGGAATTTAAAATAACAATATACATTATAAAAGTTAAGAACAATTAAAATAATTAAATTTAGTCCTTGAATAAAATAAAAACCCCTATTAAACTCCAATTAAAACCCAATTAAATAAAATTACAATTAAAATTCTCAGTCCTGGCCGGAAAGCTCAAAGAGCCAGGTCTTCAGGTCCCGGCGGAATGAATGAAGATCAGGGGCAGTCCTGAGCTCTACAGGCAGCTGGTTCCAAAGGGCAGGCACACCCACAGAGAAGGCCATCCCCGTGGGTGTTACCCGCCGGCAATCTTTTGCCGGCAGTACCCTGAGAAGGCCCTCCCTGTGGGAGCGCACAGGACGAACGCTCACCAAGAAAATAGTATGGATTGGAATATAGGACAAGCAAACGACATACTGAGAGAAAAAAGTAGGAACATTCTTCAAATCCCTTTAATAAAGAATTTGGGGGCTCAGATATATTGAGCTGCCCAACTAAAGCTGGATTGTTGTGAGGAAAATCTCCCCATTTGTCCTGGTTTTAAACCAACATGAGATTGAGCAATTTAAAACCTTCCCTTTAAAATCTTTTAAAAAAGATTTTCCATCCTGTAATGTAATATGTTCCCTTAAAATTAATGCTGTAAAAAAAAACCAAATGAAATCTCTTTGCAACCAAATGGGATCAGTTATTTATGGTATGTACATGCTGCTGGCTTTTGCCATGTTATTTAGCTAAAGTTCTCTCATGCGGCAATGCCAGTGTTACTCTGGCATGTGTTGTTGTCAGGTGCAGAATTTTTTGGCATACATGCATGCATTGTTTAGAGAATGATTCTTTTCCTATAATTAATTACAATCATATGTGAAAATAGTTCCCTAACGAGGCAGTTGCTAAATGAGGACTAGTTGTGATTGTGAATTTTACATGCCTTAAATTAGAGTTTATATTAGCTAATGGAATTAATTAAGAATTTCTGGTATTTGTATGTATGCCAAGTAAATAGGTTAGGGCAGGTGCATGGCTACAGAATTGTAGTTTTTGAGCCCAGAGCCATCTAGAATAATAATAATAAAAATATATACAGCTGCATCATATATTGGATTCCAATGTTAGTTATTAGAAGGGTTTTATTTTTCCATAGCAAGGAAGTGGTTGGAGAAAAGGTTTAAATAAAAGTGTTTGATCTCCAGGAATACATATTATTGACCCTGGTATTCATTAGTATGCTGATAAGCAACTCTGAAAGCGGACTTTAATGTATCTCTGTGAAAGATCAATATACTTTAGCAAAATACAGTTTTTAAAATTTGAGGTTACAATTAAAAATCCGATGTATTTTTTTGAAAAAAGTACCAGAGGATAAATATGCACGTTGATTCTTTTTGTAAAATTGATTTGATTTTAAGCGTTTCATTATAGTTTTACATTTGATCTATATACCATTTTTGTGAACTGCTTTGAACATAACTCTTAGGAGAAATTTGGGATATCTCTAAACATTGCATGGTATTTATTTTTAGGTTTGTAGACATATAAAGTAGGGATACGCATAAAATAAAAATACACAGCCTAAGTGGGTGCCTACTTACTGTCTTATATTCTTCTCATCTCATTCTACTCTGTGAGCAAGGGGGCAAAGGATCAGGCACAGGAGAGATTTTATTTTATTTATTTTATTTTTGTTTTGTTTTATTACTTTATTTTATTATTTTTACTTTATTATTTTTATCCTGCTTTCATTTTTTTTAAAATAAAAATTTGGTGGTGAACACCTACAATGTTGTTTTCCTCCTCCTATTTTCCTCACACTAACAATTCTGTGAGGTGAATTGGATTGACAGAGAGTGACTGATGTAGTTACCCAGCCAGCTTTCATATCTAATGTGGACTAGCACTCATAGTCTCCTGTCTTCTAGCCTGGTGTGTTAAACACTTGCCTACATAAATTGCTTATTTCTCCTCCCCCTTCACAGAGAGGAAGGGATTATAAGAGAGCAAGCAAGCATACAATGTGGAACACACATCAGAAGCAATGTGGTGGCACTGGCAGTCTTAAGCATGCTCAAATAAAAGCTGGTGTATTCCCCATTGTGTACCTTTTGACTTTCTTGTAATCTCTTCTCCCATTTCTCTGGTCTGCAAAGGAGAAAAAAAAACACAGGACAATGAATATTGAATGTAATGGTGAACACATGACTGGGGATCCCATAACTGAGGGATCGCGCCATTTATAACTTTGAATGGTTTCTGAAAGATGCAGTTGGTAAGTGAGAGTTTCCTGTATTATTTTATGCAGTCATGAAAAGCACTTTTGGAAAAGGATATCCTGCAGTCCAGCCCATCATTTTTTGCCTCATGTTCGGTTGCAGCTCATTGTAAATAGGGTTTTACGATTATTTCACAAAAGAACAATTTACACCGGAATTGCTTTCTGTTTACAACTTGGAAATGCTTTTGCTGCTGTGCATGTTTATCTTGGAGGCACAAAACCACAGGGAGCAGATGATCTTTCATGTCCATCTGTATGGAGCAGAACATTTTTCCACATTTTTATTACTCTTGCATTAGTGATCAGTGCTGGGTGGATGTTAAATATTACTCTGGTAGGATATCTCTGCTTACATGCCAACACTAATGTAAATTATTTGCATGATGAGAGATTGGTGTTTTTTTTAAATAAGTAGATTGCTTTCAACAGATCCTTGTCCTTTCAAAATAGCTGTAACTTTTCCGTTTTCCCACGGTTGCTTTTGCAAGGGGGATTCCACAGTGGTGGGAACGAGCCGGCTCCGAGATTTGTACGAAAAATTTGAAGAAGACCTAGGAAAGCGTCAAGCAAAGGCCAAAGCTGCCAGGCCTCCATGGGAGCCACCTAAGACCAAACTGGATGAAGATGTAGGTGAGTGTCATATTGGTAAAATCTATAGGTTGCAGGAAGGTAAATTTCTATTTTCTTGAAGGGTTAACCAAATTCAGCTTTTGAAGACTTTCTTTAGACCCTTCAACTCTGCATTAAGTATTCGCTTCAACCTTTTTTCTCTGTTGTGGGAAGCTGGGATAAGATCAAAAAGCCTGTCGCCATCAATCTTTATTTATTTATTCATTTTTATTCTGCCTTTACTACTTTTATCAATAACTCAAGGTGGTGAATATACCTAACACTCTTTCCTCCTCCTATTTCCCCCACAAAAGATAACCCTGTGAGGTGGGCTGGACTGAGACAGAGTGACTGACCCAATATTACTCAGCTGGTTTTCCTAATTAAGGTGGGGCTACAATTCTGGCCTCTCAGTTTCTTTCATGGTGTCTTAACCGCTAGACCAGGCTGGGTCTATACTGTACAGGTAGTCCTTGAGATATAACAGTTCATTTAGTGACCGAAGTTACAACACTACTGAAAAAAAAGTGACATGACCGTTTTTCACACCTAAGACCAGGGGTGTCAAACTCAATTTCATTGAGGGCCACATCAGCATTGCGGTTGTCCTCAGGGGGCCGGGTGGGTATGGCCAGGGTGGGCATGGCCTACTGGGTGGGCATGGCTAGAGTGCATATGGCCTACTGGGTGGGCATGGCCAGCTCTACATCGTTTGCATCAAGAGTGCCTATGGGGGCCTGGGCAGGAGTGGGACAGATCTGAGGGTCTCTGGCAGGCGGAGGGTCTCTGGGTCAGGGCAAAGGCAGTGGGGGCCGTTCCCCCACTGTTTCCAGGATGGCTTCATGGGCCACATGAAACCACTTCGCGGGCCGGATCCGGCCCCCGGGCCTTGTGTTTGACATGTCTGCCTAAGACCATTGCATTAACCCCATGGTCACGTGATCAAAATTCAGATGCTTGGCAACCGACTCGTATTCTGTCACGGTTGCAGTGTCCTGGGATGATGTGATCAGCGTTTGTGACCTTCTGACAAGCAAATTCAATGGGGAGGCCAGATTCCCCATTGTTACTGGCTTAACAATTGCTGCGATCCACTTAACAACTGTGTAAAATGGGGCAAAATTCGCTTAACAAATATGTCACTTAGCAACAGAAATGTTGGGCTCCTTTGTGTTCGTAAGTCGAGGATTACCTGTATTGCATTGTATTGCATCACGTGATACATAATTCTGTGTGATTCCTGAGAAGACTAAAATGAAGTTTGCATCATTTCTCCCCCCCCCCCCCCCGAGAGACCCTTTGGCATTGTCTTCAGGAGGCTGTGGAGGTTTTTTGGAATGAAAGGGAGGTTATAACATTTGAAGATAAGGTCATGGGTCTTTGACTTTTTCATCTATTAAGGTTTACTTTCTTTCTGGAAATAATTTTTGGAGGGGCAAGTGCCAGTGATGGGCAGAATCGGAGCTATTAATAAACAGATGCTGGAACTTGGCAGGATTATGTTTTTTCTCCCCTTTCTTTTCATGTCTTCTCATGTTTACATGTGAGACCACAGGTTTCCTGTTCCCATTTTTAACATGGGGAGTTGCAGTCCTGAGCAACCTACTCCAAAGTCTTATTAGTTACAGTAGTAAAATTAGCCTTTACTACAGAGGAATATCAGAAAATAATACTTTTCATTTACATTTTGATAACATTTTTATAGTGAATCTTTTAGCTTTTCAAAAAAGATTCAATATAAGAACTACAATAATTAGATTCAAATTTTCACTTACTAATCCAGTTAATAGAATTTGTAAAATAGTCTTTAAGATGGATAATTATCTCTTGTTATTGCAGCAGTTCTTTCTGAATTTTTTTCCTTAGTTAACTTGATTTTTTAAAAAAATCACTGTATGCTTCATACTATTTGGAACAGAGTCATTAAAACCAATTTTAATCCCACACTAAGTTTCTCATTCCAACTACAATTTCTTTATTTTATTTCATCCATTCCATTTATCCCATTCTGTACATGTCAGGGCAGTTTTATGAAAGGCTGGATGCAAGAAATAACTGATAACTGATAGGGAGCAAATGTGAATGAATCTTATGATGATCTATCTATTTTAAGAGAGGTTACCAAAAACAGAGAAAGTATAGTTTAATTCTGCTTTATTTTTGATATGATGTGCCTGGGCTGTTAAGTGTAAGCTGGGTTGACAAGATCAGAAATGAGGAGGTGATAAGCCGCGTGGGAAAGCCAAAGGAAATCATCAAAACAATTAAAAAATGAAAGTTAGAATATTTCAGACATGTGATGCGACACCCAGAAAAATATGGCATACTCCCAGTGCTTTTTTTGTAAAAGAAAAAGGTGCCGGAACTCACACATGTCATACAACCTGCCTTGCCTACCCTACAAGGTTCCATTCAAAAAAGGTGCCGGAACTCCGTTCTGAGCGTTCTATGAGAAAAAAAGCCCTGCATACTCCATTTAATCCTCCAGGGAAAGATTGAAGGCAATCAAGGTCCAGGCAGAAGAAGAACATCATGGCTTCAAAATCTAAGGGACTGGTTTGGACAAAACTCAGCAGCACTTTTTCGTGCGGCTGCTGATAAAAACAGGATCGCCAACATGATTGCCCATGTCCGATAATGGATATGGCAGAAGAAGGAGGAGGAGGAGGAGGAGGAGGAGGAGGAGGAGAAGGAGAAGGAGAAGAACAACAACAACCACCTTTGGAGCAGTGTCTGCTTCATTTAATGGAAGCCTGTATGACATCTGCATGAAAATGCTGGGCAAAATCATCTGCCAGTTTGGGGTTTGGTATCATTAATATGTTGATGATACGCAATTATATCTCTTTACCCTGATCTTGCCAAGATGTACAGTCAAGGTCCTGTCTCAATGCCTGGAGGCTGGGGGAAAAAATCACCTTCAACTTAATCCTATTAAACTGAGTGGCTGTGGTTATTTGAGCCCCCATAACCAGTATTTTTAAAATCTTGGAATTTTAGTTGCACTTTCCTGATCAAGAACGGTGTGCAGTCTGCGGGTCTTCTTAGATTCATAGCTCCAAAAGGACAGGTGGTAGCTATGGCTAGGAAGGCCTTTGCATAATTCTATCTTCTTGTTGGTTGAGCTGGATCAAGAGGCTATAAGATGGTAACTTATGAGTCAACTTGGCTCAACTATTGCAGTAATGCTCTACCTGGCACTCCCTTGAAGGCCATGGAAATTTCACTGGTTTAGATTGTAATGGTGTGGACATTTGACACCTCTGCTTTATGAGGTGCACTGATTGCTGGTATGCTTCTGGGTGGAATTCGAGGTGCTAGAGAGACTCAGCTATTACCTATAAAGCCTTACATGGGATTATCCTGAGGGCCCACTTCTCTCCCATGATTTCTGCCCAAGTGGTAAAAGCTGGCAGAGTTGGCACACTTAATAATGTCATTGTGTGGATTCTCTGTCACAGCACCCTCACCTTCTGGAATGAAATCCTTCCTGAAATCTGTGTGACTCTCCTTCCTCCCCACCCGTATGGTTGTTGTCCCAAGCCTTGGGTTAGAGAGGATGGGATCCCCTTATTGGATGAACTTATGTACAAGTTCTTCATTCAGTGATCAGATGCCATCTTGGTTCTTCCTATCTTATTGTGCTTTTTAATTTGTTTTTTATTTAATATGGTGAATTTCTCAGAGCCATCTCAGTCAGGGACATGCAAATTTAAGAGAGAGAGAGAGAGAGAGAGAGAGAGAGAGAGGGGGGGGAGGGAGGGAGAGAGAGGGTTGTGTTGATTCAAAGAAAGCATATGGTGAGTTTCTCAGAGCCATCTCAGGGACATCTAAATTTGAGAGAGAGAGAGAGATGGGTTGATTCAAAAAAAGCATTTGTTGACCGCCCCTTCAGTGCGTGTCTCCACTTTCTTTTGCCCAAGGAACGAAAGGCCATTGGTTGACCCCTGACTCGTAAGTCTTTTGAGGACACAAATGAGGTAATTTTCTTCATCTCCCATTTTGTTGTCTTTCGATGACTATAGGGAGCTCCAGTGATTCTGAGTGTGACTCAGAAGATGACAGCTGTTCCAGCAGTTCTGACTCGGAGGTTTTTGATGTCATTGCTGAAATTAAGCGGAAGAAGGCCCACCCTGATCGCCTGCACGAGGAGCTGTGGTACAATGATCCTGGACAGGTACTGCACTTGAGAAAAGAAGCGAAAGGCTGTATCACAGGCCATTAGGAGTGAGAAAGGCTGTATAATGGGCCATTAGACTCCCAGTGGCGCAGTGGTTAGAATGCAGTACTGCAGTTTGGCAGTTCGAGCCCCATTGGCTCAAGGTTGACTCAGCCTTCCATCCCTCCGAGGTCGGTAAAATGAGGACCAGATTGTTGGGGATGGGGGTGGGGAATATGCTGACTCTGTAAACGCTTAGAGATGGCTGTAAAGCACTGTTAAGCGGTATATAAGTCTATTGCTATTGCTATTTTAGCATTGGTTTCAGCCTCCAAACTTATTTTTTCCTCAGCTTGTTCTGTAGGAAGATAAGAGTATTTAACTGGGGGTATTGGGGAGAATTGCCTCATTTATCAAGCTGGGGCACTAAGTATTTCAAGTACTACTGGCCTGATGAATTGACCACTCTGGTACAAAATCAGCCGTGGCCCTGGTTTATTATTTGTTTGTTTATTTTTTTTTTAAAAATGCCTGTCTTCTACCTTTCAGTAAAGCAAATAGTCTTTCAGAAGACATCTTCTTGGGAATTCGTATTCCTTAATGGGCCTACTTGGGAGAAAATCTGCAACCATCCTTGCCACCTTGCCCCATTGTCTTTGCTTGTGGGAAGCAGGAGGGAAGGTTGCAAATAGCAATCACATGATTGTGGTTTGCTGAGATGTAGTTATGAACTGGGCCTTTGAGTGCCTGAATTGTGATCGTGGAGATCCTGTAACTGCCACAGCTTTGAGACCACTGATAAGTACCCCCGTTCAGCACCGTTGTAATTTTGAACAGTCACTGAATCAGTGTTCGTAACGCGAGGGCTACCTGTGATTGGACGTTAAGCCCAAGAGCCTGAACGAATTCAAGTATCAGATATAATTGCTAATGGGAAGTCATTACTGGTTAAGAATGGGACAAATGTCAAAGTTGAACTGATCAAGCAAGTTTTTACAACAAAAGGGATTCAGTTCAGTAGTTTTTAGGAGTGTTTTGGCTTATATTCTTTTTTCCTTATGCTCATTTTCCATTCATTTTGTTGGAAGACTAACCTATAGCAGTGGTGGCGAACCTATGGCATGCGTGCCAGAGGCAGCACTCAGAGCCTCTCTATGGGCATGTGCAGAACAGCACAGCCAAGCACATGGCAGCTGGGCAACAGGGACAAGACTCCGCCCTCACGCCCCGTTGTGTGCAGATGATGCTGCGGGGCATGGGCAGAGGGTGTGGCTGTTATGGCGCTGCAGGGCTTCCTGAGTGATCTGCGGTGGGCCTTGGTGGGTGGCCCTGCGGGCAGATGGGTGGGGGCAGGTGAGCCGGCGGGCAGAGCAGGCAGGCCAGGGGGCGGGGCGGGGCGGAGACAGAGCGGGCAGGACGGGGTGTGGCAGTTTTTGGGCACTCGGTCTCTAAAAGGTTTGCCATCACTGACCTATAGCTTTGTGCAAAAATTTGGGCGCTCCTGTCAACTTGTCTATTTCAATGAATCTGTAAGTGAACAGAAGAGAAAAGGATCTATATATCAGGTGTTCTTAATCTGTTTGTGCCATGGACTCCTTCATAGAAAAATATATTTAAATGCATAAAATAAAATGCCTAGATATGGATGTATTGCAAAGGAAACCAATTATGCTTAAATTCAGCTATTAAAATATTAATGGCTTGAATGGATATTTTAACTACAAAAGAACCTTTGAAATGCAAATTGTTCACCATTATCCTGCTTTTAGAGGAAAACGTAGTTCAAACACTAAATGTATTTGTATTTCATTTTTTAAGGTATAATAATTCTAGTGAGGTTGATTGAAGTTTAGCTTTTTTTTTGGAGTGTAAGGGCATAAATTATTTTGTTACATATATTCTTTATTAAATTATAAACTAAACCTCAGTTAAAATTTAGTGAATATAAACTTGTTATATTTTTTCCCATCAAAGTTCACAGACCCCTGAAATCTAACATGGACCCCCAACTTTAAAACCCCCTACTTTACAGGTACAAAGTTGAAAGTGAAATGTATCATCTTTTGCAAATTTGAATGTTTACTTACAATTGATGTTCAATTGTTTACAGAATAGAAGTATGACAGCAATGACTTCCTTCTCTCGTTCCTTCTTTTTCTGTTAATTTTTTTTCTTCCACGTTTGTTTTCTTACATTTGTGTCCCCACATTAGTCAATAAATTTAAATGGAACTTCTCAGTTTAAATGAAAATTGATGGCCTTGATGTCTCTAAAAGCAAATTAGCTGGAACAAGTCTGTTTACCTTAAAATCCCAAGATGTTTAATGCTGCACTAATCTTAAAGAACACAACTGTTGTCAACAAATGAGAGCTAATGAAATAAATTGTGCTAGCTATCCTTTTTCATTTGGTTGTATCCATGTATCAAGGCATCTCAGTGTATTGTGCATTGCTTTCATTTCATTTAAAACAAACACATCGTTAGGATGGAAAGCACTTAAAGTTGTTGGCATATTGCTTTTCTGTCTTGAACCCAGCTTTGCAAATAACAGGGATACATTCTGCAGGCATAAATTTAGAAAGACCAGCCACTTATATCGAGAAGAAATCATAGACCTACATACTCTTCTGATATAAAAGCAGCAATTTGAGCATCTTACACACTCCCCCCCCCACCTTTCCATTCTGAGAGCATCTTCTGAATTATTCTGACGCCTTGAATGAGACTTGAAAGATGGTATTCAATAGACCGAGTTTAATTTTGAACACTATATTTTGTTCTAATTTTGCCTATATTCTTGTAGGATATTGAAAGCACCGGGAACTGAAATATGCCCGGAGAACAAATATTGAGCTGTATCCAAAAACATTACCTTCCATCTATGTTTTTATAAGAATCATATGCTTTTGGGGCCCTCTTTTTCTTTCCGTAATAGTCTTCCTTTGTGGATCATCAAGCTATTGTTAGCATAAACTGCAAAGTGTGCTACAGTTCCCTTTAAATTCTGAATAAGAAAGCAGTTGTGTGTGGACAAAACAGATTTTAGAAGAGAAATTGTGAAAATTATAAGCTAAACATTGATTGAAGCATGTACATGCTCTTCTTTCCTTATAAAGGTGGATCATTGCCTATTGCATTTTGGACCATTGTGATACAGAAACATTCCAGAGCATGGGAAAAATATGACTTAACAAGTGTCCTTGCTGCTCCCATTAGCCCAGCCCTGAAGTAAATAGAACAATACAGGTAGTCCTCGACGTACGGCCACAGTTGAGCCCAAACTTCCTGTTGTTAAGTGAGACATTTGGTAAGTGAGTTTTGTCCCCTTTTACAACCTTTCTGGCCACAGTTGTTAAGTGACTCACTGAAGTTGTGTGTTAGTAACTTGGTTCTTAAGTGAATCTGGCTTCCCCATTGACTTGGCTTGACAGAAGATCGCAAAAGGTGATCACATGACCCTGGGACACGGCAACTGTCATCAATATGAAGCAACTGCCAAGCATCTGAATTTTGATCCTATGACCACGGGGATGCTGCAAAAATTGGAACTATGAAAAAACAAAACGTGTAAGTCACTTTATTCAGTGCCATTATAAGTTTGAACAGTCACTAAATGAATTGGTGCAAGCTGAAGACTACCTGTAGTCAGGCTTGGCTTTTAGTTCTTTTTATTTGGGAGGCTAATAACTGGATATCTCAGAAAAAAAAGCGTAAAAGTAGTCTTTGACTTATATCCATTCTTTTACTGACTGTTCAAAGTTACAACAGCATTAGAAAAACGGTGACCTGTGAGCATTTTTTTCACACTTAAAACCATCGCAGCGTCTCCATGATGTCACGTGATCAAAAAATTGGACGCTTGGCAACTGGTTCATATTTACGATGGTTGCAGTTTTCAGGGGGGTGGAAATCACGTGATCCCCTTTTGCAACCATCTGACAAGCCAAGTCCATGGGGGAGCCAGATTCACTTAACAGCCGTGTTACTAATTGAACAACTGCATTGATTCACTTAACAACCGTGGCAAGAAAGGCCGTAAAATGGTTCGCTTAGCTAACAGAAATGTTGGGCTCAATTGTGGTCGTAAATCGAGGACTACCTGTATAATATAATCTCTTCAGATTTCAGGTAGGAATGTTTTCTAATGTCAAACCTCACTTTAGGTGGAAAATGGCTGCGTTGACAAGAAGCCTAGGCTAGAATTGGATTCTAAGTATTCAGTAACCTCCAATAGAGATCACTAGGTATCATTCTGACCAATTCCATTTATGAATCTTAAGGTGGGGACACAGTTTGGGAAGTACTCTAATCCAGGGGTCCCCAACCCCAAGTCCGTGGACCGGCACCGGGCTGCGGCATACTAGCAGCTGAGCTGCACAAAGAAGTGAGGCCCCATCTGCTGGAATCTTTCTCCACAGAACTGGTTCCTGGTGCCCAAAAGTTTGGGGGCTTCTGCTACCCAGTTGTCTTTTGGACTTTTGCAACCCAGATATGGCCATCCTCCTTAGATCACATTTCAGCCTCCTGAGGTTGATCTGGAGGTCTTTGTCGTCGTTTCCATATCAACAGCAATTTCACCAGTAGGATTTTGTTTTGATTTTGGTGGGGGAACAAAATAAGACAATGATAAATGGTTGTATTAAGTTCTGAGTGGGCTTACTGGCTCCAGAAAAAGCTCCCCCTGTTCAAGAGGGAAAGAAGAAATTTAATAATAGAATCGATGTTACAGATAGTCCTTGACTTACAAACTTACAGTACAGTTGAGTCTGGAATTATGGGTGTAAGTCGGGCTGGACATTAAGCGGGTCACTATGTGACCATGCCTGATTTTGAAACCGTTTTTGCAGTGGTCTTTAAATGAATCATCCCAGTCATTAAGTGAATGCTGCGGTTGTTAAGCATCTTTTACCAACAGGAGCCACCGTAAAATCACAGTGCACATGACTGCAAAAGGCACATGGCTGCAAAAGGGAGGCTGCAAAACGTGATAAATGGCCATTTACTGAGCGCCCAAATGTGATCATGTGACTGGGATGGGGTGGGGTTGGGAAGGGGCAGCCACTGAAGCTTCAAAACCTGATTGAAAGTGGTTCCTGGAGTCATCCATCATAACTGAGATTGCTAAATGACGGGTTGTAAGTCAAAAACTACAGTACTTTGGAAATTAAAGTTAAGAAAAATTTTATTAGGTCATGGATTGTCTAAAAGACGGAATGTTAAATTAATTAAGATATGTATAAACTGAAGATTATTGATGAATGCTAGAAAGTTATTTTTTGTCTAATTGATAGAGTAAGAACTGTGTTGGTTCGAATATGAGACAGATGGGGAAAAGAGAGGGAATTAATTGTTGCAATACTTTGAGATTTGTATTGATGATATTTAAATGTAATGGAATCATTGTACCTAGCCGCCACGTTACTTTTCAAATGTGTAAATGTAATATTGGAAAATTAATAAAACAAACTTGGAAAACAAAACAAAACAAAAACTACAGTACTTAAACAGATCTGTGGTCCTTGGATCTTTGCCCATTCGCTTTAAATATTCCTCTTCTGAATCAGTTCAACTTAAAGTATCACTTGAAACCCTTTTTCTTTTCAAAACAGATGAATGACGGGCCTCTTTGCAAATGCAGTGCCAAAGCCAGGAGAACTGGGATAAGACATGGAATTTATCCTGGAGAAGAGGTAACCAACCGGATTTTAGTTTCTCAGTGAGAAGAATTGCTTATGGACATGGCTTACTATGGGCAGAGATCGGCCAGACTGGACTAAAACGAGGCTTTATTTTCTATTAACACGGACATGGAGAGCTTGTAGCTGTTGGCGTTCCTGACCATTAGCCATGTTCATTGAGAGTCAGATGGCGTACAGGTTTTAATAAATTATTATTTTCAGGGGCTGCTGGAATATTTCAGCCCTTTTTGGAAGGCTATAGCTAGGAGGAGAACAATTGGCAGCTTGAAGGCAACCTATATAAAGAAAATATACCCAGCTGGGAATGATGGGCTGGTTTAGTCTGGGACGCGGTGGCTCAGTGGGTTAGGACGCTGAGCTTGTCGATCAGAAGGTCGGCAGTTTGGCGGGTCAAATCCCGAGTGCCGCGTAACAGAGTTAGCGCCTGTTACTCGTCCCAGCTTCTGCCAACCTAGCAGTTCGAAAGCACATAAAAAATGCAAGTAGAAAAATAGGGACCACTACGGTGGGAAGGTAACAGCGTTCCGTGTGCCTTTGGCGTCTAGTCATGCCGGCCACATGACCACGGAGACGTCCTCGGACAAGCGCTGGCTCTTCGGCTTTGAAACGGAGATGAGCACCAGCCCCTAGAGTTGGAAACGACTAGCACGCATGTGTGGGGGAACCTTTACCTTTACCTTTACCTTAGTCTGTGCAACACTGTAATTCTGTTAATGTCTTATATGCGCAGCCTCTTGCTTCAGGTGGGAAGAGCTGAATCAGTGCATGAATCTATTATTAACTCCCCTAATTATTAACATACCTCTGTCTATTATTTTCTTTTCTGGTTTATTCTACTTTTAGAGTTTTTATTTTTTAAAAAAAAATAAATTATTATACAATGGTTTGAGGTAATCGCTATTTTATACTTATTGTTTTATTGGATTGTTGTATGCCATCCGGAGTCACTTTCCTGAAATGGACAGCCATATAAATCCTATTAGCAAATAAATACATAAATAATTTTACTTAGATATTTTTAACATTGGGAAGCATCGAAACAGGCAACTCTCTGTCCACCCCCCCCACCCCCGTTCTCAGTGCTCCTGAAGCAAAGTCCATTTTTCCCCTGCTGCTTACACAGCCTGACTTTTATTGCTTCTGCTTCAGTTCAGCCATTCCCACTGCGGGCTCTGCAGAGCAGACTTTCCCCAGCCTCAATGCCCTCTAGATGTGTAGACATCACAACACTAGGCAATGGCTGGGAATTCAGGCAGTCCAGATGTTCAAATGGTTCTAAATTCAGGATGGTCGGTTTAGAGCAAGCCGGATTTTTCTGCTCTCTTGTGGGGATTAAGTTGCCTTCGTCATTTCTTCTCTCCGTTCTTCTCAGGATCCAGGCCAATATAGGTTTTCCTTCCTCCCCCAAAGTGTAGAATAAAATGTAACATGATTTTTCGTGGAATGACCAATCAGCCTTTCCCCGATGTTGGAACTCCCACCAAATATGGATTGGAATATAAGACGAGCAACTGACAACACAGCCAGGAAAAAGTAGAAGATTCTTCAGTGCCCTTAAAAAAAAAGAGTGTGTGTGTGGGGGGGGCTAAAATATAATGAAGTTGGATTGTTCTGAGCATCATCTCCCCATTTGTCCTGGTTTAAGCCAACATGAGATTGGCCAACTTCAAACCTTCCCTTTAACATCTTTTAAAAACGACAACTTCCCATTCTGTAATGTATATGTTCCCTTAGTATTAGTATTGTAAAAAAACTGAAAGGAGATGTCTTCCCAACCAAACGGGATCAGCTATTTATGGTGCCTAACGTGCATAATCCTGTGCTCTCTGCAGGTGGTCCTCATTGAGCAACCACGGTTTGATTCCACTGAAATGGGTCAGAATTTTCCTACTCTCCTGTGGGGATTCAGTTTCCTTCAAGATTAATTTTCTCTATTCTTATGTCCTTAAAGCCTATTAAACCCTGCCGTCCTATGACCAACAATGCTGGAAGATTGTTTCATTACCGCATTACGGTGTCCCCTCCTACCAACTTCTTAGTAAGTAATCCGAAGCGTGATAGCAGCTTCTTGAGTCTCCTACCACGGCTTTCCCCAGCTTTCGATTTTTATTTCTTTAGACCGACAGACCCACTGTCATAGAGTACGATGACCATGAATACATTTTTGAAGGTTTTTCCATGTTTTCCCACGCTCCTCTCACAAATGTAAGTACGCTTTCTTTCCTATTCTGGTTGCACTGATGCTGTTACCCAACTGGGTAATGAAACGTCTGCAAGCAAACAAGCTCAGAGAGCAGCAGGGACACCCCCCCCCTCCCAAATTCTGGTTGTTTTCTGCAGTGTTTACCTCTCTGCCCCAGCATGTAAACAAGTCTCAGCTTAATTCCTAGGGCCATGCATGTTTCCGAAATACCTCAGAAAAAGTGTTCTGAGCCTTGTGCATCAGATGTCTGGAAAAAAAAAGAGCGGCAGTGCTTTAAAACCTGCCTTATTTCCACAGAGTTAAATCATAAGAGTGATTGCCTGTCTCCCTTGGGTTCATTTGAGTTTCTCACTTTAGCCTGTATTCAACATAGCTGTTTTGTTTACTACTTTGTTTTTATGAAATGGTGCATTTCTAAACATGTTCTTAAGGTAATGGCATCTTAGTTTACAGGCTCCTGCAAAGTTGGGCTGCTTCAATGAATAGCAGAGTAAGGCCCAAAGCACTTCTTCCAAATAATTTTCCAAGCCGGCACAGCCCATTTAATTTCCCACCATCTTTTCAGGGATTTTACTGGAACCATCCTCCAGAGGGAATTTTCTGTGGGATTGAAGAACCACTGCACAGCAGAATGAATAGTTTCGGAATAAAAAGGCCTTAATAATACGGCTTGGTATAGTTGGGTTTTATTATTTCTGAAGTTGCTGCCAAATTGAAATGTGTAAGGTGCCTGGAGGGGGGAAACCAATACTTCCACAGAGTTAAATCATAAGAGTGATTGCCTGTCTCCCTTGGGTTCATTTGAGTTTCTCACTTTAGCCTGTATTCAACATAGCTGTTTTGTTTACTACTTTGTTTTATGAAATGGTGCATTTCTAAATATGTAAACATTTTTTTTTGGTAGAAGCATATATTTGGCAGAGAGGAAACGTTTGGTTCTAGAGCAGGGGTCCCCAACTTATGGTCCGCGGGCTGGTACAGGGCTGTGGCCTATTGGCCACCAGGCCCCGGGAATAGCTAGCAAGCCTCGCCAACTCACGGTAGCACCACTGCACGGGCGCTAGCAACCCCATATGCACATGTGGGGGACGCTAGCGCTGCCACCAATGTCATATGTGCATGGGTGCCAGTGGCCCGCTTGTGCATGCACACATTCACCAGCGCATGTGCTGTGGGTGCGCATGATGTGCTTGTGTATGCGTGCTCGCTTGCACCGCTATCATGCACATGCCTGTTTGTGCATGTGTGTGTGGGGCTGAGCGCACACACATTTTGCTGCTGCTCCCTTTCCTTCCGGGCCGCCAAGCTGGAAAGGTTGGGGAGCTCTTCTCTAGAGCCTTATTGGGATTTTCTCTGAAGAACGGTATCTTTTCCTAAAACATCATCTGTTCAAGTGCAAGAGAGAAAATTCATCCTATTTTGCATCTTCTCGATTCTCTTTTATGCTCATAAGGTTTAAACACAGGGGTCTTCAAATTTGGCCCTCTTATGACGTGGACTTTAGCTCCCAGAATTCCTCAGCCAACGTGCCTGGCTGAGGAATTCTGGGAGTTGAAGTCCACAAGTCATAAGACATGTAGTACATAAACAGATTGATGGCACAGGAACACAAGCCCAAACTGTTGCCGCATACTGATGGTTTCTCCTCCTCCTGCTGCATTATTATTGAAGTAATACTTAAACTAATACTTAAAGGGACACGGTGGCTCAGTGGGTTAGGACGCTGAGATTGTCGATCAGAAGGTCAGCAGTTTGGCAGGTCGAATCCCGAGTGCCGCGTAACAGAGCGAGCACCTGTTACTTGTCCCAGCTTCTGCCAACCTAGCAGTTTGAAAGCACGTAAAAATGCAAGTAGAAAAATAGGGACCACTACGGTGGGAAGGTAACAGCGTTCCGTGCGCCTTTGGCGTCTAGTCATGCCGGCCACGTGACCACGGAGACGTCCTCGGACAAGCGCTGGCTCTTCGGCTTTGAAACGGAGATGAGCACCGGCCCCTAGAGTCGGAAACGACTAGCACGCATGTGTGGGGGAACCTTTACCTTTACCTTAATACTTAAACTACTAGAGGTAGTCCTCGACGTACGACCACAATTGAGCCCAAAATTTCTGTTGTTAAATGAGTTTTGCCCCATTTTATGACCTTCCTTGCCACAGTTGTTAAGTGAATCACGGCAGTTATTCAGTTAGTAACATGGTTGTTAAGTGAATCTGGCTTCCCCATTGACTTTATTTGTCAGAAGGTTGCAAAAAGTGATCACACATGACCCCTGGTACAATGCAACCATCATAAAATACGAGTCAGTTGCCATGCGTCCCAATTTTGATCACGTGACCATGGGGATGCTGCAACAGTGATAAAATGATCATAGGTCGCTTACAAGTGCTGTTGTAGTTTTGAGTGGTCAATAAATGAACTGTTGTAAGTCGAGGACTACCTGCACTCATCCAAGGTATTCTGACAAACAATATAAAGCCAAGAATAATTTTTGGTCCATAGCTGCACTTCTCTGGCCGAAGCGTTTCTGCAACAGAGAAAAAATCAGAAAGAATCTGGTGTCAGTTTTTCAGGGAAAAACACACTTTATTTAAAAAGCAGAACTTTTTCCTTCAGACTGAGCTAGCATCTCAGAGAGACTGTGTCTTTTGTTTCATTTGGAAAATTGTAGCCTGTGTGAGATGGTGGTCAAGGATTGTTGACCTTTTATAATTAAACCATGAGAGCTCGTTTTCTGCTATGTTTGAAGAGCATGAACTGGGAATAGCAAGGCCCTGGTCAAATCTTAGTTCAGCTAATAATGTGCAGCAGGGCTTCTCCGAGTGTGAATTGGGATATCTCTCATCACCACCACTCCTGCAAAGAGGGCTTGCGTGCTGTCCAATCTTGCCCTGTAAACTGGCTGCAGGCTTGCTCAGGCAAAACAGAGCCAAGTGTTGACTGGCAAAACCTGATCTGGTCCGTCTTCTTTGTTGTTTGCCGGTGCAGGTTGGTGAACCTCTATGAAATATAGATCAAAATGTAGTTGTGGAATTTAAAGTAAGGCTTCCATTTCCTAACCTCAGTATAAGCATTTGTTCTGTTCCCTGGCAGGGTCGTGGTGGGGGGCACAAAGCCTTCTTTTAGGGATCACAGGAGCGTGAGATTTGGGAACTCCTGTCTTGAAGTGACTGTTGGATAAGCCACAGAACTGTTTGCGTAATATTGGATTCCGAATGCTGATGTGAGGTTTTTAAAGCAAAACAAATACTATGTTGTAATTTGGGGGCTTTGGAGAATAGGTTGACTCCTTCTTCCTTCTGGCAACCCCAATATCTAAGGCAGGGGTGTCAAACTCAATTTCATTGAGGGCCGCATCAGCATTGCGGTTGCCCTCAGGGGGCCGGGTGGGTGTGGCCTGGGTGGGCGTGGCTAGAGTACGTATGGCCTACTGGGTAGGCATGGCCAGCTCTACATCGTTCGCATGAAGGGTGCCTATGGGGGCCTGGGCAGGAGTGGGACAGATCTGAGGGTCTCTGGCAGGAGGAGGGTCTCTGGGCCAGGGCCAAGGCAGCAGGGACCGTTCCCTCACTGTTTCCAGGATAGCTTCGCGGGCCGCATGAAACCACTTCACGGGCTGGATCTGTCCCCCGGGCCTTGTGTTTAACATGTCTGATCTAGGGGGTTGCCACAAAGCAGGGGGAGTCAACAAGAAGCAATGGATGGAAACTAATCAAGGAGAGAACTAAGGAGAAACAGAACAATCAATCAGTGGAACGACTTGCCTCCAGAAGTTATGGATGCTCCAACACTGAAGTTTTAAAGAAGATATTGGACAGCCATTTGCCAGAAATGTTATAGGGTTCCCTGCCTGAGCAGGGGGTTGGGCTAGAAGATCTTCAAGGTTCCTTCCAACTCTTGTTATTCTGTAATCAAACAATGTTAGTATTTCTTTACTACCAAATGCCCACTGGTATTATGAATGATCTGTATTCTGATAGTGTACTTTCATCTCAACTTCTAACAGTATAAACTATTTGATGGATTAGAATAGCATAAGTTGTATAAATAGATTTCCTGTATTTTCATTACAGTGTGTATTTTCCCATTGCAATGTATATGTATATACACAGTTCATACATAACTGGTTTATATTTAGTGGCTTTGGTGCATTTGCTTTAAATGTCCAATAGATGGCAGCATTTGATCATGCCATTACCTTTCTGCTTTCTATGCCATTTGCCAGCTGGTCATCACAAACTTTATTTTACATATGCAACACTGTTACATTTGTATCAGAAGACAGCAAAGGCTTTAAGAGTGTTGATTGCACGGCTCCTTAAAAGTGTTCCATGTTTCTTTGTCTCTTTCTAGATTCCTCTGTGTAAAGTAATCAGATTTAACATTGATTATACAATTCATTTCATTGAAGAGATGATGCCTGAAGTAAGTTATGAGTGTGATTATTCAAGACATCTGTTTGGTTTGCACTGCACCAAGATATTTTAGATTTTGATTCATACATATTCTGAAGTGGAACATATTGTATGCCTAGATAGGCACTTGTAATTAAAGATACATTGTTTTAGAATAACAATGTCTATGATTCTGGAATATAATTATAAAAATACAATAAAGCAAGACTTAAAACAACGTAAACATATGCCCTCCATAAGAGTTAGGCCGTAACCTTAACTGAGTAAAATATTAAGTGCTGCTGAAAGCTTTCGTCAGGTGATTGTTACCAAAAAATTACATCTATTTGGGAGTAGAGGTAAAATTTTCAACATAAGAAGTGTCTTTCAATTGACAAAATTAACTAGTTTTGGTGGAAAAAATGTTGTGTGAAAAGAGGTGGAATTGTGTATAATGATTTTAATCTGTCAGTTGGGGCCTGAAATAAATACTTTTCAGAGAGGAAATTCCTATTTAGGGGGTTAAATACTGATCCCCTGCTGAGATCATTCTGTATTTCCTCCTTTCCTTGTTCTATTTCTTGCTTCTTCAACAGTCAATGTTTTTTTCCTGCAAACTAGAGTATGAATGCTAAAATTATTTGTTCCACATTTCTTCATAAGATAAGCGCTACATAAGGAGAGGATCAGGGAAATGTGTTGTTACACCACTACCAACATTAACAATAAGTGAATTTTAAGGAATTTAGTCTGGCTTTGGAATTTTAATATAAAAGTC
Organism: Vipera berus; assembly: GCF_964194415.1. NCBI lineage: Eukaryota > Metazoa > Chordata > Lepidosauria > Squamata > Viperidae > Vipera > Vipera berus. Next base: position 140,759,931 of record NC_138204.1, on the reverse strand, counting down.
TGTAGGACGCTTGAAAAGAACTCTAGGCTTCCATGTTTATACTATGCAAGTAGAAAGTCTGGAAATTAAAAGAATGGGGAAAAATGACAATAACACAATTCTTTAGCTCTTGATTTGTTTGGGGGGGGAAGCAAACACTTGGGGAAACTCTGAAACCTATGTAAAACCTATTTTTAACAGCTTTTTTTTATAAGATGCAATTTAAACTTGGTTTGCTTATCATTGTATGCTTTTCCCCTGATATTCAAACCCTGTAATTTGAGGTCAAATTAGAAACCCAACAGCATTTGGATCAGAAGTCAAAAAAAGAGAGGCAAGCCCATTAGTACAGAAGGACTGTATCCTTGCTTTGATTATGAAAATGTCATTATTATTATTATTATTATTATTATTATTATTATTATTATTATTATTATTATTATTATTATTATTATTATTATTATTATTATTATTATTTGAATTTCTATACCGCCCTTCTCCCAAAGGACTCAGGGTGGTGTACAGGGCAATAAAATACAACGTACAAAAGTTAAAAGTAAAATTAAATTAATTTAGCCCTAACAATAAATAGTTAAAAATAAACCCAACCCCTTAGTCCAGGCCGGCCTGTTCAAACAACCAGGTCTTCAGATCATGGCGGAAAGAGTGAAGGTCAGGAGCCATCCGGAGCTCAACAGGCAATTGATTCCAAAGGGCTGGCACGCCCACAGAGAATGCTCTCCCCATGGGGGCCGCCAGCCGGCAGTACCTGACCTACGGCACCCTGAGGAGGCCCTCTCTGTGGGAGCGCACAGGACGAAGGGAAGTTGACGCCGGCAGCAGGTGCTCCCGTAAGTAATCTGGACCCATGCCATTTAGGGCTTTATAGGTCATCACCAGCACCTTGAATCTCACCCGGAGGGCAACTGGAAGCCAATGCAGCTCGCGGAGAAGAGGTGTTACATGGGAGTATCGGGAAACCCCCATCACAACTTGCGCGGCCGCATTCTGCACCAGTTGAAGCCTCCGAGTGGTCCTCAAGGACAACCCCATGTAGAGAGCATTGATCCTTAGTAGAAGAAATGCATCCTTGATTTTGTATTTGAGAGCTGTATTGTATAGCATGGCCTCTGCATACAGGGCCTAATCAGATCGGATACTGTGAATGTCCTACCTAAATATCTTCTGGTTGTACCATATTTAGAGATTATTTAATAACAATAGTACGTAGACTTATTCACCACCCCCATAATGTTTTACAGCTCTCTCTGGGTTGTTTACAATGTCAGCATATTGCCCCCCAACCACCTGGATCTTCATTTTACTGGCCTTGGAAGGATGGAAGGCTGAGTCGATCTGGAGCCCCATTAGGATTGAACTCCAGAAGTGGGCAGAGTTTGCCGGCAATGCTGTATTATTCTAACCACTGCGCCACCATTTGCTTTTAAAAAAGTAAAGCCTCTGTGGGAATCATTTTGTGATTCAGAAAACTTTAATAATCTTTCTCCCCCTCCCAATTTGAGACAGAAGCAATTAAGAGGCCACACCTGGAATACTGCATCCAGTTTTGGTCACCACGATGTAAAAAAGATGTCGAGACTCTAGAAAGGGTACAGAGAAGAGCAACAAAGATGATTAGGGGGCTGGAGGCTAAAACATATAGGGAACGGTTGCTGGAATTGGGTATGTGTAGTTTAATGAAGAGAAGGGTGAGGGGTGACATGATAGCAGTGTTCCAATATCTCAGGGGCTACCACAAAGAAGAGGGAGTCAAGCTATTCTCCAAAGCACCTGAAAGCAGGACAAGAAGCAACGGATGGAAACTAGTCAAGGAGAGAAGCAACCTAGAACTAAGGAGAAACTTCCTGACAGTTAGAACAATTAACCAGTGGAACAACCTGCCTCCAGAGGTGGTGAATGCTCCAACACTGGAAGTTTTTAAGAAGAGACTGGACAGCCATTTGCCTGAAATGGTATAAGGTTTCCTGCCTGAGCAGGGGGTTGAACTAGATGACCTCCAAGGTCCCTTCCAACATTATTATTATTATTATTATTATTATTATTATTATTATTATTATTATTATTATTATTATTATTATTATTATTATTATAAAGTTGTAGGGGGGAAAAAGAAAAGAAAAATGAAAACTCTTTTCCTAACACAGGGCTCCCCAGTCCCTGGGCCGTGGACCAGTATCGGTCCGTGAGCTGCTAGGAACCGGGCCGCACAGCTGGAGCTGAGTGGCAGACGAGCGAATCTGCACATGCACGGATCTAGATTGTGTGCTTCTCTCCTCACCCCTCCTCCCCTGTGCTCCCTCTCCCCTCCTCTCTTCCCCCCCACAGCCCTCTCCCCTCCCCGTCCTCCCCTCCCCTCCTCTCCTTTCCTAATCCCGGATTACAGGGAATATATTCAGCTCTCATGATGAAAGTTGGTGAAGATGTTTATTGTAACGCCTTGACTTGTTTGTTTCATCTCCCCCCCCCCCCCCGGCAGAACTTTTGTGTCCGAGGCCTGGAACTTTTCTCCTCCTATCTCTTCAAAGATATTTTGGAACTGTACGATTGGAATCTGATTGGTAACTATCTTACTTAAAATATATATTTACGGGAGATCTCTAGTTTGCTGCATACTTTTCTATTTGCTGTATGAATATGCTGGTAGATTCTCTCTCGATGCATGCTAGAAGCCCTGCCCCATCTGACTATAGATTCTTTTAATGAAAGAAGGGGAAGTATCTTGTTAAAAAAGAAAAGAAAAGTTGGGGACTTATATCACATGTTTGTATTGTGATTTTAAAGAGCTTTTCCCATTTGTCCAGGGAGAAAAAAGAGATTAGCTAGTTAGGGATGGTAGTTAAGGGCATCCTTGAGCCATACAAAGAGCTATAGAAGTAAGTCTGTCCCCTGGTAAACAAGTATTTTGCTTATAAAACTAGGTATACTTAACTGCCCTTTATTGCCATCCTATTGTGTAAAGCGCCAGTGATAACATTCTGAAAAATTTCCAATGAGCCATTGACCCTAAAATATTGGGATCCCTTAATTGTTTTTTCCTTCCATTCAATCATGTCCAATTCTTTGAGATTACCTGGAGAAATCCCTGAACTTTTCTTGGCAAGGTTTTTCAGAAGTACTTTGCCATTGACTCCTCCCTAGGGCTGATAGAAAGTGACTGGCCCAAGGTCAGCCAGTTGGTTTATTATACCTAAGATGGGAGTAAAACTCACAGTCTCCCAGTTTCTAGCCTGACGCCACTACACGGAACTGCTTCTACCCCTAAATTAGGAGGCAGTCGATTAATTCAGAATATTTAAGGGAAAGAGATATCCAATCTGGAGCTGCTGGATATTGATTAGCAAACAAGGTATAGATATACTCAAAGAATTGTAAGTTTGCAGGCAGAAGGAGAAAAGTGGTAAGGGATAACTTCTCCCTCCATTATGTTCAATGGTCACAGAAAGCCAGGTTTGTGTTGTGTGATGAACATAAACAGTTGATACTGTATAACCTTCTGCATATTTCATAGCTATTATAACAATGCACATGGGAGATTTTGTGGCAAATGCTTGTTATTGTCCACTATAATTCTGAAATCGTGCAGTTGTGTGCTCTGAGTTTCCCTTCTAGTAGACAAAAAAGTTTAGTCCTATTAAGTTTCTCTCCAGATGCTAATTCTCATAAGTCCCACCCATCAGGGTTACCTACGATGAGATCTATAGTATAATGATCTTTAGAAGGCCATCTGTTCCCAGTCTTTGCCAGAGAAAGGGGCTAAGAACGTGCTTTTTACAAAACAGAATACTGTTTCACAGGATGTAAAATCATTTGCTTTGTAGCACATTTGTAGAATACGCTCAGTTCTATAAAAGTAGCTTAATTTTACTGAGGTACCAAAGATGCAGATAAATGCTCTATGAAATTACACCTTGTGATATGCAGCACATTGCTGTTCATTTTGTTATATAAGGTCCTTCATCAGAAAACAGTGAGACTTCATGTCCTCGGTTCCATTTCATGCCACGCTTCGTAAGGTTTCTTCCAGGTAAGTGTATTCGGTTTCAGCGTGACGGCTATTCTTTTAGTTATTTCTCTCTGATATAAATCTATGGCTGGGCTAGTGTTTCTCAACCTTGACACTTGAAGATGTGAGGACTTCAACTCCCAGAAATCCTCAGCCAGCTATGCTTACTGGGGAATTCTGGGAATTGAATTCCACACATCTTCAAGTTGCCAAGCACGACAAACATTGGCCTGGACACTACCTCTTCCAAACTTGCAAATCCACGCATTTAGTTGTCACCTTGGCATATATTTATATTATCCATGTCTGTTCTTAAGAGTTTATTTTAAGAGCTTCAGTACTTGAAGTAGTTTAGTATCTGTGTTCAGCCATAATACTTATTTTTCTACCGTGCACAAAGCTTAGACTGCTACTAAGGTTCAGATAGAATGCTAACCAGAACCCATAAGAAAAGCAAAATTAAGCAGGCCTAAAAGTAACCAAGGGACGCGGTGGCTCAGTGGGTTAGGACGCTGAGCTTGTCGATCAGAAGGTTGGTAGTTTGGCGGGTCAAATCCCGAGTGCCACGTAACAGAGTGAGTGCCTGTTACTCGTCCCAGCTTCTGCCAACCTAGCAGTTCGAAAGCACGTAAAAATGCAAGTAGAAAAATAGGGACCACCACGGTGGGAAGGTAACAGCGCTCCATGCGCCTTTGGCGTCTAGTCATGCTGGCCACATGACCACAGAGACATCCTCGGACAAGCGCTGGCTCTTCAGCTTTGAAACGGAGATGAGCACCGGACCCTAGAGTCGGAAACGACTAGCACGCATGTGTGGGGGAACCTTTACCTTTAAAAGTAACCAAGTTTAGAATTACCGTATATACTTGAGTATAAGCCGACTCGAGTATAAGCCGAGACCCCCAATTTCACCCCCCTAAACTGGAAAAAGTTATTGACTCGAGTATAAGCCGATCCGCCGTTCTGCAAGCCTCTGCCGCCAGCAGAGGCTCGATCCGCCATTTTGCAAGCCTGAATACACAGGAATACCCTGTGTGGCCGCGGCTCGTCGGCAGGTCTCCGTTCCTCCTGCCGACCTTTGGGGAGGTTTGGGCGCCTCCCCAAACCTCCCCAAACCTCGGCAGGTCTCCGTTCCTCCTGCCGACCTTTGGGGAGGTTTGGGCGCCTCCCCAAACCTCCCCAAACCTCGGCAGGTCTCCGTTCCTCCTGCCGACCTTTGGGGAGGTTTGGGCGCCTCCCCAAACCTCCCCAAACCTCGGCAGGTCTCCGTTCCTCCTGCCGACCTTTGGGGAGGTTTGGGCGCCTCCCCAAACCTCGGCAGGTCTCCGTTCCTCCTGCCGACCTTTGGGGAGGTTTGGGCGCCTCCCCAAACCTCTGCAGGTCTCCGTTCCTCCGCGCAGACCTGCCGACCTTTGGGGAGGTTTGGGCGCCTCCCCAAACCTCGGCAGGTCTCCGTTCCTCCTGCCGACCTTTGGGGAGGTTTGGGCGCCTCCCCAAACCTCCCCAAACCTCGGCAGGTCTCCGTTCCTCCTGCCGACCTTTGGGGAGGTTTGGGCGCCTCCCCAAACCTCGGCAGGTCTCCGTTCCTCCTGCCGACCTTTGGGGAGGTTTGGGCGCCTCCCCAAACCTCGGCAGGTCTCCGTTCCTCCTGCCGACCTTTGGGGAGGTTTGGGCGCCTCCCCAAACCTCCCCAAACCTCGGCAGGTCTCCGTTCCTCCTGCCGACCTTTGGGGAGGTTTGGGCGCCTCCCCAAACCTCCCCAAACCTCGGCAGGTCTCCGTTCCTCCGCGCAGACCTGCCGACCTTTGGGGAGGTTTGGGCGCCTCCCCAAACCTCGGCAGGTCTCCGTTCCTCCTGCCGACCTTTGGGGAGGTTTGGGCGCCTCCCCAAACCTCCCCAAACCTCGGCAGGTCTCCGTTCCTCCTGCCGACCTTTGGGGAGGTTTGGGCGCCTCCCCAAACCTCCCCAAACCTCTGCAGGTCTCCGTTCCTCCGCACAGACCTGCCGACCTTTGGGGAGGTTTGGGTGCCTCCCCAAACCTCCCCAAACCTCGGCAGGTCTCCGTTCCTCCTGCCGACCTTTGGGGAGGTTTGGGCGCCTCCCCAAACCTCCCCAAACCTCGGCAGGTCTCCGTTCCTCCTGCCGACCTTTGGGGAGGTTTGGGCGCCTCCCCAAACCTCCCCAAACCTCGGCAGGTCTCCGTTCCTCCTGCCGACCTTTGGGGAGGTTTGGGCGCCTCCCCAAACCTCGGCAGGTCTCCGTTCCTCCTGCCGACCTTTGGGGAGGTTTGGGCGCCTCCCCAAACCTCCCCAAACCTCGGCAGGTCTCCGTTCCTCCTGCCGACCTTTGGGGAGGTTTGGGCGCCTCCCCAAACCTCGGCAGGTCTCCGTTCCTCCGCGCAGACCTGCCGACCTTTGGGGAGGTTTGGGCGCCTCCCCAAACCTCCCCAAACCTCGGCAGGTCTCCGTTCTTCCTGCCGACCTTTGGGGAGGTTTGGGCGCCTCCCCAAACCTCGGCAGGTCTCCGTTCCTCCTGCCGACCTTTGGGGAGGTTTGGGCGCCTCCCCAAACCTCCCCAAACCTCGGCAGGTCTCCGTTCTTCCTGCCGACCTTTGGGGAGGTTTGGGTGCCTCCCCAAACCTCGGCAGGTCTCCGTTCCTCCGCGCAGACCTGCCGACCTTTGGGGAGGTTTGGGCGCCTCCCCAAACCTCCCCAAACCTCGGCAGGTCTCCGTTCCTGTTTGGGGAGGTTTGGGCGCCTCCCCAAACCTCCCCAAACCTCGGCAGGTCTCCGTTCCTCCGCGCAGACCTGCCGACGTTTGGGGAGGTTTGGGGAGGCGCCCAAACCTCCCCAAAGGTCGGCAGGAAGAACGGAGACCTGCCGAGGTTTGGGGAGGTTTGGGGAGGCGCCCAAACCTCCCCAAAGGTCGGCAGGTCTGCGCGGAGGAACGGAGACCTGCCGAGGTTTGGGGAGGTTTGGGGAGGCGCCCAAACCTCCCCAAACAGGAACGGAGACCTGCCGAGGTTTGGGGAGGTTTGGGGAGGCGCCCAAACCTCCCCAAACGTCGGCAGGTCTGCGCGGAGGAACGGAGACCTGCCGAGGTTTGGGGACGTTTGGGGAGGCGCCCAAACCTCCCCAAACAGGAACGGAGACCTGCCGAGGTTTGGGGACGTTTGGGGAGGCGCCCAAACCTCCCCAAAGGTCGGCAGGTCTGCGCGGAGGAACGGAGACCTGCCGAGGTTTGGGGAGGTTTGGGGAGGCGCCCAAACCTCCCCAAACAGGAACGGAGACCTGCCGAGGTTTGGGGAGGTTTGGGGAGGCGCCCAAACCTCCCCAAACGTCGGCAGGTCTGCGCGGAGGAACGGAGACCTGCCGAGGTTTGGGGAGGTTTGGGGAGGCGCCCAAACCTCCCCAAACAGGAACGGAGACCTGCCGAGGTTTGGGGACGTTTGGGGAGGCGCCCAAACCTCCCCAAAGGTCGGCAGGTCTGCGCGGAGGAACGGAGACCTGCCGAGGTTTGGGGAGGCGCCCAAACCTCCCCAAAGGTCGGCAGGAGGAACGGAGACCTGCCGAGGTTTGGGGAGGTTTGGGGAGGCGCCCAAACCTCCCCAAAGGTCGGCAGGAGGAACGGAGACCTGCCGAGGTTTGGGGAGGTTTGGGGAGGCGCCCAAACCTCCCCAAAGGTCGGCAGGAGGAACGGAGACCTGCCGAGGTTTGGGGAGGCGCCCAAACCTCCCCAAAGGTCGGCAGGAGGAACGGAGACCTGCCGAGGTTTGGGGAGGTTTGGGGAGGCGCCCAAACCTCCCCAAAGGTCGGCAGGAGGAACGGAGACCTGCCGAGGTTTGGGGAGGCGCCCAAACCTCCCCAAAGGTCGGCAGGAGGAACGGAGACCTGCCGAGGTTTGGGGAGGCGCCCAAACCTCCCCAAAGGTCGGCAGGAGGAACGGAGACCTGCCGAGGTTTGGGGAGGTTTGGGGAGGCGCCCAAACCTCCCCAAACGTCGGCAGGTCTGCGCGGAGGAACGGAGACCTGCCGAGGTTTGGGGAGGCGCCCAAACCTCCCCAAACGTCGGCAAGTCTCCGTTCCTCCGCGCCCTGCCTGCCTGCTTCTTTCCGCTGCGGAAAGAAGCAGGCAGGCAAGGCGCGGAGTTTGGGGAGGTGCGCGCGCACCTCCCCAAACCTCCCCAAACTTCGGCAGGTCTCGGACGGCGGTGGCTTGGGAGAGGTGCGGGCGATCCCGGAAGCACCAAAGCCTCGGCCGCGCACAAGTCCTCGGTAAGTTTTTTTTGTTGACTGGAGTATAAGCCGAAGTGGAATTTTTCAGCCCAAAAAGTGGGCTGAAAAATTCGGCTTATACTCAAGTATATACGGTATGTATTGCTTTAGCTGCCCTGATTAAGTATGTTGTTTAAATGTAGCCTGGGACTTGTTGAGAATTTTTGGTTATTATTCATAAGCAGCAGAAACTTTGTGGAATGTTTGAATTCTGATTTCTTGGCTGCCACTCATGTAATACCCAAAGGTATTTTTTTCGAAAGGCAACTGGACATTGTTTTTTTTTCCTTGAAGACGTTTCACTTCTCATCCAAGAAGCTTCTTCAGTTTCTCTACGCCCTCAGGGTCACCTGAATAATGCAAATGGGTATGGAACCTTCTTGGAACTGAAGAAGCTTTTTGGATGAGTAGTGAAACGTCTTCAAGAAAAAAAAAACAAAGAATGAGCCTTGGTGGAGCAGTGGGCTAATGCCTCCTTAAGTAACACCAGCTGCCTGCAATTAGTGCAGGTTCGAGTCCCACCAGGCTCAAGGTTGACTCAGCCTTCCATCCTTCCGAGGTAGGTAAAATGAGGACCCAGATTGTTGGGGGCAATAAGCTGACTTTGTAAAAATGCCGCTTGGGGGGCCCCGAAAGCCCTAATAAGCAGGCATATACATAGAATGATGGCTACTGCTAAGCACATTGAGTTGTGCTTTAGATTGTAAGCCACCCTGAGTCTTCGGAGAAGGGCGGGATATAAATGGGATTAAAAAAAATGTCCAGTTGCCTTTTGGAAAAGCACCTTTGGGACAACTGTGATCTGGATGACTGAGAATTTCCATAGACACTCCTGTAATACACTGCTTTTGAGGTTGGTTTTCTGTTTCTAGTTTCTTCAGGAAGTGACAAAGACAGTCTGGAATTATTCTTACCTATAGGAAACTTTTACTGTACTTCTGGTTGGACTAACAACTTTCTGTTGTGTTAGATGCACTTCTCTGTAATGGAGAATGTGCAGCACAATTTATTTCATTGTTCTAATGTAATTTTCATAGGAAGCTGCTTTATAGCAAGTCAGAATGATCAGTGAGATTATCTAGCCATCATACAAAATTTTCACTCAAATAACAACTTTTGCCCTAATAATACAGGGAGTGCAGAATTATTAGGCAAGTTGTATTTTTGAGGATTAATTTTATTATTGAACAACAACCATGTTCTCAATGAACCCAAAAAACTCATTAATATCAAAGCTGAATATTTTTGGAAGTAGTTTTTAGTTTGTTTTTAGTTATAGCTATTTTAGGGGGATATCTGTGTGTGCAGGTGACTATTACTGTGCATAATTATTAGGCAACTTAACAAAAAACAAATATATACCCATTTCAATTATTTATTTTTACCAGTGAAACCAATATAACATCTCAACATTCACAAATATACATTTCTGACATTCAAAAACATAACAAAAACAAATCAGTGACCAATATAGCCACCTTTCTTTGCAAGGACACTCAAAAGCCTGCCATCCATGGATTCTGTCAGTGTTTTGATCTGTTCACCATCAACATTGCGTGCAGCAGCAACCACAGCCTCCCAGACACTGTTCAGAGAGGTGTACTGTTTTCCCTCCTTGTAAATCTCACATTTGATGATGGACCACAGGTTCTCAATGGGGTTCAGATCAGGTGAACAAGGAGGCCATGTCATTAGATTTCCTTCTTTTATACCCTTTCTTGCCAGCCACGCTGTGGAGTACTTGAACGCGTGTGATGGAGCATTGTCCTGCATGAAAATCATGTTTTTCTTGAAGGATGCAGACTTCTTCCTGTACCACTGCTTGAAGAAGGTGTCTTCCAGAAACTGGCAGTAGGACTGGGAGTTGAGCTTGACTCCATCCTCAACCCGAAAAGGCCCCACAAGCTCATCTTTGATGATACCAGCCCAAACCAGTACTCCACCTCCACCTTGCTGGCGTCTGAGTCGGACTGGAGCTCTCTGCCCTTTACCAATCCAGCCACGGGCCCATCCATCTGGCCCATCAAGACTCACTCTCATTTCATCAGTCCATAAAACCTTAGAAAAATCAGTCTTGAGATATTTCTTGGCCCAGTCTTGACGTTTCAGCTTGTGTGTCTTGTTCAGTGGTGGTCGTCTTTCAGCCTTTCTTACCTTGGCCATGTCTCTGAGTATTGCACACCTTGTGCTTTTGGGCACTCCAGTGATGTTGCAGCTCTGAAATATGGCCAAACTGGTGGCAAGTGGCATCTTGGCAGCTGCACGCTTGACTTTTCTCAGTTCATGGGCAGTTATTTTGCGCCTTGGTTTCTCCACACGCTTCTTGCGACCCTGTTGACTATTTTGAATGAAACGCTTGATTGTTCGATGATCACGCTTCAGAAGCTTTGCAATTTTAAGAGTGCTGCATCCCTCTGCAAGATATCTCACTATTTTTGACTTTTCTGAGCCTGTCAAGTCCTTCTTTTGACCCATTTTGCCAAAGGAAAGGAAGTTGCCTAATAATTATGCACACCTGATACAGGGTGTTGATGTCATTAGACCACACCCCTTCTCATTACAGAGATGCACATCACCTAATATGCTTAATTGGTAGTAGGCTTTCGAGCCTATACAGCTTGGAGTAAGACAACATGCATAAAGAGGATGATGTGGTCAAAATACTCATTTGCCTAATAATTCTGCACTCCCTGTAATAAGGATTTCCCTCAAGTTTGTTTTTATCTCTTATACATAGACATTTTGCCAAGGTGTCTTTAAATCAGTTCGAAGGTGTGCTTTTCTTAATGTTTTGCTCTTAAGGATCTGATATTTTTTATTATTTCTGTCTAGCACTAGAAGTACTTTTCTTCTACTGCTTGAATTATATTTGATGTAATATTTTGGGTTTTTGTTTTGTTTCAAATGTTAAGCTTTGATTCAACTTTTTAATATAATTTTATTGCATTTTATTGCTATAGCTTATATTTGAGTGTATTGCGCTGCCCCGGGTGACTGGGTTCAGACTGGTGGCTTATAAATAAGTAAAAAATAATAATAATTTAAATATGTTTAAAATTCAGCTGAGTGTAGACTTTTGGGCTTGTGAAATAAGTGTATACCAGGGGTCTTCAAACGTGGCCCTTTTATGACTTGTGGAGTTCAACTCCCAGAATTCCAGCGTGCCTGGCTGAGGAATTCTGGGAGTTGAAGTCCACAAGTCATAAAAGGGCCAAGTTTGAAGACCCCTGGTGTATACCATATCTTGATGTGGTATCACAGTCCTACTAGCTTTGAAGGCAAAAGTCCAGGTTGTCATGAAAACTTAGTCTTTTTGCTGCTTATTTTAAGACCTAAAATGATATAATGAAGTTTCCGACCCCCCCCCTCAAATTCTTGCATTTGCTTTGTGAAATAAAAAAAATGTAAAATAATTTACATTAAACTTTCAGTATAATGTATAAGAGGGAAAGTAGTCATTCTCAGACCAATATGGTTGGTCTGGCTTTGGTTTAATATTTTGGCTGACCCCACCTATCATAATTTGCAGACCGTGGTTTATAAATTAGTGTGATAAGTTAATCCCACCAGTTGTAGCTTATGTCTCAATGTGATGTATAGACAAGCTACTGTCTAATTTTCCGCAGAAGCCATTTTGCTGCCCTGAAACCATTGCTCGTTTTCAAATGCTTTCCTTTCCTTTCAATGTATAAGAAGAGTTTGACAATCGGTCCAATGCTGTTTTTAAGATGGCGGGAAGGAAGTTCTGTCAATGCATCAGATCCTTCTGTACTTGTTACGCTGCAATAAACCCCTCGTGCCAGAAGAAGAGATTGCCAATATGCTACAGTGGGAAGAGCTGGAGTGGCAGAAATACGCCGAAGAATGTAAAGGGATGATAGTGACCAGCTCTGGCATGGTACTGGGATGTTCTCTCTTGAAATAAAAATTTACACTAAATATTAGCTATTCCAACTATTACTGACAAGAGTATGTTTTTAATGTTATATTACCACAGAATCTATTATGGTTGAGCAATGTGTGTCTTAACAAATTTCCCCAGAGTACCCTAACCTGGATGGGGCTAGATATTTCAGTGACATCATGACATCAGCTGTGGCCCCCTTTGCCATCCCCAAGTAAGGCACAAAATATAGATAGTCCTCGATTTACAACCATTTGTTTAGTGACTTTTCAATAGCACTGAAAAAGGGACTTATGACCCTTTTTCACACTTACAGCCATGGTCACATGATAAAAATTCGGACTCTTGGCTGCTAGCAATAATACTTGGACTAATATGCCACTTCATAGTCCTTTATAACATTCTCTAAGTGGTTTACGGAATCAGCATATGGCCTGCAACAATCTGGGTCCTCACTCTAACGACTTTGGAAGGATGAATCAGCCTTGAGCCAGTCAGGATTGAACTCTTGGTAGTCGGCAGAGTTCGCCTGCAATACTGCATTCTAACCACTGCACCACCACTCAGTAGTTTATGGTGGTTGCAGTGTCCCAGGGTAAGGTGGTCACCTTTCACAACCTTCTGACAAGCAAAGTCAATGGGAAAGCTATGTCTCTTAAAAACCATGTCACTAACTTAACTGCTTTGGTAATTCATTAAGAATTATGGTAAGTAAAGTCATAAAATGGGGCAAAACTCATTTGGTATTTAAAGATCTGGGAAAATTCTAGGTTATTTCCCAGAGTCATATCTAAGATTGGAATATATCAGTCAGGAATATAGAATGTGTGGCTTTGAAGATAGTTAGAACAATTAATCAGTGGAACAACCCGCCTCCAGATGTTGTAAAAGCTCCAACACTGCAAGTTTTTAAGAAGAGACTGGACAACCATTTGTCTGAAATGGTATAGGGCTTCCTGCCTGAGCAGAGGGTTGGACTAGAAGACCTCCAAGGTCCCTTCCAACTCTATTATTATTATTATTATTATTATTATTATTATTATTATTATTATTATTATTATTATTATTATTATTATTATTATTATTATTATTATTATTGAATTACAACTCCTAGCATCTCTTCCTCTCGGCTATGATCATTGGGTCTGCTGGAAGTTGTGAATCGGCAGCATCCACAAGACCAAAGATGCAAATAGACCACATATCAAGTTTGTACCAAGGCACGCTGGGGCTGAAGTAGGAGCCTTTCAGTACCACTGAGTCCTTCCCTAAAAACAAAAATATGTCTTTAGCTCAAAAGCTAGAGGAGCTATAATGGTGGCAGATGCAATCAAAGCCCAATGGGACCTGATCCAGCAGTTACTTCTCAGGGTCGAGAGCCCAGAGGTCTTTTCCAGAGGTTTGCCCTTTTGTTATTATTTACAAGATGCTTTTCACTTCCATTTAGTATCCTATTACAGATAGTCATTGACTTAATTACCAGTCACTTAGCGATTACAATTAGTTACGACTAACCCAAAAAGGGGGACTTACGACCCAGGTCGTGCCATCTTCCCCTCTCCCCATGGTCACGTGACTAGACTTTGGGCCCTTAGCAACCCAGCTGCATATATGGATGTCTATAGCATCCCATGTCACATAAGCATATTTTACTATAGTTTTTCCCAAAATCCGGCAGTTACTTCTGGTTTTTGACAAAACCGTGAACCAAAACCATTGTTCATTATACAACTGGCTTTTGCTTAACAACCACCACAAAATAAGCTTTTAATTGGTTTTCCAGTTTTATGACCGTTATGGCTTATGACCGTAATGAGCAGGCTGCATTATTACCCTAACTCAAGGAGTACCTGTACACAAAATCTAACTGACATTATCTAAGGGGTGTCAAACTGCTGGCCCGTGGGCCGGATGCGTCATGCCGAAACTGCGCCCACCCCATTGGCGGCAATAGAAAAAAAGTCACGATATGTCACAACATGTCACGTGACGTTGCGAGTTTGACACCCTTGGTCTAAGGCATTAACATGCCTTTGTATTCATGTGTGTGTTAAACGTATTAGGTTTCGTTTGGTCTGTATAATATGCTGAGTGCCAATGAAACAGGCAATAGAATAAAATACAGGCAAGGGAATACAAAGTTCAGAAAGTACAGATTGTCCTTGACTTACAATATTCATTTAGTGACCAAAGTTACAACGGCACTGGAAAAAGTGACTTATGACCATTTTTCACACTTATGACCATAGCAGCATCCCCATTGTCATTTGATCAAAATTCAGATGCTTGAATTTTGTATTTATGATGGCTGCAGTGTCCCAGGCTCATGTGATCCCCTTTTGCGACCTTCTGACAAGCAAAGTCAGTGAGGAAGCCAGATTCACTTAACGACCGTGTTACTAACTTAACAACTGCGGTGATTCACCTAACAAATGTGGCAAGAAAAGTCGTAAAATGGGGCAAAACTCACTTAACAATTTTCTCACTTAGCAGCATAAATTTTGGACTCAGTTGTGGTTGTATCTCGAGGACTACCTGTAAAAATAAAAAAGTAAGGTAGGAAGCAATCCAAGCAATAACCTTTAAAAAAATGATCTTCTTCCTCTCTCCTCCATTTTTCCAAAATTTTCATCCATCTCCCAAAAGAAAGAAAATCATGTCATATCTAGACTTCTGCCTGTTGGCTATTAATATGTATTGTGGAAAATATAAAAGAAGCCTCCGTTCTTCAGACAACAAGAGTAACCTTTGTGTACTTTAATAATGAACCTCTCCTCTTGCTACTTGTCTATAATTGACTAAAGATCATGAGGGGATTTATGGAGCCTCATTTTCTTGGTTGTATGTGTGTGTGTGTTTGTGTATCTCCATGTAACTTTTTAAAGGGTATGAGAAAAGGAAGAAAAATAGGTTTCATGTGTGCATATTTTTCTTTTCTGCCACCTTCCTTTAGTGACAATAGCAATTATTCTAATTTCTGTCAGGAACAAATAGAAGAGGGAGATTGTGTGGGTTTTCTGCTTCTTTGTTAACATGAAGACTAAATTAGGAACAGAGAGAAGAGGAATATCTCACAGAGCATAACCTTGTAAATTTATTGAGAAGAGCATTGCATTATTTAAATAAAAATGAATCTTGAGTCTCCTTCAGGGCTAAATAGCCATCCCTTTCTTTGGTGATGTTTTAACTCTAAAGTTTAGAAAAACAGTGGCTCAAGCAAGATAATTAAACTTTTATCAGACTGAGTCCACCCTCAGACCATAGTTATATCACTCCTTTCAGCCATTATAAGCACCGAATGTATTAATTCCTAGGTGGAACAATGCACCATAAAAGCAGAATAAATAGTTAATTCTGTCAGAAATTTCTGGAAAAACAGAACAATGGTGATTCTAATTTTAATCCTCCCATAAGTTACTGTAATCAATTAATATGTGACTTAATCAACCCAAAATTAACCCCAGCCATTTTGTGCTCTAAATCTAGCAGTAGGGTGAATGGAGGTGACCATCTTGTTATCCTTCTTCATGTCTGTCTTACGTTCAGGCTGAACTTACCTAGCCGGCTCAGAATGGTTCATTGCCCAAGAACATCTATGTGGTTATGCTGTGTGTGAACGTGAGAAGAGTAACACTTCACATTTTTTCCTCTCGTAATAATATTTGGACATGTGAATAGGATGATTTGTTTGCCCAAGAGAGAGAATCCAATTAAAGTTGGAAGAGATCCTGCTAGTTTCAGACTGCTAATGTTCATCTAGAGTTGCCAGCTATTTTCAGAATAGTGTTAGTAGATATAGTCCATGAAAGCTCTTAGAAAGTTTCAGTGTGATAAGTTGGTTTGTATCAGAAAGTTATGTGTATGCAAAACTCCATCGCCTGAAGAAGCATTGATGGAGGCATTATTAGTAAAATTTAAATTTTTTCTTTTCTTTTCTTCCTTTTCCTGCAGAAACCCAGTTCTGTTCGTATTGATCAGTTGGATCGTGAACAATTCAACCCTGATGTGATTACTTTTCCCATTATCGTCCATTTTGGAATACGACCAGCTCAACTTAGTTACGCTGGAGATCCACAGTAAGCTGCTCCCTTATTAGTCATATGGAACTGATCAACAATGTAACTTTTTTTTCTTTCTAAGCAGTATGTGTAAGTAGCAAAACATCCAATATTATTTTCAGGTGTCCGTATCTAAAATGCTTGGTTCCTCTTTTCATTTGTTGGGAGTGGCCAAAGGACCATTGTCTCCATGAGACATTCCAGATATTTGTGGTCAAGATTTGGTGGGATTAACTGAATGAACTTTATTGTGCAATCATCCTTTCCCCTGACTATTCCATAGCACTTTAAAAAAAAGGAGATTTATTTTGGTACCTTTTTTCCTTTATTGAAAAGATTCAGTTCCATTAGCAGTGGCCCAAGCCAGTTTCACTTCTGCTTCCAACTCCAAGCCGCAGGAGATGAAAAACCTGGATACTAAGCTTTCATACAGGGTAGATAATACTGGAAATGTACAGATAGTTCTCAACTTATGGCCACAATTGAGCCCGACATTTCTGTTGCTAAACAAGACAGTAGTTAAGTGAATCTTGCCTCATCTTATGACCTTTCTTGCCAGAGTTGTTAAGTGAATCACTACACTTGTTACGTTAGTAACATGTTTCTTAAGTGAATCTGGCTTCCCCATTGACTCCTTGTCAGAAGGTCGCAAAAGGGGATCACATGACCCTGGGACACTGCAATTGTCATAAATATGAACCAATTGCCAAGCATCCAAATTTTGATCATGTGAGCATGGGGATGCTGTAAAAGTCATAAGGGTAAAAAAAAACAGCCATAAGTTGCTTTTTTCAATGCCGTTGTAGCTTCGAATGGTCCCCAAACGAAATATAAGTTGAGGATTATCTTTGTACGGTTATAAAGAGAATTCGGGCACATAAAATAATTTCTGGACGGATCACTAACCCAAACTCGTAATGTTCCAAAATGTAACTCTCGTTCTTCTCACCTCTTTCAGATACCAAAAACTCTGGAAAAGTTATGTGAAATTACGCCACCTGCTGGCTAATAGTCCCAAAGTGAAACAAGCAGATAAACAGAAATTAGTTCAGAGAGAAGTAAGTTGTAATTTCATTTTCCTTGGCTTTCTGTGTAATGCTTGGATTGTTGGTTTGGCAGTTGCCTTTAACCCAAGCCTGTCCTGAGTCCTAGTTTATTTTCCAAGGTTATAGGCATCTTTTGAAGGGACGCGGTGGCTCAGTGGATTAGGATGCTGAGCTTGTCGATCAGAAGGTCCGCAGTTTGGCGGGTCGAATCCTGAGTGCCGCGTAACAGAGTGAGCGCCTGTTACTCGTCCCAGCTTCTGCCAACCTAGCAGTTCGAAAGCACGTAAAAATGCAAGTAGAAAAATAGGGACCACTACGGTGGGAAGGTAACAGTGTTCCGTGCACCTTTGGCGTCTAGTCATGCCGGCCACATGACCACGGAGACGTCCTCGGACAAGCGCTGGCTCTTTGGCTTTGAAACGGAGATGAGCACCGGCCCCTAGAGTTGGAAACGACTAGCATGCATGTGCGGGGGAACCTTTACCTTTACCTTTAGGCATCTTTAGTGTTTTAATTTATGTTATTCTGTTATTCCTTTTGTTTGGGATGGGCCCGAGCTAGAAGAATTTTACAGCTAGAAGGTATTGTGTTCTGTATTTTGATTGGAGATGCTAAGAGACGTGAGCAAGAGATAGACTGTCATGAACTGGGAGGAGGGCAGCTGGCAATTTTAAGGGAGTAAACTACTGTGTGTCTGCTGGCTTTGGAGGTTCTTGGAAAGATTATTGGATTTTGTAATTATATAATTTAACATAATTCACTTCTGTACACAAAAGCCAGGTTTTTCAAATTGCAATAACAATAGCACTTAGACTTATATACTGCTCCATAGTGTTTTACATCCTTCTCTAAGCAATTTACAGAGTCAGCATATCTGGCTCCTCATTTTACCAACCTGGGAAGGATGGAAGGCTGAGTCAACCTTGAGCCGGTCATAATCTAACTCCTGGCAGTGGACAGAGTTTTGCTTGCAATACTGCATTCTAACCACTCGGCCACCACAGCTCTTTTACTAACCTTATTAATTACTACTTATTAAAATTACTAATCCTTTTTTCATTTAATATATGTCTTCGTGATTTTGTTTGAGCTGCAGAGGGTCTCATGGATGGAAAGTGGGGATAGAGAGGAGGAAAATAAGTAAATAATAAACTACCCAAGGACTATGTATGGCTTCTGCAATGTTGGGGATCTTTTGAATCATTAGAATATTCTAAAATAATGGTAATTGTTTTCTAGGAATTTAGGAAGCTAAATCAGTGGTCCATCAACTCAGTATTAAAATCTTAATTTTGTCCGTGAGCCATACTCCTTCCAGTATATGAGTTGTTAAGAATTCTTAGGAGATGATGTAAATGCACAGTATTAAAATATACTGTATTCCTCAATTTATGACCACAGTTAGGACTGGAACTTCTGTCACTAAGCAATGCGATCATTAAGTGAATTGTGCTTTGATTTTGCGACCATTTTTCTGTGGCTGTTAGGCAGATCACCACGGTCATTAAGCAAAGCATATGGTTGTTAAGCAAACCCAGCTTTCCCCATTGATTTTGCTTGTTGGAAACCCCCTGGGAAAGTTGTATATTGTGACCATGTGACCCTGGGACACTGCACCTATTGTAAATACGTGCTGGTTGTCAAGACCCAGAATTTTGGTCACGCGACTGCGAGGATGCTACGATGGTAATGAGTACAAGAACCAGCCATAATTCCCTTTTTCAGCTCAGTTGTAACTTTGAATAGTGTTTATATGAACGGTTGCAAGTCGAGGCATACCTTTACTTTCAATCTTTGATTGCTCAATTCAGCAAATCACAACTAAGCCCTTGAGTTCTATCAGTAAAGAAAGGTTTGCCTTTGAACAGACAAGGGACTGTGTTGTGCAAAGACTGCTGGTAGCTCAAATCACTTAAGCAAATCATAAGACTTGTTGCTGTAGTCAGTGCTTGTGATAAGCCCAGAGCCCAAGGACATTCAAATTCCCATCCATAGTATTTACATCTTCTGAATAAGAAAAAGAGTTGCTTTAGACAAGGTAAATAGCTGTCATATATCCAATCTTAAGTTTCCTTTTAATAGCAGCGTCCTTTTATATATATCATACATTACTTATAAAACATTGCAACCTCACATTTCCCTTTAAAAACCAGAATGGTCTTCTATACTGCTAATGACTCCAGTTAAGAAAGATATAATAATAATAATAATAATAATTTTATTTGTATACCGCCCTTCTCCCGAAGGACTCAGGGCGGTGAACAGGGCAGACATATAAAAATACAAAAAATGCAAAAGTTAAAAGAGAATTAAACATATGCCCAAGCTAAAAACAATAAATACATATATTAAAATGACAATAAAAACCCAACCCATCCCCCATCAGGCCAAGCCGGCTTGTTCAAATAAATGCGTCTTCAGATCGCGTCGGAAGGAGCGAAGGTCGGGCGCCATCCGGAGCTCGACCGGCAACCGATTCCATAAATCCGGGGCACCCACAGAGAAGGACTCCCCCTGGGGGCCACCAAACGACATTCTTTGATCGGTGGCACCCTGAGGAGGCCCTCTCTGTGGGAACGCACAGGGCGGAGGAAAGTTGATGCCGGCAGCAGGTGCTCCCTAAGGTACTCCGGACCCATGCCATGTAGGGCCATTCCAAGGTAGCCAGATCTAATCTTGAAATTCTGGCATCTCAGCCATATGGACAGAAAATTTTACACTAAAAGCATGGTTAGAAAATGATGGCGTTATAACTTCATGAATTTGGGAAGGGGAGGGCAAAAGAGGAGGGAGGGAAATAGAAAATGCCACATTCCTTTTTGAAAAACAATGAAACACTTGTCTCTTTTTTCTTTTTTCTTTCATCAATATTACTGTACCTCGAAGTAGTTTTGTACAGGAGAAATAGGGAACGTGTTCACACTTTATGTTTTTTAATCACGTAGTGTAAACCTGAAGATAATGGCTCAGAAAAAAATCCCACTCTATGCGCTGGCACTTCTTCCAATTAATGTTTTCAGCAGCCTTGCGCAGCCAAGTGTCACATTCCAGCTGTGTTGGCCTGCATGATGTTACCAGCTTAGAGTCTTGCAAAAATCAGCTTTTGGTTTCCTCTCTTAAGTGGGAAGGTCCATGCCCTACTAATAAACCTGCCTCAATGACAGAGAAGTACTTTTTTTTTAATACTGTAGACTATTTTCAGCTTTGCAGAAGCCTTTCATTGCTGCAGTGTAGAACAAATGGAAGACAAATACTTTTTTATTAAAAAAAAGAAATTTCTTTCTAGGGAATAATGGACACGTTATGGTTAAAATGATAGCAGATAAGAGTTTGTGGGTGATTACATTTCACTGCAAACCAAAAAGGGAGAAGGGAGTGCTGCTTTGACATTTATCACCCTGTGGTGTAAATCTCTGTTTCTAGATTTTTATCAACTGAGCTGATGGGTTGTCTCCTGAAAAAAACCCGTCTCTGCTTCATTTTTTTTGCTTCTATCATGGATGTAGTCAGGAGTCTTAAGGCAGTCGCTTTAACAGAGACCTACCATAGAAAGATTTCAGCAAGATAAACAAGACAGCTGAACACTTGCTTGCCTTCATTATTCTTCATTGTGGTTTCTGGGATTTGCACGGGTGGATTAGTGCTTGCAGGAATTTCTTTATAGGCCTCTACAATAGGTAGTTCTATGGTGGGAATCCTGCCCTCCGTGGGGCTCTTTAGCATCTGCCTAAACCAAAAGTAATTCTTTTCCAAGCACAATTCTCCAAGAATCTCTTTAGCAAGATTTATTGAGAAGAATGAGATGGGTTTGCAAGAAACCCAGCAGCTGAACTATTTCCCTTCTAAAATTCAATATATCCCAAACTACATTAGAACAGATGCACCTTTCTTTTCTTCTTAACTGCCTTACTGGGGAGTTGGCAAGGTGGCGGGTATGGAGGCTGTGAGGCAAACAGGCGCTGAGGCAGCAGATACTTTTTTCAAGGCCCACGTAATATAGGAAATACTTTCTCATGTATCTTTTCCAGAATAGGGTAGGGTAGGGTAGGGTAGAGGAGAGGAGAGTAGAATAACTTTATTGTCACTTTAAATGTACACTAATCAGCACACATTAAAATGAAATTTCATTGCATTCAGCTCTCAAAGGGAAACCACCTCCAATATACACTACATAAACATGACAAAAAGCTATGCATATACCCATATACATGCACATGTATGACACAGAGAAATAACACAGTCTAGTTCCCAGCCTGCTTATATTTTCCCAGAAGACAGTGTGCCCTTTGGATGCATCTAGTCCTGATTTTAAGGGTTTTCACCAGCCTTCCCTGATTCTGCATATTAGTGTGCTGGATTGTGGCAGTAGTAAAGCCACTCCTATTTATCCTTTCTCTTAAGAGGTGTTAGAGTGGGGTTGGCCTATCCTGCCAATAGACCAAGCTCTCTGGTATGTTTTTGGAGTTGACTAATAATTCCATTGTGAGATTCCAAACAACAACACTCTCTTATCAAAACTCACGTTTTCCATAAATTCAAGGGGATTTTGGTTCCTTTAGCAAAATACACGTTCTCTTTTTCTTTCTCTAAAGGAAGCCCTCCAAAAAATCAGACAGAAGAATACCATGCGGCGGGAAGTGACTGTTGAGCTGAGCAGCCAAGGATTCTGGAAGACGGGAATTCGTTCTGACGTCTGTCAAGTGAGTTAAGTTCACCCTCCAAGGGGATGGTGAAAGTCAGTTTTAACTAAGGCTCTTTCAAACCTGTGGAATGCAAATAAGAAGGAGAGTGCCCCCACACAAAATTGTCAAAATTCAACAAATCTGCTATTGCGGACCTAATCCTGGAGACCCCCATTATCTCTTACATTTGTTTGCTAAGGTAAACAGAAGATTGGGTACAGGGTACTCATCATGCTGTTTTCCTTTCAGAATAGTCCTAGAGAAAATCTATCTATCTGGTTTCTTATAGACCCTTGTGTTGTGTTGTGACTAATTTGATGGCACATAATCAATCAAACTTATGCAAACTGCAGAAAAGTGCAGATATAAGGCCATATACTCATTTATGGACCAGTCTACAGCAGACGATAGAAAGGAAAAAAAATGTATAGTGTGCACAAGTGCACAAGTGGAATTCTCAACAAGAGGGATTCTCTCAATCCTGCTTAACTATCTTCTTATTTTCTTATTCTTGGTTGTCTTGAAACTGAAATGTACAAAGTGGAATTGATATCAGTGACGTTATCCCCCCCCCCGATGTTTTCCTTTTTATATGTAGCTTTTGTTTTTTGAGGAATAAATGTTCTAGTGGAAAATCCACGTCAAACATTATCTTTCTTTTAGCACTGACAAACAACATTGTTCATGGCCTTGAAAGGCTTTGCAGTTTATCCACTGAAATGTTCTTCTTTTTATTGTGAAGGACAGCAACGTATCAAATGGCAATGGATCTACTCTGCTGCAGAATCGATTGTTTTTGAGAGAAAACTACATAAAATATATCCATATTGTAAATTCATATATTCCCCCAAGACATCAAAAGAGACAGTGTATCTTTACGTGTGTATCCATATCGATATCTACAGTCATGGCTGAAATTGTTGGCACCCCAGAAATTTTTCCAGAAAATCAAGTATTTCTCACAGAAAAGTATTGCAGGAACACATGGTTTGCTATACACAGGTTTAGTCCCTTTGTGTGTATTGGAACACAACAAAAAAGGGAGGAAAAAAAGCAAATTAGACATAATATCAAACAAAACTCCAAAAATGGGCATTATTGGCACCCTTTCAAAATTGTGGGTAAACAAGATTGTTTCAAGCATGTGATGCTCCTTTAAACTCACCTGGGGCAAGTAACAGGTGTGGGCAATATAAAAATCACACCTGAAAGCAGATAAAAAGGAGAGAAGTTCACTTAGTCTTTGCATTGTGTGTCTGTGCGTGCCACGCTAAGCATGGACAACAGAAAGAGGAGAAGAGAACTGTCTGAGGACTTGAGAACCAAAATTGTGGACAAATATCAACAATCTCAAGGTTACAAGTCCATCTCCAGAGATCTAGATTTGCCTTTGTTCACAGTGCGCAACATTATCAAGAAGTTTGCAACCCATGGCACTGTAGCTAATCTCCCTGGTCGTGGACAGAAGAGAAAAATTGATGAAAGGTTGCAATGCAGAATAGTCCAGATGGTGGATAAGCAGCCCCAAACAAGTTCCAAAGGAATGCAAGCTGTCCTGCAGGCTCAGGGAGCATCAGTGTCAGCGCAAACTATCAGTCGACATTTAAATGAAATGAAACGCTATGGCAGGAGACCCAGGAGGACCCCACTGCTGACACAGAGACATAAAAAAGCAAGATTACAGTTTGCCAAAGTGTACTTGAGTAAGCCAAAATCCTTCTGGGAAAACGTCTTGTGGACAGATGAGACCAAGATAGAGCTTTTTGGTAAAGCACATCATTCTACTGTTTACCGAAAACGAAATGAGGCCTACAAAGAAAAGAACACAGTACCTACAGTGAAATGTGGTGGAGGTTCAATGATGTTTTGGGGTTGTTTTGCTGCCTCTGGCACTGGGTGCCTTGAATGTGTACTAGGCATCATGAAATCTGAGGATTACCAAAGGATTTTGGGTTGCACTGTAGAGCCCAGTGTCAGAAAGCTGGGTTTGCGTCCGAGATCTTGGGTCTTCCAGCAGGACAATGACCCCAAACATACGTCAAAAAGCACCCAGAAATGGATGGCAAGAAAGCGCTGGAGAGTTCTGAAGTGGCCAGCAATGAGTCCAGATCTGAATCCCATTGAACACCTGTGGAGAGATCTTAAAATTGCTGTTGGGAAAAGGCGCCCTTCCAATAAGAGAGACCTGGAGCAGTTTGCAAAGGAAGAGTGGTCCAGAATTCCGGGTGAGAGGTGTAAGAAGCTTATTGATGGTTATAGGAAGCGACTGATTTCAGTTATTTTTTCCAAAGGGTGTGCAACCAAATATTAAGTTAAGGGTGCCAATAATTTTGTCCGGCCCATTTTTGGAGTTTTGTTTGACATTATGTCCAATTTGCTTTTTTTCCTCCCTTTTTTGTTGTGTTCCAATACACACAAAGGGAATAAACCTGTGTATAGCAAAACATGTGTTCCTGCAATACTTTTCTGTGAGAAATACTTGATTTTCTTGAAAAATTTCTGTGGTGCCAACAATTTCGGCCATGACTGTATGTTGCTTCCTACCAAATTAAAAAGTGATCGGATGGAATTAAATGTGTATCCAGACTGTGAGCACAAGCACGTTACAGAGTAGTTGAAAGTTATTGGTGTAGTGTTTTTCTTTCTTGCCCGGTGGAATAGATTGGTTCAGGATTAGAGTTTCAATTTAATAAATTTGAAATGTTCCTGTATTCAACATGCTGCTAACAAAATACCTGGGGCACGGTCCCTGGACATGATGGTTGTAGAGTTTTCACAGAGAGGATTTCAATAAATAACATACTGCCTTACCTACCTGCCTTGCATGGACAGATGGCAAAACAAGGCAAGTGAAGAGTTTAAGGGTTTAGACATATTTCCTGTATCTCAAAAGCTCTTCTTTTCCCACATTGCTAGTTTTCTCGAGAACTTTCATGGAGAGGCACTGAAGAGATCAACCCTGTGCAACAACGGATTGCTCCTTGTAAATGAGTAATCCCTGGTGTTATCCAAACTCCCAACTTGCCATGGGTTCTAGATTCCATGTTTGAATGATGAAGGTCTTGACCATCTTCTGTTTAATATCCTTTGAAAACTTGCTATCACTTCCTCTTCTTCTCTCCACATAGCTAAACCTTCTCAGTTCCTTTTATCTCTCTTCATAAGAGAGATAACCTTCTAATCATCTTTGTTGTTATCTTTTTATATTCCAGTTTGTCTGAATGCTTTTTAAAGCAGAGTGCCAAGAATTCGACACAGTATTCAATAAGGGGGTCTCACTAATACAGAATAATCCTTCCCTTGATTTGGAAGCCCTACTTCTATTAATTATCCAAAACGTTATTTGCTATGGTTGAGTATGTCTATATTTATAAAAGGGACGCGGTGGCTCAGTGGGTTAGGACACTGAGCTTGTCGACCAGATGGTCAGCAGTTTGGTGGGTCGAATCCCGAGTGCCGCGTAACAGAGTGAGCGCGTTACTTGTCCCAGCTTCTGCCAACCTAGCAGTTCTAAAGCACGTAAAAATGCAAGTAGAAAAATAGGGACCACTACAGTGGGAAGGTAACAGCGTTCTGTGCGCCTTTGGTGTCTAGTCATGCCGGCCACATGACCACAGAAACGTCCTCGGACAAGTGCTGGCTCTTCGGCTATGAAACGGAGATGAGCACCGGCCCCTAGAGTCGGAAACGACTAGCACGCATGTGCGGGGGAACCTTTACCTTTTATATATTTATAAAAAACATTTAGTTAACAGTAAGTAATGTTCTGTTTCCTCCTTTCCTAAACCTGTGTGCCTATCAGTTCTGGTTTCCATAATTTGAGCCCTTAGATCAATATACAGAAGCTCTAGAGTTCCACTCAGGTGTCTGTTATCTCGATTAAATCATGGATGTATTGTATGATTGAGATAAATCATATACCTCATCATTTTTATCTTCTGTAAATGTGGGGGAGAGTGAATTAGAAATAACATATTCTTGGACTACTCTGAGAATTAATTGTTACATTTTGAATTTAAATTAAGCAGATAAGGAGGTAAGCAATGAACTCTCATATCGAAGATTGATCTGTACCCGCTCATTTACTAGATAATCTAAAAACCTAATTCTCCCTGCTTTATTGCACACGTATCCCTTCTGCAGTATGGGTATAATACACTGCTCTCTTTCAAAGCCTTTGTAAAAATTATGGAAGTGCTTATAATATCTGCAATGTATATTAGGAATGCAAAGTAGTGACTAAAAGCAGTGTTTAAGGATCTTGTTGCCTTCAAGGATTTTCTAGCATGAATTGTGATGATTCTTTCTCTAGCATGCCATGATGCTTCCTGTCTTAACACACCACATCCGTTACCATCAGTGTCTGATGCATTTGGACAGACTAATAGGCTACACTTTTAAAGACCGGTGTTTATTGCAGGTGAGCTCATGTTGACAATCATATACTTCAGTATCATGACTGTACTAAGTTGGAATTAAATAAAGGGAGCAGGAAAGAGATTTATTGTTATCTTCCTATTGATATTTAAATCCATTTGCCCAAACATGAGTGCCTTCCAAATGTGTGGCCTTCAATTTCAGGATCCTTCTCCAAAATCCAATTTATTTAGGAAGACTGCTGTAGATAACGGAGCCCAGGTCCTAAGACACTAACCTGGAGACAGGAACTAAGAGAGATAGTTGGAACACAAGAGATCTAACTGGGCTCTGAACATTGAACAATGGCTGATTACCGGTAGATAGAAAAAAATTGGAATATGAATGTAGAATAAAGGACCGCAACCTATTTTTTTAAAAGTTTACAATTGTAAATATTTTTTTAATATTGAAAACAATATAAGGCCGTGTGATCGCAAAGGATTTTTTAGCAATGTTATCCGAAGATGTCAAAATCTCATAAAACCTGTCATTCCCTGACAAGATTGCAAGATTTTGCCAGTTTTCTTGGCTGTGGGGGATGTTCTTGTTCAGAAAATGTTGCTGACCCTTGGAATAAGAAATAAGGGTGAGGAAGAGAGCTATGGAAAAACAGGATGTGGACCTAGATGGAAACAGAAGTTTGGAATGGAGTCAAAGATGGTTTCCTATAGGTGATCTCACATCTGTATTTGGTAATGAATATATGGGCAGTCCATTAACTCTGGTCTCAGTTATTACTTAGGATACGGTTGCAATTCCTCATGACAGAATAGGTTTGAAATATTAAGAGATCTTTTTGAACTTGACATAAACAGTTAGTCAAAGTCATGGCCATCTTTAGCTGATGTTCTAGTTATCACCCTGCCTAGATCAGGATCTTCTGCTACTCTTGCCTTGATCACCAATGGCTGGACTACTGCAAGTTACGCTATGGGATGCCTTTGGAAGAGAACTCAGAAGCTGCAACTTGTTCAGAAAGTTGCAGCCACACTGCAGTCCTGCCGCTTAGAATAACACTATTTTGAGGCCACAGGACTGGCTGCTAGTCCTGTTCGAGGGCCAATTCTAAACGGTTATCTCCTAAAAGCTCTCTGTATGACGTACTATCAGACCCTGCATTGTGGAGTGCGTCTCTGCTAAGCTTCTCTGAACATCTTGAGAAAACCTACTGAAGATGTCCCCACCAAGCAGGAAAGATGAGGGTTAGATGACAGGGCTTGTCTTAAGAAAAGCCTCCATGCTTTGGAATGTACTTTCCCCAGAAATATGTCTGGCCCCCCTCCTTTCATTTTCTAAGGCAATTAAAATGAAACTTTTCCATTGTGCTTTTGGTCAGTATTGATAGTGAGTCTGCAAACAGATTATTACTTTAATTATTACCTCACTTTACTTTAAATAAAAAATTCTTCATCATCTACAGCAGGCATGTTAAACTGCCGGCTTGCGGGCCAGATGCCTCACGACGAAACCGCGCCCTCCCCATTGCCGGCAATGGGGAAAAAGTCGCGATACGTCGCGCGGCGTCACGTGACGTTGCGAGTTTGACATGCCCGATCTACAGACATAACTGACCACAGTGCTTTACAAATACAAATATTGCAAAATTAACAAAGAAGTACATAAATATCCTGGTGACGATGAAACATAATGTAACAGACAAAACCTAAGAGGCTTTTAGGCTGAATACCTAAACTTAAGCCCAGGTATCTGAAAGTAAGCTTACTGGTCACAGTGGGATTTTCTTCTGAATTGTCAGTATTTCGCAGATGCTATCATGCCTGAACTCTTTACAAAAATAAATACAGAGCTAGATTCAACAATTAGATTCTCACAGCAGAATTATATTATAGTTATACATGTAATGTTATAGTATTATTTGCATGTAATATATCAAATAATGGGGGTTTGTTAAACCGGAAGAGAGAAATGTGCTTTTAATACCTATGTATCACTAGCTTTCTTTTGTCAGAAGTGGAGGTGCGGGGGGGGGGGGGGCGATAAGAATTTCTTTCACCTAGCTAGATAAAACATTTCCAACAACCATATATGAAAACCATATATGACTCATTCCTGACATTGCTCTGGGATTTCACTGAACGTTTGAACTTGAATGGACATTGTTCATTGTGTTTCAGTTTGATTTTGGGATTCTGCTTTTTAGCTTGCCATGACTCACCCAAGCCATCACTTGAACTTTGGAATGAATCCAGACCATGCCAGAAATTCTTTATCAAATTGTGGGATTCGTCAACCCAAATATGGAGATAGAAAAGTTCACCATATGCATATGAGGAAGAAAGGTTCGTTTGATTGTCTTTCCTGTTGCCATTTCTTCCTTTGATATGGGCATATTGAAGTTGCTTCCAACAGTTCTTCATTTGAACCTTCTAAAAAGCAAGTTGGAGAAGCAGAACCTTTAATGTTTCTTCCTCCCTGTAATTATCAGACTACAGTGTTACCTTGGTACTCAACTGCTTTGAAACTCATCAAATTTGGTACTCAATGCATTTTGACATGAAAAGTTTGTCCTGGTACTCATCATTTGTTTGGTACTCAACGCACAAGCTAGAACGTTGATGTTAGCTGCTTTGTGACTCATTCCTTAGAGGAAAAAAATGTTTGATACTCATCATTTTTGGTACTGATTATACCTCCCAGAACCAATTAACAATGAGTATCGAGGTACCACTGTATATTAGACCAGAGGAAATTATCTTACCAGACTGAAAGGAAGCTATACAATATTGAGCAGGAGATTATGAATACCTCTTTAAATGTGATGCTGTATTTTACAGGTATAAACACTTTGATCAATATTATGTCACGTCTTGGTCAAGATGATCCAACTCCTTCCAGGTATGTATATAAATGTTTTTTCCCCTCTCACTGGGCATATGAAGGATGCATTACAAGTGCGTGGCAGTGGTATTCACATTATATTATGCCTGCGTTAATTCTTCGATGAAACAAGTATTCAGAATTAGTAGGAACTAGTAGGAGCATGGTGCATTTACTTTGAGAGGTTTGTGTTGTAAAATGCTGGAGAAGATACAAATTAACAAATTCAGAAGAACAAACTGGTTCCATACAAATTAGGATTTGCAATTTAGGAGTCAGCTTTAAGTAAAATCTACCAAGAGCTAACCTGTGGCTTATTTCTTGACTGTTTTTTTATTATTATCGATAATTGATCCTAACAGGCAGAAGCTATTCATCACTTCACTATTTTCATTGTCAGTTCTAATATTTTGTATTGTTTCAAATATTCAAAGTATATCGAAATTTCTGGCCAGTCCTGAAGCCCAACTATCATTTAATAAACAATGCCATACGCTCAGCTACCAAGAAATGCTGGACTGAGTCATCTAACCAGGCAGGGCTACAGAGTATGTGACCTTTACAGCTGGTGGGAGTAAGGAGAAAGAATCTCCTTGGAGGGTCAACTCTAGTTGGAGTACACAGTCCTGAAAATGCCAAACCACATGTAGCTTTATAAGTCAAAATTAGCCCTTTGAATTGCAACTAGAAATCTCTTGGTAACCAATTGGAGACAGACAGCATAGGTGTAATATTCTCACCATTTTGGCCTTCTGGAAGGCTATCAAAATCTGTTCCAAAAATGCTTCTTCATGAGGCAACTGGACTTCCTTGTTTTTCTTTGAAGTCATTTTGCTTCTCATCCAAGAAGCTTCTTCAGCTCTGACTGGATAGTGGGGGAAAAGGAAGGATTTAGATTCCTTGTGGACAGTTGGTCATTTGCATTCTTTTAGAGAGTCGTTGATGCCACCTGGAGGCTTATCTGTGTCAGGGTCACCTGAGTACTGCAAATGGGTGTGGAGCCTTTTTGGAACTGTTGAAAGGACAGTGTTATAGACTGAAGATAGATGGTGTTGTATCCCTCCCCCTCTCTTGAGAGAGGGCTTTTCAGTTTTGACATAGATGGCCTCTTTGCCCCCTCTTTCAAACCAGCGGTCCTCTCTGTCAAATAATGTGGACTTTGCTGTGTTCGAAAGAGTGGCCTTTGTCTTCAAAGAAAAACAAAGTCTGGTTGCCACGTGAAAAAGCATCTTTGGGATAACTATGACCTGGATGACTGAGAATCTCCATAAGACATGTATAAAAACCTGGTTTTGCTGTTTGGTGCGGGGCCCGGAGGTGGGTGTTCAGCACTGGAGGTGGCTGACAGGGTAAGAAGACGTCATCCCCATCCTGTCCGTCTCTTGGCTCTGGTTTCAGTAGAGTTTTAAGATCATAATCTGTGTGGTTTTAATGTTTAAATATTTAAATTATTATTATTTTTTATTAAAGAGTTTTACAAAAAAAGATTTTACAATACATCCCCAAAAACCACCCACCCCAAACCACCCCCCTTCCCCCCCCCACTTCCCAGAGCTAAATACAGGGTTATAGTTATAATAATCATATTCTAAGTAAAAATTATCCATAATATAAAATTAACCAAATTCATAATGTGCTTTAACTCCCCTTTAACATAGATACATACAAAGTACTAACACTAGAATTAATAACAATATCCCTCTAAAATCTACTCATAAGCTAAATGGAACTTTTTAGTCCCATATTTATTCTGAATATTTAAATTATTTTTCACCTATTTTATAAAACTTATAAGCTTATAGGGGAGGTGGATGGCATAATAAATACGCAAATAAATGAATAAATGAATGAATGAATGAATGAATGAATGAATGAATGAATGAATGAATGAATGAATGAATGAATAAATATTAGCAATTAGCGCCAGTCAATACGTGGAACACTGCTTTTAGTCAATTGTGTTTTTGAGATGGACTTCAAAGGTGTTCCGTGTTCGTTGTCAAACTATATGGGGATAAGGGCATCAGTCAGCCTAGCCAGGTTGTCCCGTTCTAGAATGATGCTCCTGGAGCTTCTTTTCTTTTGGCTTATGCCTTATGGCAGGGGTGTCAAACTCAATTTTATTGAGGGCCGCATCAGCATTGCGGTTGCCCTCAGGGGGCCGGGTGGATATGGCCAGGGTAGGTGTGGCCTACTGGGTGGGCGTGGCCAGCTCTACATCGTTCGCATCAAGGGTGCCTATGGGGGCCTGGGCAGGAGTGGGACAGATCTGAGGGTCTCTGGCAGAAGGAGGGTCTCTGGGCCAGGGCCAAGGCAGCGGGGGCCGTTCCCTCACTGTTTCCAGGATGGCTTCGCGGGCCGCATGAAACCACTTTGCGGGCCGAATCCGCCCCCCCCCCCGGGCCTTGTGTTTGACATGTCTGCCTTATGGGGAGAAATGGGGCCTAGAGAATATTCCATTGCTGATATATTCCATGGGAAATTTCTATTTCAGGCAAGCCTGACAATTTCCAAGTTGTATGAAGTTTTCTTTTTATTCCAAATAATTAAGATAGTAAAGTACATTGCAATTTCATATTATTTTCTTATTGGCTATTTTTTCTAATGTTCTGATAATGATATTTTTCTCCAGGTCAGTTTTTACTTTCTTTAAATTCCATTAGTTTTCTTCATATGCTCAAACTTCATAAAGTAGAATAGATTTCTCATAAAATAATATAGCCCAAATAATTGTGCAGACCAATCATACTCATATAGCATAGGAACATTTTTCAGAATTGTTTGCAATTCAAAATTTAATGGGATCCCTGGCTTTCAGTTTGTGTGGAGAGCTGAATTTTATAGATTCTTTATCATTCATAGGCTTTATCTGATAACACTGTGTAATTACAGCAGTGTCATACATACTGCAGTTGAAAGATTTTGATGCTGTTTGTTCCTAGTAAAATAGAGGACAACTAAGGCCTTTTTCTCCACAGAAAATTATAGTATAGTTAAATCAAATCTTTACACCCTCCACTCATTTTAATTAAATTCAGTCTCTTCTTAATTACTTTTAATCTCTCTCTCTCTCTCTCTCTCTCTCTCTCTCTTTCTCTCTCTCTCTCTCTCTGTGTGTGTGTGTGTGTGTGTGTGTGTGTGTGTGAGAGAGAGAGAGAGAGAGAGAGAGAGAGAGAGAGATGGTATTTGTAATATGCACGTAAGATGTATACCATAAACAGGCGTCCCATCCAAATCTTAATTTATGGCCCTGCCTGTGCTTAAACTGAAATTTAAGTCTGAGTCCTAAAGATTACATATGGCCTGCAAATTATTAATACTGTTATTGCTAATCATGGGGCAGACTAAGGACCTGTGCAATCTTTTGAAATCCTATCTCAGATTTTTTTAAAAAATCTGTTTGTTAGATACACTGGAAAGTGCCATACATTGAGTCCAAATAGTGATCCATTTAGACTTGTTTCATTGACAATATCTGGCAGTAAGTTTGGGGACAGACTTTTGCTTGAAAAACTCTGTGCTATGGTCCTTCGTTTATATCTTCTCTGTCTTGAATGCCAGCAGGAGCGATCATTGTCTTTCTTGCAGAACGATGATGCCAGAAGCTCTAGACTGAATTTTGGTTTATTTATTTTTCATATGCCTCTCCTGAGCTCCACATGTTATTTTTCATATGTCCATCTTGGCTCTACACGTTTCGGCTGGTTTTGCTAGTTAATTGTAGGTGCCAGAAGCTACTCACCTGCTACCCCCAAGGAATCTTATAGTGAAGTAGCAGAAAGGTGGATCTACAGTATATGTGTTCATTGCGCTCTCTACCCTCAAGCCATGATGCTACTTCTGGAACCTGGTGGAAGAAATAATCCTAATTAGCCACATCAGAAGTTTATTTTTTAAAAAAAAATTAATTGCTTTTATAAAAACATATTAAAACAAAAAATACATATAAAAAACAAAACATAACATAAACAATACAATCAACAAAAATACAAAAAGAATACTTAACTTCCATTATTCTTAATCTTTCTAATCATTTTCAGGTGACTTCCTCAAGTCCCCCCTATCTGCGTTTCATCGTAGATCATCATTAGCAATTTCTATTTCATAATTCTAAATCATATTTAATATCTATATTTAATTTCTTATCATTTAACAATCATTCTTTCATATTATCCTTAATACTAAACATTAAACTCTAAAACTGCTACCTATAATCACTTCCAAGTCCATTTCAAATTAATTAATATGACAATATTTCTTCAAATAGTCCTTAAATTTCTTCCAATCTTCTTCCACCGACTCTTCTCCCTGGTCACGGATTCTCCCGGTCAGCTCGGCGAGTTCCATATAGTCCATCATTTTCATCTGCCATTCTTCCACAGTTGGTATTTCTTGTGTCTTCCAATTCTTGGCTATCAAAATTCTCGCCGCTGTTGTGGCATACAGAAAGAGAGTAACATCTTTTTTGGGAATTTCTTTTCCGACTATACCCAATAAGAAGGCTTCTGGTTTCTTAATAAATGTGTTTTTCAACACTTTCTTTAATTCATTATAGATCTTTTCCCAGAAGTCTTTTACTATGGGGCAAGTCCACCACATGTGGTAAAAGGTTCCTTCTACAGCTTTACATTTCCAGCATTTATTATCATGTGTATGATAAATTTTTGCAAGTTTAACCAGTGTTACATACCACCTATACATCATCTTCATCATATTTTCTTTCAAAACATTACATGCTGCAAACTTAATACCCTTTTTCCACATCCTCTCCCAGTCCTCCATCATAATGTTGTGCCCCACATCATTAGCCCAATCAATCATCACTGATTTCACTTGTTCATCTTCCGTGTGCCACTCCAGCAATAAATTATACATCTTGGAAAGATTTTTTGATTTTGAATCTAACTATAACATTTCCAATTTGGATTTCTCTATTTGAAAACCTCTTTTTTATCCATTTGATACACTTCATTCATTTGGTAATATTGAAACCAATCATCAACATGATCTTTCCTCTGCTCATATGTTTCACATCAGAAGTTTAAAAAGGAATTGACCATAAGGTGGTTTTTTCCCCTCTCTCCTGATTACCATAATTGAATTTCTGATCACCAATGGCAGTCTTTTTTTTTTTGGAGGGGGTGGAGGGATGACTCCCAGTCCTGCTGTCGTTGTTTTGCTTTCCTGCACAATAATCTTTAGAAGCCTATGGATCTCTTTGGCTGTAGGTCTGACTGTTTCCTCCTTGTTCAAAAGGCCGGGACACGTCTAAAAACTGTGCAAGCCACCTATACAGAAATGTAGGAGGCTTCCTTCTACCCTTTCAGGTGGTTGGGTCCATCTATGTCAAGACTGCGTTTTCTACATGGCCCAGCAACTATTTCCAAAGTTTCAGGCAGTAGTTCTTTTCTGGAGAGAAATGCTAAGGATTGACTGTAACATTTTGCACGCGAAGCCTGTAGTCCGCTCGTAAGCTGTAATCCTGCTTGTATGCGAGAGAATAAAAACGCTAAAGAAGAAGGGTCAGGTTCACTATTATAGCGGTTTCAAGAAATAGCGCGCTCCCAGCGAGGTGCTTTTCTCTTTTTTTGTGCGTGCATGGCACCAAGAGTCTATAGATGGCCTAGGGGGAGGTATTTCTTTTAAATCATTGACAGGCATAACAGCAGATGGAAGAGTCCCTCTCAGCAGGCTTTTGCACATCATTATCCTCCCTTTTACTAATCAGTCAACACAAAATTATAATCTGCCTTATTACCTTTTCAGGCCGCCTGTGGCTTTTGTGTGGCGGAGGAGAAGCCCAGAAATTCACTGTTGTGCATTGGGAATTCAGCGTTCTGAAAGACAAACTGCGGGAGGCTAACTTTCTCTGCTTATTGCCCAAAGAAGGGATGGATGGCTGTTTTCCATCAGCAGCGTCACTCTTAATCATCTTTGCATTTCTTTGCAGGATTAACCACAACGAACGCTTGGAATTTTTGGGAGATGCTGTGGTTGAGTTTTTAACGAGGTAAGTGTTTGTGTTCAGGTGAGACACTTGGATCCACCATGCAATAAAATCAATCCCTATTCTCATCTCTTTAATCCCATTTAGTCACCGAGAACAGATAAGCAGCCCTCAAAAGATGCTGTACAGCAGCAATTCTATCCTACCTTTTTTGTTGGTTATGGAGACTTGGAATATAACTAACATTAGAGGGGAAAATGTGGTCCAGCTCTGTTTTAAACTTATAAAATGCATCTCTGGCCAGTGATTTCTGGTATGATTTCATCATTGTTAACAAGGAAACCTGCCCACCTCCAAATCTGTATCGTTTTCAAAATTATGCGGTATTTCTGATGTACCAAGCATTTAACTATACATATGCCTTTTGACGTATTTTGAGTTGAGTTTACATATTTTGGTCATTGCTCTTTTTCCTTTAGAGATAGGATAGGAAATGAAAAGTTAGACAGGGATTTGCCTAGCTTTGCTTCTGCTCTCATGCATTTTTGTTTATTTTTTTAAAAATATATCTCTATCCCTTTCAATCTCCTTTAACTAATAACCTAGAACCGAAGATTAGTATCTGTCTTTGAAATGCCTAAAGCTGAAGAATATTAGAAGGCTAAAGAAGTATACTTATCGTCCCGATGGGATGTTTCCCAAGTATTGGGTTCTTGCCTTCTCCCTCTTTATTGGCTCAATTCTTCCATCTATTGGTTTCTGAGTAATTGTGTTACATTTTGGAGATGTTACCGTAGAAGAGATTAGGAGAAGAAATATCCATAGATATTTCTGAAATTTAATACCATATTCAGACCCCAAAGCATACTAGAATGAAGTGAAAGGCTCATGTTTTTGTCCCATTAGCTGTAATTTAGAATTGCTCATAACTGTTCTGAGCAGTGGCTAGTTTAGGACCAAAATGCTTCTACGTTTATAGCCAGTAAATAAAAGAGAGATGTCTTTTGAGATGTTGTCATTTTCTTGTCATAGAACTCCTTGATCTCTGCCTATAATTTCAAGCATGATGTGAGTTTCCAAGTAAATCTCAAAACATTTCTTCTCTTTCAAAGTTTGTTATTCATTAATCCTGACCTCATAAAGGCAAGCTTGGCATTCTGCCTTATTTAGGAGCAGGCAGTCACATACATATATTCACAGTTTTTTTAAAAAATAAATCAATAAGATTACTAAGTTCCTTCCAGTTAATGGATGATCACTCAATCATTTTGGCTTTGTATGTTTTTCTAAAGTATTGAAAAATGACCGGAATAAAAGAGAAAAATCCCCATAAAATTGACTTTTCATTGCTTAGTGAAAACAGCAGCCGTTTTCTTGCTAAGTGTTATTTGTGAGAGAAGGCAATATGAAAAATAATAATAAAAACCTGAGGTTACAGCTTTCAAAACCAATTTCAGATCTCAGCTGTGTTAGGAAAAGTACCGTATATACTTGAGTATAAGCCGACTCGAGTATAAGCCGAGACCCCCAATTTCACCCCCAAAAACTGGAAAAAGTTGGTGACTTGAGTATAAGCCGATCCGCCGTTCTGCAAGCCTCCGCCGCCGGCTGCTTCGTTCCGCAGCGGAAAGAAGCAGGCAGGCTACTTCGTTCCGCAGTGGAAAGAAGCAGCCTGCTTCGTTCAGGCTGCTTCGTTCCACAGCGGAAAGAAGCAGGCAGGCAGGGGGCGGAGGAACGGAGACCCGGCGACGTTTGGGGAGGTTTGGGCGCCTCTCCAAATATCCCCAAACGTCGCCGGGTCTCCGTTCCTCTGTGCCCTGCCTGCCTGCTTCTTTCCACAGCGGAAAGAAGCAGGCAGGCAGGGGGCGGAGGAACGGAGACCCGGCGACGTTTGGGGAGGTTTGGGCGCCTCTCCAAATATCCCCAAACGTCGCCGGGTCTCCGTTCCTCTGTGCCCTGCCTGCCTGCTTCTTTCCACAGCGGAAAGAAGCAGGCAGGCAGGGGGCGGAGGAACGGAGACCCGGCGACGTTTGGGGAGGTTTGGGCGCCTCTCCAAATATCCCCAAACGTCGCCGGGTCTCCGTTCCTCTGTGCCCTGCCTGCCTGCTTCTTTCCACAGCGGAAAGAAGCAGGCAGGCAGGGGGCGGAGGAACGGAGACCCGGCGACGTTTGGGGAGGTTTGGGCGCCTCTCCAAATATCCCCAAACGTCGCCGGGTCTCCGTTCCTCTGTGCCCTGCCTGCCTGCTTCTTTCCACAGCGGAGAGGCGCCCAAACCTCCCCAAACGTCGCCGGGTCTCCGTTCCTCCGCCCCCTGCCTGCCTGCTTCTTTCCGCTGTGGAAAGAAGCAGGCAGGCAGGGCACAGAGGAACGGAGACCCGGCGACGTTTGGGGATATTTGGAGAGGCGCCCAAACCTCCCCAAACGTCGCCGGGTCTCCGTTCCTCCGCCCCCTGCCTGCCTGCTTCTTTCTGCTGTGGAAAGAAGCAGGCAGGCAGGGCGCAGAGGAACGGAGACCCGGCTTCGTTTGGGGAGGTTTGGGGAGGTGCGCGCGCACCTCCCCAAACCTCCCCAAACTTCGGCAGGTCTCCGGACGGCGGTGGCTTGGGAGAGGTGAGCGCGATCCCGGAAGCTCCAAAGCCTCGGCCGCGCACAAGTCCTCGGTAAGTTTTTTTGTTGACTGGAGTATAAGCCGAAGTGGAATTTTTCAGCCCAAAAAGTGGGCTGAAAAATTCGGCTTATACTCAAGTATATACGGTAGTTGTTTTATTTAAAGAGAAGCTCTAAAGCAGGAATGTCAAACTGCTGGCCCGCGGGCCAGGTGCATCATACTGAAATGGCACCCACCCCATTGCCGGCAATGGGGAAAAAATTGCGATACGTCGTGCGACATCATGTGACATTGTGAGTTTGACATGCCTGCTCTAAAAGTATTGTGGCATTACAGATAAAGGAGAAAAAAACTGCTAGTATCAATGCCGTCTAACAACTACTTTGAAGGAATAGTTTGGAGCTTTTGACTTGTTTCTATTAATATTTTTTTTAAAAAAAATCCTAAAAATAGTATATTGAATGACAGCTGATTCATGTTTTAATATTTTGGATTACAGGACTCGGAATGTTGGGGGGTTTGTTTCGGTGCATTTTTTTGAGACTTGAAAATTGGCACGGTGAAAGTGTAACTCCTGATGTCATTCCTGTGAATCACATAGAATCCTCACTCTAACGTTTCTGAAACCCAAAGACGAGCTCTGATGCATATTTACTGAGGAGGAAGATCAGACAGACAAACATGGAGAACATCTCTGCCTGGAGGGAATTTAATCTGCAAAAAATCCTCCCATCACCTTGTAAAGTCACAGTTAAATTCTTTCCATAAGCATCTCCTTTCCTTTCAGCAAGGGAATTTCTCCTCTCACTAAAGTCCCACTGCTTCACAACAGTGTTACTCTGATGCTACCAATCTTGGCCTGCAAATATCAGTCAATCATGGCACAACGGGAGAAAACTGTGAAGTGACTGTGAAGTTCATCAGGGGATTTTTTGTTTTTGTTTTTTTGGTCAAAAGCTAAGACTGCTTACTTTGGATTTTCTACAGCTGACAAATCCTCCAAACCCACCCTAAGAGCATGAAGCTTGAATCTGTAAAATTATTTGAGAAACAGGTCTTATCCTTCTCAGATAGTCATCCTGTTGAGCAATCTTGCCTAGGTTCACACCACAGATTTATTAGGTTAAATATACTCCCAGATAAATCTCCATATAATGAGATTGAATTCAGTGCCATCTCCTTTGAAGGAAGCGTGGCCAGGCCATGTCTCTTAAAATTCTACAATCTCATCTGATCATTTCTATAAAAACATGCAAAGAGGCCGAATAAATGTTTTTGAGTCGTTTTTTCCAGGAATTAATGTATAAGTGAGGTTAGTGATGTGCTTATAGAATCAATTTTATCTATTTCTTTTTTTAAAAAAAAATATCTCTATTCTTTTTTTAAGAAGCTTTTAGTACCTTGCAGAATTGTTCTAAAACTAAAACTCCTGAATTTAACCAAGGAACCGAGAGCCACAATACATCATGGAACTTGTTCTTTGGGCCACCCTCCTTCCCTCCCTCCCTTCCTAGATTCATGTTTTATTGACAGTACAGAGTATGAAAAAGTGTTAAAATGAAGCATTCTTATTTTATTGGAATAAGCAATAGGAAAGCTACTTCCCTGGGGCTTCTTCTAACCCTTTCAGTAATTGGATGGAAACACCAAATGCGTGGCCTGTTTTTCTACTCACTCACTTCATCAGGAAAAGAAGGGGAGTAGGGATTAAATCCCAGCGATCACGGCATTCTTCTGGATTGGTTGCCAGGATTAGGAGTGGGCAGTACTGTGCTGTGCTGCTTCCCCAAGGCTGGTTCCAGTCAATGTTTATAGGGGAGAAGTCAGCGGGTGGCTTCTGCTGTGTGGAGTGGCTGTAGGGCTCAGTGTTCCCGCCTCTCCTTTTTTTTTATCAACTACATGAAGCTGCTGGGTGAAGCTCTCCATTGGTTCAGGGTCATAAATATGCAGATGATATCCAATTAAACATCTCTGCTCTGGATCATCCAAATGATACTGTAGAGGTTCTGTCTTGGTGACTGGAAGCTGTGGGACTGGATGAAGAACAATAGGGCTCGACTCAACCACAGTAAGATGAGGCTTTGTGTTTTAGAACCCCTGGTTCTGTGGACATTCCATGTCTTGTTCTAGATCGGGTTACACTATCCTGGGCAGTCTGGGTTTCCTTCTAGACTCGCAGCTTCTGCTTGAGGAGCAGGTAGCAGCCATGGCAAGGGGCCCTTTGCCCAGCTTGGTATTGTATGCCTGTTGCAGCCATTGCTGGACTGCTAGGGGAGGGGTTGTCCTTTCACAGTCACCCATGATGTAGCCCCAGATGGATTACTGCAGTGTGGTCTACATGGGACTGCCCTTGAAGAGTACTTGGAAGCTTCACCCGGTGCTAGTCATTTGGCAAATGTGACACTTCTGCTCTGTGAGCTGCTTTTGTCTGCAATTCAAGGTGCTGTTAGTTATCTTCAAAGATCATCACAGCTTGGAGCTGGGTTACTTACCGAAATATCTCTTTTCAATGATGTTTACCCATCCTGTTAGTTCTGGTAGGAGAAGCCTGTTTCAACTTTTGTCTTCAAGAAACAGTCATCTGTCAGGAGGACATTTTTTTCTGCTGTGGCGCCCACCTTTGGAATTTCCTCCCCCTCCCCTCTAGAAATTAGCTTTGGTCTGACCCTTTTACAAGGCACTAAAAGAAAAAATCTTATCCTTGTCACTGAACTGGGGTCCTGATTGTATGGGTGGGCTCCTGTCAT
Source organism: Vipera berus (assembly GCF_964194415.1). NCBI lineage: Eukaryota > Metazoa > Chordata > Lepidosauria > Squamata > Viperidae > Vipera > Vipera berus. The sequence continues at coordinate 140,719,406 of NC_138204.1, read as the reverse complement.
GGCCGAGAGTCTTCTCGATTGCTGTTTTTATGATATTTTCTTGCTTTTAACTCTGGATGTTTTTGTTTCTTATTCTGTTTTCATTGTGAGCCACCAAGTATATGAGATGGGTGACTGTAAATTTACTAAATAAATAAATTAGGAAAGAATTGTATCACTAATCTTTTTCATATGATGCCTGCCCATCTTTGTTTTTTTAAAAAAAAAACTATTGACAATAAAATCTTTATTCTACTATATTGAAATAGTTTCGAGGCTGGCAGAGTTTAGGAATGTACACTACCTCTGCAGAAATCAGATAGAAGTAAATTTGGAATGATTATTTCCTTGATAGGAACATATATCAGCAATTGAGAGTATATAGATGATTATGTGATTTTTATCTTTATTTCCAGTGTCCATCTGTACTATTTGTTCCCAAGCTTGGAGGAAGGAGGATTAGCAACATACCGCACTGCCATTGTTCAGAATCAGCATCTTGCAATGCTGGCTAAGGTATATATGGTTATTATTGCATCTTGGTTTATGATAGCTATAATGTCTGGCTAATAGGTTGATTCAGCCCACCCCTTGCCTTTTTTGCAAAGCCTTTGTATGCAGATTAACTTTTGAGTTTTGTGTTTTTGAAAGTAGCATAAAGTAGCACACAGTTGGTGCTGCACTGCCCTGGGTAGATCCTTCAAATCATGAGACTCGATCTCTAATATTATCACAAAGGTTTAGTTAGTTATAGGGGCTTAAGGGAGACAAAAATGCTTTCTACTATGTAAATTTTGCAGTGATCATAAGGAATTTAATATATTCTGCATGTTGGTAAAATAAATAGGAACTTATGGAAGGCACTCAATTGCAGGTGAGTCAGTTTATGATTCAGAACATAAAATCTGGTTTTTCCTAATGTCTTGTTCCCAACTCATGGAATCTCCTGATTAGCCATTGCTTGTGATTCTAAAATCTAAAATACCTGGAAGACATCAAGTGTGTTCTCAACCATAAGTTGCAGGAGTAGAACTGAACTCTTTTCTATGCAGGTCATATTTTATGACCTGGTCTATCAACCTGTTGAAAAGATCTTAATAATTTCCAATATGTCTATGGAAAGTGATTATGAATGAAGGTGTGTCTTTCCCAAGAAATGGCTGAAAGTGATGAGAAATCACTTTCCATCACAAACTCTTAAGACTAAATTATGTTATTAGGAACTGCTAAAATATTTCCGTAATGAAATGTTGGAATGCAAAACCTACTCTAAATAGATCAAATTGAGAAGGTCAGAACTGTCAAAGTGAGTTTGAGCAACTATGCAATTGCCCTATTGATGACATGGTCTGATATTTCAGCCTTCAGAAGAGGCACCTGAAAGCTCCTAGTTGGGGTGCTAAAATATAAAGTTAGGTTTGGTAATTCACATATAACTCAAGACACAGTTGACCCAACTTAAAACAGAATAGGAAAAAAAAGAAAAAAATGTTTCTTTTGCTAGTTATTTATAAACATCTGGCCTCTTTATTGATATTGTGCTTTAAGGACCTTTGGAGTTCTTGATGTTCTCTGATCTTGGTTGTTCTCTGCAAACGTTTCATTACCATCTAAGTAAAATCATCAGTGGTAGTCATGATGTTATCTTGTTGGATAATGAAACATCTGCAAGCAAACAATCAGGCTTGTAGAGCACCAAGGATTCCGCAATTCAACCCTGAGCTATAGATATTCTCTTCTATTAAGGAACATTGTTACTTTTGTGTATATAAATTTATATATAATATACTATACATACTGTAGTATATTTTATTACCGTATATTTTATTATAGTATTTTTTGTTATATTTGGTATTCTTCTCAACCCCATTAATAGCCTTCATTAGCATTTCCTTCTAATTGCACATTCAGGGGACCCCAATTGACTATGGCAGTTAGGATGGCAATTGACTATGTACTGTAGGATGGAATGTAGGGGTGATCAACCTGGGTGTATCAAATTGCTGAAGGTTGTCCCTGAAAATTTAGTAAGTAAAGTTTTCCCCTCACTATACCTGCAAGTAAGAGCTTTAAATAGTATCAGTAGATCAGTTAGTGGATGGCCCTCAGAATGGCAAATACAGTTCAATATAAGAAGCAAAAAGAAATTTATGTTGGTGCTCAGGAATATCTAAATATCACACATATATTAGTGGGATCTGCGAGAGCAGTGAGTGTTTAGGAAAGAGATCTTGAAATTTGGAATAAAGAGGTCCGTGAAAATATCAACGCGGTGTGTGCAGCTGCTCTAAAAGACAGAGCCAGGAGGTGGAGTTAAGCATGTCATTAGCTTAAAGTCATTACGTTGCCTCAGATGGTCCAAGTACAACCCCTCTAGAATTCTGCTAACCCTTATCTGGCACCAATTTAGTACTGAACTTTAGTTGATTAGATTCTGGTATATAGCCTTGAACAATGAATCCTTTTTGAAGTGCAACTTAATTTTTGGTCCTGGTCCTTTGCTTCTGGCAGAATTCCACACACAAGACTATTAGGAAGGGAATTAAAGCAGCCAATATGCCCTTACATCAGTTTTGGAGAATTATCATCTCTTCCCCCACTTTCTTGGAATTATATGATATTTCTGGTCAGCACATTTTAAATATAATTGTAGAATTCAAAAAAGGTGCAACACAGCAGAACCAAAATTATTAGAGGGCTAGAACATCTCCCTTAGTCATGAGGAAAAATGGTAGATTCTTGATATTTATCTGGAGTAAAGTTGAATGAAGCGATCTATAATTTGGAAAATTTGGAGCATGTGAGCAGAGATAACTCCAGGCTGTGGGCAGAGTTGATCTGCAACACTGCATTCTAACCACTGCGCCCCCAAAGCTCCTCTCTTCCTGCTATGGAAGCAATTTGAATTCTGGCCTCTCTCCTTGAGTCCTGATTTTGTTTGCTTGGAAATGATTCCCACTAACAATCCTTCTAAGTACCACCATAATACAAGAGCCTGCCTTCTGAAAAATTTATGGGGATGCTAGATGATACTGAAAGCGTCAAAGTGACTTGCTTACAACTGAAAGAGTTTTCGATTGATCTTTCAATTTACTTTCCCTTAACCGGTGCCACTTATGCTCCCAAACATACATAGTTCATTGATTTCCCCTTTCACTCCTTAGATGCCTCTAAGTCCCCTTCGCTCAATTTTAATCATCTCTCCCCACCTTTTGCCAGATGTCATTGTTCTTTATCCTTGTGAGCATTTATTCTGAAGCTATTGTTTTCTGACTGTCATGAACATCATTAATACGAAGCAGACAGGTTTACATTTTTATCCTCGTGCCAGATTTATACCCCTTGGTTCAAGGGTGTAAATAGGAAGTTGTTCTGGTAATTGTCTTTCACCCCCACATTGAGGATTCATTTTGCATTCTGAGCATGCAGCAATGCAAAAGCCTTGGTGGAGCAGTGGGCTAATGCCTCCTTAAGTAACACCAGCTGCCTGCAATTAGTGCAGGTTCGCATCCCACCAGGCTCAAGGTTGACTCAGCCTTCCATCCTTCCGAGGTAGGTAAAATGAGGACCCAGATTGTTGGGGGCAATTAAGCTGACTTTGTAATAATGCCACTTGGGGGTGTGTGTGAAAGCCCTAATAAGCAGGCATATACATAGAATGAAGGCTACTGCTAAGCTTGTAAGCCGCCCTGAGTCTTCGGAGAAGGGCGGGATATAAATGGAATTAAAATAAAAAATAAAAAATAAAAAAGGAGAGGTTTCAGAGGACCTGGGTCCCCTCCCCCTTGGTTAGTTCTTCTTATATACTTGCTATAGTCCAGCTGTGGGAGGGTTTGATTATCTTACTAGATTTCAAAAGAATACTGGAATCCTTCTGTCATGTCTGCTTTACCTGCTTGTCTACTCAAACCTGATTTGTCTCAAAATTGACACAGCTCACATTTAGATCTGTGTTAAGTGCGGATATTTAGTTTCCTCTGATTTGTCCCTACAAAGTTCCAGAATGACATCACATGCAAACTCTACGAGAGAGGGGGCTGGGTGATCGGATTATTTCCATGCTTCGTACTGATAAAAGATGGCAAGACACACTTTGCTCAGCCTGGTTCCTTCCTGGAGATAGTTTAGGTGCTTCAAGGATAGGGTAATGTCTGAATCAAATTTCACTTGGATTTTTGTGTATTTTGGATTCTATATCCAAAAAGAGTTGGTTCAAACTCTTTATTTTAAAGAAAACCAAGTAATTACATGTTCGTTCAGCCTTTTTTCAGCATCTGAATTGTTTTCCTTGAACCTGTTTGGCATTACTGATTGTGAGTTTATAGCCACGGAAAGTAAAATTGCCACTAACTTTCACTAGAAGAACATTGTCAAAAGTACATATTTCTATATGTTTAGTTTAAAGCAGACATGTCAAACACAAGGCCTGGGGGCCGGATCCGGCCCGCGAAGTGGTTTCATGTGGCCCGCGAAGCCATCCTGAAAACAGGGAGGGAACGGCCCCCACTGCCTTGGCCCTGGCCCAGAGACCCTCCTTCTGCCAGAGACCCTCAGATCTGTCCCACTCCTGCCCAGGCCCCCATAGGCACCCTTGATGCCAACGATGTAGAGCTGGCCATTCCCACCCAGTAGGCCATACACACTCTAGCCACACCCACCCAGTAGGCCACGCCCACCCTGGCCATACCCACCTGGCCCCCTGAGGGCAACCACAATGCTGATGCGGCCCTCAATGAAATTGAGTTTGACACCCCTGGTTTAAAGCGATTGGCCATAGGGAACTCTTGCTTCTCTGCCTCTATAAAGTAGACTCCAAGAAAAGAGAAAGGCGATACAGTGTTTTCTAAGCCTACATCTGCTGATCTTTTTTTGAATACTGGCCCTTCACTGTTATGGCCACATGTGAGCTTGTATTTTATTATTCATTTCATTTTATTTTATTTTATTATTTTATTATTTTATTTTATTTTATTTTCCCCACCTTTATTATTTTTACAAGTAATCCAAGGCGGCAGACATATCCAACACCTTCCTCCTCCTGTTTTTCTCACAACACCAACCCTGTGAGGTGGGTTGGGCTGAGAAAGAGTGACTGGCCCAAGGTCACCCAGCTGGCTTTCATGGCTAAGGTGGGACTTGGAACTCATGAATCTCCTGCTTTCAAGTGGAACTAAAAATGCCACTGTTGTGAAACAATCGCAGCAGTGGTGGAGTCCGAATCCAAAGACAAAAAGAGGTGATTCGTCCCTATGAAAACCAAAGAATACTTTGCTCTTTAAAGAAGATAAATAGTCTCCTTTTCTGCTTTGCTCTGAAAATTCTCACCTCGAGAACAGTCTCCTCCTGGAATCTTGCTTATGAAATGACTTCCTAGTTAGTAGCACCTACCTAAAGATTTAAACGTTTAGCTTAGCAAAACACAGCATTCCACATGTCCATTTTATGTCTCCTTTCTGTACATGTTAAATATGTCTAATCCTAAATTAAGGAACATATTTATGATATAAGGATGTGGTAATTTTTAATCTGTTTTATACTAATCTATTGCATCTACTACTATCCCCCACCCCCAAATATTTGGCCATCTTGAATAGAGGGAACAAAAATGAAAAAAAAGAAACTACCATTTTCCAAACTAGGATGGGATCAGGTAATAAACCCCAAATAAAATTTACATTGCTGGTGTTGATTCTATAAATAGCTTGTCTCTCTTTAGAATTGCCATTGTACTAGATATGTGATTTTTTTTTTTGTAATGCTGTGTTCTCTGTAGATTTTTCAACAAATTCTTCCCCAAGCTGAAAGGTATTTTTGTATGTTTATGTGTGTTAGAGATGCAGATAGTTAAGAGGAGAAAGAAGTGGGAAAACTGGAGGGAATTCTCCTAGGTTTAGGTCTTTCTTCTTTTTTTCCTAAAAAAATCAGAGTAAAACCAAAACTCCAAAGGAGATATTTTACTTTCACATAATGAAAGCAGTAAGCCCTGCCGCTAAGATACAGCTATTCTCTTCCCCCTCTTTCTATTAACTTCTGCTAGGAAGATTTATTTAGAGTATCAGAGAATTACAGTTCCTGTACACAAGCCAATAGAACTCTCCAGTGCAATAGCAACACACATTTCTGCTCAGAGCAGCAGTGCTGCTCTCACAAAAGAACAAAGGAGGATTCAATGCCTGTTTGCTTCCTCTTGAGTTTGTCTGTTGATAACTTTTTTTCTACAAGTGGTAGAACTCCATAACATGATAATGGTTCCTTCCTTCCTTCCTTCCTTCCTTCCTTCCTTCCTTCCTTCCTTCCTTCCTTCCTTCCTTCCTTCCTTCCTTCCTTCCTTCCTCCCTCCCTCCCTCCCTCCCTCCCTCCCTCTCTCTTTCTTTCTTTCTTTCTTTCTTTCTTTCTTTCTTTCTTTCTTTCTTTCTTTCTTTCTTTCTTTCTTTCTTTCTTTCTTTCTTTCTGATTCATGTTTCTTAGTATTCCCCAGCTTCTGGAATTAATTCCCCCCATGGGTTTTTTTGGACCTGTATATCAGTACGAGTGAAATAAAAATGAATTTTATATATTGTATTGAAGTTAGACGATGACCTTGAAGAGTAAAGGGAAGTATGGTGTCTGTTCCTTGATCTGCTCTACCTTACGGGACTGATATCCACGGTATATATCCATTTCTCCCTTAATTTCCATTTTTTAAAAAAGAAAGAAAGAAAAATTCCAGAATGTTTCTGAAAATCGTGCATTTCTAATGCTTGTGCCTCAAAAGTGATGTGGAAAAAAGTGTTTTAGACCTTATACAAGGACAGAATCTCCCCCTTGATCGTTAAAGCTGCCTAACTTTTTTCAGATCCTTGCATGAGCTTGAAAAAAAAAGTGCTGCTTCTTTAAGTTTACTCATTCTGGTTCACGTGACATCTTTGGAGGGGTTTGCCCAATGTCACATAAGAATTTGTCTTTAATTAATGCATGGGGAGATGATTGACTTTAACAAGATCCAAATGATTTGCAGACTACGTACAACCAACCCTATTTAGTATTTTAGAACTGTATGTTTCTGTTACGCAATCACGTCAATGTAATATTTTTAGGGAGTGAACAATGAAATACATTGATCAATAGAAATATACAAAAGTGCAGAGTGAACTCTTCTAATGCATACAGGAAATAAAGATACAGATGACTAAATCACTTTCTAATATATAGGAGAAATGAATGACAGTAGAAACCCAGTAAGTTTTCTAGGCCAGAATTACCATAAATTGCACACTCCTTTTCATTTGAAAAGAAGATAACCAGATAACATGATTTCTAATCTACATTTCAAAAGAAAGAAAAAGCCTAGGTGGAGCTGTGGAGTAAAGTATCAGTACCTTTGAAAGAGATGCTTGAAAGTTTGCCTGATTTTTATTTTTTTTTATTTTTGAGAGAGAGAAAAATATTGCTAGGATCTATTTACATAAATGGTAAGGTGTTCTATAATTTTGCTTTTATCCCTGCATTTTTAAGTTTCAATGCATGTTTTTCAGCAAATAAAAGCATATAATATAATGATATTGTCTGCGTTTCTACCAAACAATTTGATTTTTTTTTCTTCTTAAAAATCTGATAATTCTGATTCCTTGCAAACCATGATTTGCAAAGTAGGACTAAGCTATAAAGTGCTTTATTTGTTTCTGGTTTGGCAAGTTCTACAAACAACCATTATGGGTTCATAATTATAGTTTAGTAAAAATAATATGGTTTTATTTAGTTACGGTAATCGCTTCCTTTTCCCTCCTCTGATTCTTTTACTCCTACCAGAATCATTGGTTCCGTATTGAATGGATATTAGCTCAAACTAATATCTGTCATCATAATAACAAATCCAATTCTGTCAGAAGCACAGTATGCAAATCAGTTTCAAACTGTAGTCACAGATTCTGATTTAAGGGGCAACATGTGTTTCAATGAAACAGTCATGAAAACTTTTTGATGTATGTTAATACTAAAAGAGAAGGCAGTGATTGGTTTGGAAATAACATTAAGCCAATTTTTATTACTTCAAGTCCAAAGCTACTTTTGCATATGAGCAAAATAATTGTGGAATACTCAGCCAATACTCACCTTCCCCCATTACTGGAAGGGGGGGATACCTACAAGAAGGGAGCCAACAAATGTCTACCAAGAACTTGACAGGTTTCTAGAGTAACTTGTAATGCTCCATAGTTAGGAGGCAAGATTCATAATTACCCATTTTTTAAAAAAAATGTAATTCATCGCAAAAAATAATTGTGGTTTATTTTTTTGATGTGATTTTGTACTTATATATGAAAGAGAGAAAACACCCCCCCCCCTCCCAAACCACATTATGGCTTAACCTCATATGTGAAACAGAGAGTTGTGCTTGGCACTAAATGTGAATTGTGCCATTGATTGAGTTGGTTTCAAGCACAACTTGATGTAAACTTATTTCCATGGACCTTATAAGAAAAACTAAAAATTAGCTCAGCATCTTTGGATGTTAGATGTATTGATTGAGCTGTAGCCTGCTTTTCTGCTATGGTGAGTACTCAGGGTGACTAACTGCTTTTAAAATTCCTCAGGATAAAGTTATTGAAAATAACTGCTTTGCTGAGGAAGGCAGACTGTAATGAAATAGGGTGAATCCCTACACTGACCACCAAAATGAAGTAGCATGCATCCAGAATTTGCATGTAGGTAAAGTCTGATCCAAACTGTAGTCTTGATCCTTGCCTGTTGAACTTTGATCATGGCAGTTAAAATTGGGAGAGGTGAGTTGCATCTTCCACCATCTGGCTCCATCAGCTAAAATTAACGTCAGCTTTGGGATGGATGGATAGGTGGATGGATCTTAAAAGCGGATAAATACCCTTAATTAACTAATAACTCCTGATACTTTCTCTTCTTTTCAGGTTATATTCAAACCAGAAAGTGAAGATGACAATGATGGCAATTCCACAGTCCTACTAAATTAATTGCTAATAAATCATGTACAAACCATGATTTAATCTTGGACTTAAAAGCTGACGTTAATTTTAGCTGATGGAGCCAGATGGTGGAAGATGCAACTCACCTCTCCCAATTTTAACTGCCATGATCAAAGTTCAACAGGCAAGGATCAAGACTACAGTTTTAATTTAGTAGGACTGTGGAATTGCCATCATTGTCATCTTCACTTTCTGGTTTGAATATAACCTGAAAAGAAGAGAAAGTATCACGAGTTATTAGTTAATTAAGGGTATTTATCCGCTTTTAAGATCCATCCACCTATCCATCCATCCCATTTTTAATTATAAATTGTTTCAAAGGATCAGTTTCTCATTGGCACAGGAATTACATTTTAATTTCTTATTAGTTGTGGTGCAAATAATTTTGCCTGCCTTCCCTGCTGGAAGTACATTAGAACCAAGCACTTGCCAAGATTTCAAAGGTTCCAAATAATAGCTCCAAAGCAGGTGCATAACACTACATAAATCAGTTAAACACTTCATTTCAGTTCAGCACAGAGGTTAATATATACGCCCAGTTATATAATTAAAAATCAGAAAAATTAACGTTCTCATTTTCATATGAAAGTCGCAACTTTGAAAGGAATATCCTTGGAATTTGATTGTTTCATTACACTTTAATAATTAACACACCAATTTGTTTGAAAATGGAATTATCAAGGCCTTCCTCTTAAAGTGTAAACCAAACCTGAGTTGATTTTAGTTGATAGTACAAAATTTACTCTTCCCCATAAGCACATACACTAGGTGCTTTTAATCATCCGTTAATGTCGCCATTAATCTGCATTATACAATTTGATTATTCCGTTCTGTCAAGTAGGATATTTTTCAGGAATAAATAACCCCAAATATTGAACAGAATCAGAACACTTGTGTATTTATTATTTCATAATAGATGCTTAGATGTCGGATTGTTAAAATGTTTACCGATAATTAGATACTGAGCAGCATGGCAAAAATTCATAAAGCCAGATGCTTTAATAAAGCCATCCTGCTTGCGTTTGAGAGCTATCTGGAACCCACTTCTAGTTGGGATTGAGATCAATACCTTCTCAGTCTAAGCCAGGTGAGTAGAGCTGTGGCTGGCTCAGCACAGGCTCTGTGCATTTAAGGATATGCTTTCTGTTCTGTCTCCTTGTCTAAGGAGGACTGTTGCGATCGGTACATGGAACTTTGCCAGTTGCAATTCCTATGTTTGTTCCCAAGCCATTTTCTATACCCACTCTCGCATTTTCCTGAACATAGGTAAAGGTAAAGGTTCCCCCACACATGTGTGCTAGTCGTTTCCGACTCTAGGGGCCGGTGCTCATCTCCGTTTCAAAGCCGAAGAGCCAGCGCTTGTCCGAGGACATCTCCGTGGTCATGTGGCCGGCATGACTAGATGCCAAAGGCACATGGAACGCTGTTACCTTCCCACCGTAGTGGTCCCCATTTTTCTACTTGAATTTTTACATGCTTTCGAACTGCTAGGTTGGCAGAAGCTGGGACGAGTAACAGGCGCTCACTCTGTTACGCGGCAGTCGGGATTCGACCCGTCAAACTGACAACCTTCTGATCGACAGGCTCAGCGTCCTAACCCACTGAGCCACAACGTCCCTTTCCTGAACATAACAAGCCTAGATTTTTGCCTACCCATCTTGTCCAAGAATATATACATACTTTTAAAAATAAATGCAAATGTTGATTTCCAAAATTAACCTCAGAGGTTTTGTTAAGGACTTTACAGACATTCATATATAGGCTGAAAATGTTGATATTTAAATGACCCTGAATAGGCCCAGTCTGGGTAAAATTTCTCCATCAAAATCAACATGGGAGCAGGCATATAGTTGTGTTCTGGATAAATGAGGTTCATACATAGTGGCAAACTGGTAATGTAATGTTTAAAGTATTAGGGAGACCCACATTCAAGTCCAACTTCAACCATTAGTGCAGGGGTGTCAAACTCTCAACGTCACGTGACGTGTCACGACATATCGTGACTTTTTTTTCCATTGCTGGCAATGGGGTGGGCGTGGTTTCACCATGATGCATCTGGCCCACGGGCCGGCAGTTTGACACCCCTGCATTAGTGGATGGCTTTGGACCAATCATTAAACCTTCTTTACAATACAAGCTTGTTTTTGCGGGGGGGGGGGAATATAAGAGGATGGGCATATATGTTGTATACACTGTTTTGAGAGCCTGAATAAAATAAATCTTTAAAAATAGGTTAAGCATACCAGGAATATTGTCGCAATTGTGTTATCCCGATTCCTTGTTTACTTACAGTATTGTCACTTAGGGAAATGAGACTCAAAGAGACAAATTTAAAGTAGGCTTGTATTTATTATATTTCAACCCACGATGTTGTTATCCATCATTTAAAAACATTTTAGTGGCTCAACCTAATGTTTGGAGTGTTGTGAGATTAATGCAGCATTTCTGCCAGTTTTAGCTCAGCATCCACTACATTGATCAAAACATGATGCAAATTATAATAATTAATGCAAGCCAACAGGTCAATTAAGTATGTCTCTGGCTCACAATACCTTTTCCATTTGACCTTCTTTCTGAAAAAGATCACTGTATAAATCCATACATAATCCTGTTTGTGCCTGTCTTTCTTCGTGATGTATATGGTGCATTCTTTCGGACATCTGTCATTTTACAAAATAACCTGTCTTGGTGTTTTGTAGAAGCTGGAGCTGGATCGTTTTATGCTTTATGCTCATGGACCTGATTTATGCCGAGAATCAGACCTGCGACATGCAATGGCCAACTGCTTTGAAGCATTAATAGGTAAGAAAACTGTGCTGTGGCTTTGGTGTATTTTAAGTTTCCTCTTTGTCAATGAGGATTCTGTTCAGATTCTTAAGAGGATTTCATACTCATTTGAAAGGAATGGGTAACTTATTGCCCCGGAGAGACCCTAGCTTATTTTTTGCAGTCTCTGGCATTGTTGTCCATACCATCACATTTTGACCAGGCTCAATTCAGTTTATGATATTTTGATGCAGAAATACATGAACTTTGTAAAGGAAATTCTAACTTTTGAAAAGAAAAGAAAAAAAGCGGGGTGGGGGGATTCGCACAAAAATCCTAAAAAAAATGTAAAATATCATTTCTGTAGACATAAATTTAGCTATATTTGCTTGTCATTAGTATGCTAAATGTATCTCTTAACCACCACCACCCTTTCTAAAAAATATTAAGATTTCCTATTGAAATTGCTGGCCAAGACCTTAAAAATGAATTAAGGAGGTCACTTTAGTTCTCTTTTAGAAACAGCATGGGGAGTATTGGCAAATTTATATAAAAAATAAGGCACTTGTTTAAATGCTTACTGTACTGATGTGAACCAATTGTTTCCTGCTTGGTCCAGACATAATGAGGACACTTTTAACATCAGCCAGAAATGAAATTTTGAACGTATGTGCTAGAGAAGCACTCAACCCTGAACTCTTTCTCAACTTCATAAATAATAGTTGATGAAAGTCAAATTCCTGATTCTGAGGTTAGCTAGAACGTAGATTACCTTCTTTGTGACTTGATCCAGCAAGGTAGAATTAGATCAGACTTTTGTTGTACAACAGTGAGGAATTAGATTAGACTTCTGCTGCATGAGCAAGTGTTAAATACGAGATGATCACAGCATTTATGTTGAACTGAATCATTTTAAAAATAAATTGCTGTGGTGGGACCCAGGCTGCAATCCTGTGTGCACTTACCAGGGTGTGAACTTCATGTTTAAGATTTATTGTTATGCGTGATACTATAATTTCTAAAGTGCTTTCAAAACAAATGCCATGCACCAGGTGAAAATCAGCAAGTCTTGTCTGCCGGCTTATAATCTCACACACAAAGAAAAATAGCAAAGGAATGGGAACATAATAGAAAGGGAATGGAAGAAAATTAGCTAATGGGTAAAGGGCCAGAGAGTACAAATGCATCTTGAGAAGCAATTTAAAAATAAAAACTGATGCGGGCGTTCCAACATCAAGAGACATGTCATCCCAATATGAGATATAATAGGAGAAAAAATGGAGCAAATGACACATTTTCAGAGGGACGAGGACTAAAATACCTCAGAAGAAAAGAACAAGAAATGTGTACCATTAGCCACTTACCTGAGAGAAACAGTGGAATTTCTGGATATATATACTTGGAGTGCCCTATAAAGATGGATTTGATAGTGGTTCTCCAGTTTTGATGGTCTTTTGGGATGGGGTTGATAACCCGTGATGTCTGGCATCTGGGGAGGGGGTGGGGAGGTGCGGGGGATAGCATCCTTGGATGTAGCAGAAAAAGATAGCTATGAGAAGAATGCAGAGCATGTGCGCATACGGTAGTGGCCAAAATTGTGGAAAATTTTGGGAAAAGTGTATTTTTGAGGTTTGATGGCTAATAACACCACTTTTTTTGAGTAGTACCATAAAATTATATATCAATGGAAAGATAATTTAATCAAGAATGTAATGCAACAAAGTTTGTTCAATTATCTGTACCGTATTCTATGAAATGTTATAGCCAAATAACCAGAAAAAGGAAGCACAACTTGCTTAGGTTGATATCAGGTAGTTTTCTTTCATCTGATTGTTGTCAATGAGCACAAGTGTTTAAGAGAGCCAATCAGGTGTCATTTTGTTTTGGCAATGAACCAATCATCACGGTAGGATTCAGTTATTGATGTCATGTATTGAAGCTGAGAGGAGGACATTTGTTAGTGTGTTATGTGATCGCCATCAAGTTGGTTGAGGTTTTTTTTTTCTTTCATTTAGTGAGCTTGTTAAACGTAATAAAATTAAAGTAATGGTGTAAAGAGTTGACTGGTTGCCCAGAAAGCGATGTAAAATAGTATTATTAAGTGAACAAGGCTAGAGTTATAAAGAAATTAGAAGAAAAATTGATGGAAACTTAACCAAAGGTGGCATTTCTACTGTACACTTTTCCCAAAAGGTTTTCACAATTTTGGCCACTACTGCACTCATGCCTCTGTGTGTGTGTGTGTGTGTGTGTGCGTGCGCGCGCACACACACACACACAAATACAGTCATGGCCGAAATTGTTGGCACCCCAGAAATTTTCCAGAAAATCAAGTATTTCTCACAGAAAAGTATTGCAGGAACACATGTTTTGCTATACACAAGTTTATTCCCTTTGTGTGTATTGGAACACAATAAAAAAAGGGAGGAAAAAATGCAAATTGGACATAATGTCAAACAAAACTCCAAAAATGGGCTGGACAAAATTATTGGCACCCTTAACTTAATATTTGGTTGTACACCCTTTGGAAAAAATAACTGAAATCAGTCGCTTCCTATAACCATCAATAAGCTTCTTACACCTCTCACCTGGAATTTTGGACCACTCTTCCTTTGTAAACTGCTCCAGGTCTCTCTTATTGGAAGGGCGCCTTTTCCCAACAGCAATTTTAAGATCTCTCCACAGGTGTTCAATGGGATTCAGATCTGGACTCATTGCTGGCCACTTCAGAACTCTCCAGCGCTTTCTTGCCATCCATTTCTGGGTGCTTTTTGACGTATGTTTGGGGTCATTGGCCTGCTGGAAGACCCAAGATCTTGGACACAAACCTAGCTTTCTGACACTGGGCTCTACAGTGCGACCCAAAATCCTTTGGTAATCCTCAGATTTCAATGCAGGGTGGTTTCAGGCAGTGAATGGCCTGCTGGCTTTACCAGCCAACAATCTTCTTGAGCATAAGACAGGGAGAAGTCCAGGATACATCTCATAATTTCTGTTATTTGCTGTAAAATGCTTCCAATAGAGGATTACTGTTTGTTTTGATTATCTGGACAACTTCTAGATGGCAATATCTATAACATCATTTCATAGGACTATCAATCACCCAGGAGATTGATGGTCCTATTGGAGAAATAGAAATTTGATGTACCTACGTCAAACGTATCCTCATTCCTCCAGAGGTCAGCCTGGTGATTGAACAGCTGATTTGAAATGAGAAGCAGAGAAACCCAATCCAGAAAGTTCTCGGTGCTATTGTACCTCTGAATCTTTCTCCTTCCTGAAACCAATTGCTTGTACAGAGTGGCTTGTGTCTCCTACCCTGTCTTACATATTGTGTGTGAGATAGTGGTATATCTCACATGGTTTCTCTATTTTTTTTCTCTATCTCTCCAACATATCCACCATAATGTACACCCCGCCAGGCAGCAGGATTCCTGGTTGATAGACCTTTCTTTATACTTATCTCTTGGGAGTTTGATATACCAGTGCAAAGAGGCCTAGACCAGACAGCCAATCTTTCTCACAACCAAATTTAAAATGATCACAGAGGCAGAGCAAAATCAGGAAAGGAGCATTTCTTGGCCAATTGTACAGAATGGTTCTATGGGTCTGATCACATAATCTCTGTGGTACCCAAGATTATCAGTATGTGAAGTTTTGTGTATAAAGAAGAAGGGAAAATACTACTTTCAAACTAGATCAATTTGATAACTCTAGGTGGCTTCAGGAATTGTCTGGGAATAGTAACTCAAGTCTTAGTCATCTCCTATAAATTCAAGCAGGTCCTAAGGAGCATTTAGAAGCTGTCCAGAATTCAATAGAGAAAACAAGCTGTGGCATTCTATGATATGCCTGTATAACACTTTTGTTACATGAGCTGCACTGGTTCTCAATAGTGCAGTGAATGCAGTTGAAACTGTTAGTCATCACCATTAAAGCCCCTCAAGGTGCAGGGCCAGATTATGTGTGGGACCCCCTGTCTTACACGTCTGCTCATCACACTAGGACAGGGGTCTTCAAACTTGGCCCTTTCATGACTTGTGGACTTCAACTCCCAGAATTCCTCAGCCAGCATGCCTGGCTGAGGAATTCTGGGAGTTGAAGTCCACAAGTCATGAAAGGGCCAAGTTTGAAGGTTCCTGCACTAGGGCCAGCAAGTCTCATGTGCTCCAGATCATGCCTGTCATATAGTGCTGCCTTGTGAGACCTAAACATTGTGCCTTCTTCGTCTCTGCACCTGCCCCAAGGAAACAACAGTTTCCTAGAGATGCAGTCGGCACCGATCCTCTTGGCCTTTCATTAGGCATTGAAGATAGGCATTTGGATCATATGTTGAATGAATCCTGTTGGTTAGTTTTTAGTTATTTTTTTTTTTCAGTGATTGAAATGAAATGAAACTTTTTTTTCTACCCTAGGCATGTAGTATATTATGGTTTTATTGTATAGTGTTTGTCTTTTGTTCCTTTGCTTCTAGTTTTTTGAAAGCTACCTAGAATCACTATGGTGAGATGGGTAGTTACACACATACATGCCCCTCAGAAACAGTAAAGCATCTTTGTATCATAGGAAGCAGGACATAAGGATGAGCTTTAAATAGTGGAGTTTCAGTAGAATTCTGTAAGGAAAAGAGATCAAACAAGGAACTGCAGGAGCCAAAGTAATAAAAAGTTCTAAGGAGCAAAATGAACTAGCAGACATGAGATTAAGTGAAAGAATCAAGGTGGATATTAAAAATCTCCCATTATAAGAATGGTAGAGTAAATAAATAAGAGGGGAGGGACAAGAAAGGGTTCAGGCCAAGAGACAGCAAAAGCGTACAAGCCAAGATTTTTTTTATATATATAAAATATGGCAGCTAGGAGGTATTTCCTCAAATTTAATGGAGATGTAGATGAACATGGCAGATATATATGGGTATTTTATTTAGCGTATGGCTGGTCACACACAGAATTAAAAGCACTTCATATTTACAAGTTAGAACAGTTAAAACAATTTTTTTTAAAAAAGAAGCAATTATAAAACCTAAGAGGAAAGCAGAAATAACATTTCATAGTTTAATGTCGAGTTTGGAGATCCAGTCAGTAGCTGCCGTTATTACGCAGAGGAAGTCCTTAAAATCTCCTGGGTATCTTCTATTAGTGCATTCCCTTACTATATGTTGGATAGTCTGTCGGGGAACCCCACAATCACATTGTGCTGAAGGTGTCTTTCCCCATTTATACAGAGAATCGGCTCACACCCCATGAGTATGGGTAAAGGGGCTATTGTACAATCTCACTAATTAGCTGACAACAGTGTTAGAAGGAAAGAGGAAGAATCAAAGTGAGATAGTCACAGGAATTAGGGCATCTAATGGGAGAATCCATGTTTCAGTAGGAAAAATAAACCCCAGAAAAATTAAGAGATAGCAAGATTATTAAGTATAGCATTTTTATAACCTGCTGGAAAAACAATCTAATAAGACACAAGAAATGACAGATGTAGCGTAACGAGCAGAAACTTGATTAATGGTGGCCAGAAAGGCCCAACAGAGGCTTCACTTTCTCAGGGTCTTGCGGAAGAACAGGGTAGAATAACGGCTAATGACCCTTTTTTACCGGTCTACTGTAGAGAGCGTTTTCTCGTATGGTATTGTGGTTTGGTATGCTGGTCTGACAGCCACGGATTGTTGTTGTTAGTTAGTTGCGAAGTCGTGTCCGACCCATCGCGACCCTATGGACAATGTTCCTCCAGGCTTTCCTGTCCTCTACCATCTTCTGGAGTCCATTTAAGCTCACGCCTACTGCTTCAGTGACTCCATCCAGCCACCTCATTCTCTGTCGTCCCCTTCTTCTATTGCCCTCAATCTTTCCCAGCATTAGGCTCTTCTCCAGTGAGTCCTTCCTTCTCATTAGGTGACCAAAGTATTTGAGTTTTAGCTTCAGGATCTGACAGCCACGGATAGGAAAGCATTACAGAGGGTGGTAAGCACAGCACAAGACAATTGTGGGCTGTCCCCTGACACCACTGGATGACATCGCCAGGGCTCGCTGCCTTGGAAGAGTGAGGAAAATTCTCAGGGATGACTCACACCCTGGACGATATCTCTTTACTCTCCTACCATCAGGTAGGAGATATAGGAGTATAGCCAGCCGTACCAACAGGCTGAAGAACAGCTTTTATCCATGGGCTGTTAGGCTTTTGAATGGGAAATATTTTTTATAAACTTTATGCATAATTGACTTGCGAGGCCGGTGCGTTGTGCAATTAGCTCACATAGTGCAATAAGATGGAGGGTTTGTGTCACTGTAAGTTGGGGGTGGGGGTACGAAGGGAGGCTCAGCCAATCTCAATGTATACATGGTTGCACTTTGACAATAAAGGTTTGTTCATTCATTCAGAAGCATTGGTAGGAAATGAGATTCTAATGATTACCAGCAAGTAAAAGAAAGACATACGAAATGACTGTAATAGTATAGAATACCAAATCCCTACCCCCATCCCTATAATTACACCATTGGGTACAAACTGGGCTTAGTCCAGCTGGATAACTCATTCCTCAATCCACCTAGGAGCCTAATAAACTGTCGTGGCAGATCTTGGGTGATGAGATTCAGAAAGCGGCAGCATGTAAAGCTCCCCTCTGCAGAAGCAATCTTTCGGCAGCCATACTTTAAACAATTATTAATTTTGTTGACATGGTAGAATTGGAATTATCTCATGCAAATAGGCAGGGGCAGAATGTCATTCCGGAAGGTGGGTGGTTTTTTTTTATTTTTATTTTTTTTTGAAATGGATGATAGGCCTTTTGAAATATATAGCCTTAGGCGTTTCACCAGCCAAAAATAAGTGCCTGTTTATTTGATTGACCAATTTCTGCCCCACTTTTCCGGTCAATTGAGCAGTTTGTTGCCAATTTCAGTGACATTTGTTCAGGAGCTCTAATGGTTGTGACGAACTGATCCAGAAGCCGTGTTTTGTGTCCCCTGTGCTCCTGTACTGGCTCCTAGGGTTGAAAATAGAGTATATCTCTTAAACAGCAGAAGAAATTGAGCTTGATTGCTGTACATGGATCTCCTTCTACTTACTTCTGGCTTTGGGCATTAACTCTCTTTTTGACTGATCGATGTTGTGTGACAACAGGGAATTGTCACAGCAAAATCCAGTTGTATATGACTTTGACCAGGCTTCTATTTCAACAGATCTGCCTTTTCGGTTATGGGTATACAAAGCAGCCAACAGTAAAGAACATGTTTGTTCACTTTTCCTGGAAATATCCACCCCTTATGTATTAGCATTATATGTGAACCAAGCCAGCATGGATTATTGAAATCATTATTAATACAAGCCAAAACATATTTATTTATATTTATTTATTTTTTCGACTTATATACCGCCCTATTCCCGTAGGACTCAGGGCGGTTTACAGGGCAAATTCTCATAGTGTGACATGAGGACAGAGTCATGTATAGATAAAGCTGATCGAAACTCTATGCTCAAATCTTGCTGGAGAATTACAATCACAGTGTTCCAGCCAAAATTAATTTCTAGTTAGTTAAGATTTTATTTTAGCATTATAATTTTGGGGCTGAGGAAAGAGACATTTTGTTGTTCCTATTATTAAGCAATTGGAAGTCTGAAACCTTCACTACTCAACTGTGAGTCACACAGAGATCTGCCAATACTTCCATATCTTATCTTTTATTCTTCCCTTCCCTGCTCTCAGTTCAGCATGATTTCTCCTCTAAGGGGTTGGGGTAAAAGCAGTGAGATTATTATTGGATATCTTGTCTTTTTCTCCTACATTTTACCTTGCCTGCAAAAATATATTCTCCTCTTTTTTATTTTTTTATTTTTTTTCCAAACAACATAACAGCCATAAGGGTTCTGCCTCAGGCTACACTGTGTTTCATCAGATCAAAATAAAGGGAGAAAGCCATCCATCTTAACTCAGCTTCCCTGTTCACACTGCCTTGGTGTTTAATGTCAAAAAGGCACGTATGTATAACCAAAGGGTGATATCTCCAGTATAATTCAAATGCTTCAGTTTTTCAGATGAAACAAAGTGGGGAATTGAGTTTTCTCTAATAGTGCTATTAATCGGTATAATAAATCAGGTTTTGGGGAGAGTAAAGTGTCTGTGTGGAGGGATGGATAGATAGATAGATAGATAGATAGATAGATAGATGATAGATAGATAGATAGATAGATAGATAGATAGATAGATAGATAGATGATAGATAGATAGATAGATAGATAGATAGATAGATAGATGATAGATAGATGATAAATAGATAGGCAGGCAGACAGACAGACAGACAGACATGCTTGCATTTATCTGCTTGCTCTTAGCTAAGAGGAACAGCTGAGTTCAAAGTTTTTGAGAAAGGTCTGAATTATGTCTGGTTTTGCTGAAAACGCATTACCAGCGGGATTTGCTTTTGTAGTATTTGCTTTTCAGAACTGGGGTGGCCTGATTTTTCACAAGAGTGAGTGCAGCCAGTCAGATCCAAATGATGAGATGGGGCCTCTTCAGATCTTAGGGACAATGGCCTACCCATAACTAAGGAAGCTGCCTTCTTGGAATCATCTACCACATGAAACAACAACTGTCGACAGAGAACAAACGTATTCTATCCAGGGAGGCTATCCACCTCATTGAAGATTCCTCGCATGAGAAGACCCTATAGATAGAAGAGTGTCTCCACCAGTGATGGCTGAATTGTGCATATAGTGTGTGAAATAAGGGGTAGGACTAGTGCAGTTACCCCCATTTTATATGTAGGTCAGTGGTCCCATTTTGTGATCAAGCATATGCCATTCTAGTATGGAGAGCGTAAGTGAGGATTTGCCTGTAGTCTATCTTCCCAAGCATGGTGACCCTCCCAAGCTTGTGTATCTTCTATCTCTGAGAATTCCCAACCAGCTGCTCTTTGTTTTATTAAAATAAATACTGTAGTTACTGGAGACCCTATAGTACTATTTCAGACAGGTGTTTTTTTTCTTTTCTTAAAAACCTCCCGTGATTAAGCACCTACAACTTTTGAAGGCAAAAGCTGTTCCACTGGTTAATTGTCCTCACTGTTAGGATGTTTCTCCTTAATTTCAGGTTGCTTCTCTCCTTGGTTAGTTCCCATCCATTGTTTCTTGCCTTGCCTTGTGGTGCTTTGGAAAATACGTTGCCCCCCTCTTCTTTGTGGCAGCCCATCAAATACTGGAATACTGCTACCATGTCCCGCCTAGTCCTTTTTTATTCTAGACTTGCCATACCCAATTCCTGCAACTGTTGTTCATTTTTTTTTGTCTCCAGGCCCTTAATCATCTTAGTTGCTCTTCTTTGCGCTTTTTCCAAAGTCTCAACATCTTTTTTGTAATTTGGTGACCAAAACTGGATGAAGGGGTACTGATAACTTCACATGATTTTGATTCTATGCCTCTGTTTATACAACCAAGGACTGTATTAGGGTTTTTTGGCTGCTGCCGCACACTGCTGGCTCATGCTTAAGTGATTGTCCACTAGGACTCCAAGGTCCCTCTCACAGTTACTGTTGTTGAGCCAGGTTTCACCTAAACTGTATTTGTACCTTTGGTACGAAATCAAAATAATGTTCATGGACTTTTCCTGGTAGCAAATAGCAATTGATTTGACATTGCCTTTTTATTCTAAACAAATTTACATAGGATTTTAATAAGAAATTAAACGACTGAAATAAATATATGTAGATGAATCAGAGAGGTTATCTGTTCGACATGGACTTCGTTTACTTTTGAAGCTCTGGTTTAAGCTAGTTGCTTTACAGGGAAATTAAAAGGCAAAAACCTTTTTTCCCTGCAAAGAAAAGACTTTGCAATAGATTTAAGGGAATTTGCATATGAATTGAACAAGACAGCACCTGTTCATGGATGCTTGCTCTATTTTTGCCACGTACGTGTAGCAAAAATCACTGTGGATACAGATCCCATGCATGGGTGAGACCTAGTTACTGCCAACCTCTTCCCCTTTCTAGCTATTGTGAGTGAGATGAATATGAAACAGTCCCTTTTCTCCTAAATTTACAGGTAAGTGAAACTAAAACCCACATGTTAACAGCCCCAAGTTTGCAACCTGCTTCTTTAAACGGGTCTAAATGCAGGCTTTTTTTTCCCCCTGTGACCCATTCTCTCACACAGGGGCAGTTTACCTGGAGGGAAGTCTTGAAGAAGCCAAACAATTATTTGGACGTTTGCTCTTTAACGACAAGGTATGACTTCATTTCTGTCTTGATTATACCCTGCCATCGTGTTTTCCTGCTTTTCTGTAGTGCTTCAAATCAAGTGCTTCAAAGGAAAACTGAAAAGAATCCTGCCTCTCAGAATATAATGCCTCATTCTAGCAAAATAAAAGTAAAAAGATTATTGTTATTGTGCCTATGTCTGGGTTTCTGCTGTAAAGACTGTCCTGTAGCAAGTTTCCCTTTCTTGCTCAGAAGAAGCGCCCAGTGGTCGCAAAGTCTGGTAATTTAGATCCAGACAGTCTTTCACATATCTGACATCATTTATTTGGAGGATTGACCCGGGGGTGGGACTGATTGACAGTGCTGAAGAGAACATAAGTGAAAAGAGAACAAATGAGAAGAAAAAGGTAAATGAGACCAAGGTGAGATAGTAGTGGGCTGTGGAGGCTGGTTCAGGCTCATCTGTAGCCATGGAAATTCATGGGATGATTTTGAGGGCTTATTTCTTTGTCCAACATAAAGGTAATTGTACAACCCTTGAATTCCTGATGGAAAGGCAATATTTAGAAGTAGAAAACATCATGGGTTGCTGGCTGTGAGAAAATCACAAACTGTAAACCAGTGTAAGCTTACACACTTAAATAAGTTTGCTTCAGAAGATTGTATCAAAAGTTATGCTTTCCAGCCATCAGCATCTAGAACTCCTGATCCGTACAGGCATCTTGTTGAATGTGGAAATGCAAGCTGAGCTGAGATGCAGGGAACTGGCAGTGAATAAAGGCTGGGATGAATGCTTTCCCTCAACCCGTGACCTCTCCCATGCAAATTGCATGCCAAGAACAGGTAGTCCTCGACTTACGACCACAATTGAGCCCAGAGTTTATGTTGCTAAGTGAGTTTTGCCCCGCTTTACGACTTTTCTTGCCACATTTGTTAGGTGAGCCAGTGCGGGTGTTAAGACAGTCACACAGGGGTTGTTAAGGGAATCTGGCTTCCCCGCTGACTTTGCTTGTCAGAAGGTTGCAAAAGGGGATCACGTGACCCCGGCACACTGCAACCATCGTAAATATTAACCAGTTGTCACTTTTGATCACGTGACCACAGGGATACTGCAACAGACATTAGTGTGGAAAAATAATCATAAGTCACTTTTTTCAGTGCCATTGTAACTTTGAATGGTCACTAAACAAACTGTTGTAAGTCGAGGACTACCTGTATGTCGCAAGAGAGAAGCATTAGGAGGAATGACCAACATGTATAGTTTTTATTGATTGTAAGTTTTTGGTCTCAAGCATGTGGGTTTATGTGGAAAATATAATTGTGCTGCATGTTCACATTCGGTTAATTTGTCTTGAGGTTTTCCTTCTTCTTTCCTTTCCTTTTGCTGGGATGAAACTCCCGAATTTTTAGTTATAGAACTTTAAGCAAAAAAGAAAAAGAAAAAAAGTAACCCATTATTTAGTTCCTGAACGGTGTGTGTTCTTCCTCTACCTAATTGACATGAACTAAATGGAAGCACTACAGGCAGTTTGAACAAAGAATGCCTGCTTTTTAAAAATGAGTTTGCCAGCACTATTGAATTTGCAAGAAGCCGAGTCAGCATCTTAAGCCATTTCAGTCTTTTGCAGAATGACATTTTATTTAGCAATGTGGAACTTGTTAAACGGTTCCCTTGAGCTTTAAAAGCATCTCTCCACGTTTGCAGGACCTGCGGGAAGTATGGCTTAATTATCCGCTACACCCTCTGCAAGTAAGTGTCCCCCCCCCCCTTTTTTTTCACTAACGAATTTCAGAACAGTTTTAAGGATGCCTTTTATTGGTCTTTGGCTGTGTTGACATCTTTGAGCATTTCACATGCACACATGGCCTTTGTGAATTTTTGTCGGTAATAAGTGTCAAGCGCTGGGGCTTAAAGGCAGGCAAGGATTTCAGAGGAGTCAGGCAAAACAGGCCGTAATTGGGCAAGCAGATGTCAGTCACGAGGCAGCCATGTGGAAGACCACCAGCTTGGTGGCACAGGGAGAGAATAAGCTGGCAACTTTGCTCACCATGAGACCAGATGGAAAAATGCCACAAATTTCAAAGGCTCATGGAGGCAGGGCCCATATGTGGCCTTTTCATGTCACCTGATTCCTTTGGGATTCAGGAAGACTGTCAGCTTCTCAGCTGGAACTTTCTTTGAAACAAGAAACAGAAAGCAGTTCTCTGAAGAAGGTTCCTTTCTAAGCTGGCAACATGTCCTCATGAAGGAACTTATTCCCTCATCTTCCCCTGGCAAGGTTGATTCTTCCTTTATCTCCAAGGACGGCAAAGGGGGGCGAAAAAGGTCTTCCGCCTTCTCAAATATAGAATGAAAAACAGAATAAAAGAACTTCTTTCCAAAGCTTTTGCAAATTTTGGGGAATGTTCTTTAATGGACTCGTCTTTGATGGCCAATCATATGCAATTTGGTATCCCCTGGGCAGAAAGATATAAGATATAAATGGAGTATGTTATTCACAGTTATGGTATGAATGCTTAAAAGTTTTTTTTTTCCCTGAAGATGAATAAGCCAAAATAGATGTTAAAAGTAAGGATTATTTTTTTTTAAAAAAAGAACGAATTTTTGTCTACCATTCTTTGTCACGATTGCTGCCAACCTCCTAAAATTTTTATTTCTATGGTTTGCATATGGATACGTCAATATACTGTAAACAGAATGTTGGCAATGTGTTATAAAGATGGGTAAGTCCTATCGTTTATTGGAGCATTGCATTGTTTATCTCTAATACTTTTGTAAATTCATACCACTAGCTGAAACGTTCCCCACATTCCAGTTTTGCCCTTAGGAAAGCTAATTTTAACAAAAGTGGAACAAGGCCCTATTTTTAAAAAAATGCAATTAAGTTCCTGCAATATCCCCACGTTTGAGCATCCTATTTTCACACTTTCAGCAAGCAGTCTTGCTAGCTTCCAGCTAAAATAATTTAATAGGAAAATATTAGATTAAAGAAAATAGGCAGAGATTTTCTACAGTGAAATAAAACCTTTTGAAATAAGTTTTTATAGGAAAAAATGGAGAGATTCATTGATTATATCTTTTAAAAAAATCAGCATGCAGGTCATCCCTGGGCTGCTGGGGAAAAAAATATAGTTAACAACATTGCTGAAAGAAAGAAAAAAATCAGCTGGGAGGGTTAATAAAACATGGCAAGAGTTAAAAAGGCAAAGTATTTATAAGCATGGGAGAATAGGACCTTTGCTTATTAACAATAAAATTACAGACTTGGAACACAAGAGGATCCTGAAAAAAAAAGAGAACTCTTGAAACTCTTATGTTTATACGTGTTCATAGGTTATGGAATCTTCCCGTAGTCAAAGCTAGATTAAAATCTCTTTCAGGCTGAGATGACTGGTTGACTTCATAGTCACTGCCACGTTGTTCTCTTGGCAACGCTACAAAAGCACCTGGTTGTTGCTTTGTTCCAGGAGGATTTTTTTCACCTTCCCAGTCTAGCTTCGATATTTTTGAGGGTCTCCTATCCCAACTACTAACTAGTTCTGCTTAGCATTTCAAGGTCAGCTGCAATCGGCTAGTTAGTGTATCAAATTAAGCTTTTGCATTTCAGCTTAAATTTATAGCGCAGAGTTCGCATTGAGTCATTCGTTCACCAACGTAGTAGTATCTTTCAGATAGCCCTTCATGGTTCTTGTGTAGAACCATGAAATTGCGCTGCTGAAATTTAGCAATGAAAATTAAAAATTTGACCAAAATGTACTGCTTAGATGGAATTTTTGTGTTTTAATCCACTGCTAGTTGATAACTGAAATTAAGAGAATTGAGTGATTTTTAACTAAGAATTAGGGGTGGGAATGGGAACAAAGAATATGTTATATTCCTATACTCATCATTAGCTGAACAAAATAAAACTGACCTTCAACTCAGCTTCATTACTGAAGGACAGCTTTTTGTGGATTGAGGGTGCAGAAAGAAAGGGAGAGCAATGCTATTCCAATTTCCTCCTTTCATTTCTGCCTCACCCTCCAATGGCCTCAAATTTTGCATAATGGCAATATCAGGCAATTTTTGAAGGGCATTAAAAGTAAGGATTGAATGGTTTGCTTAACAGATGCCTCCCGATTCCCATCTTTACGATCTGTTCCCAAAGTACCCCCCCCAAAGAAAACCCGAGCTAGAAAATATTTACTGGATGACTTCCTGTGCCCCTCCAGGAACTTGGAAAGCTGAGCTATCCATTACATATAAGAGCTGAAGTCCAATAAATATAGAGTGAATAAGACTGGGGTGGGGGGGGGGGGAAATAACTGCATTTGTTTAATAAATCATAATAAAATTAAACAAGATAGCTGCAAAGGAGGGGGAAAAAAACTGTGATCCTGAACTTTGATAGTTTAATTGATTGATTGATTTTTGTGATGGCAATAACATTCTTTAGAGTTTGCCATTAAAAAAGAGCTTCATCCTCAGTTCATGCATTATTGCTGATTTTTTTTATTTACTAATCAAGTTTATGTTGCCACCCATTTCACTGAAGGTGATTCTGCTTAGCGCATAAGAATAGATTAAAAAGGTAATAATGAATGCAAATGCAAAAGCCTTGGTGGAGCAGTGGGCTAATGCCTCCTTAAGTAACACCAGCTGCCTGCAATTAGTGCAGGTTCGCATCCCACCAGGCTCAAGGTTGACTCAGCCTTCCAACTTTCTGAGGTAGGTAAAATGAGGACCCAGATTGTTGGGGGCAATAAGCTGACTTTGTAATAATGCCGCTTGGGGGGGCGAAAGCCCTAATAAGCAGGGATATACATAGAATGAAGGCTGTTGCTAAGCACATTGGTTTGTGCTTAAATTGTAAGCCGCCCTGAGTCTTTGGAGAAGGGCGGGATATAAATGGGATTTAAAAAAATGGTAGTAATAGATATCCTAAATCTCCAAAAATGAAGGTAAAATAAAAAATGACCCCCCCTCCAACAATAGAACCATCTAGTCAAGTCCCCTGTTCCATGGAAGCCCCAAGCCTGGTCACATAACCAGATCTTGTGGGCTTTCCAGAAGATCAAAAGGGATGGAACTAATCTAATTTCAGGAGGGTGTCCTTGAGGCAGAGAAGATATGTCTCCTGGGACCTACCCAATGTAGATCTTTGGCCAATGGTATTATTAGGATAGCATTGCAAGCTACCAAAATATCGGCTGTGTGGTGATTAAGAAGACTCATATTGCCAAAATAAAGTGTAGAGTACCTAATCAAGCTTCTTCATTTGCTTGCTGAATTCAGTTTCTTCTCTAAAACTAATTTGTTGTCCTCATTGTTTAATATTGATTTACAGCTGCAAGAATCTAACACTGACAGACAGCTAATTGAGACATCTCCTGTCCTCCAGAAATTGACTGAGTTTGAGGATGCAATTGGAGTAATTTTTACTCATGTTCGCCTCTTGGCACGGGCTTTCACTTTGAGAACAGTGGGATTTAACCACCTGACGTTGTGAGATGATTATTTTCTTTCCTCCCAAATAGATATCTTGCACTTTCTTTCTGCAGGGAAGCTGAGTGGCTGATGTTGTTCCTTTAAGAGAGAGTAGGTTGGTGCTGATCTACAGCTGTTTCTCCAGTTCAGATTTTTTCAAAACCTCTGACCTTAGAGGTCCTAGCAAAACATCTATGGTTTGCCAGATTTGTAAGTTTATTTGTTCCAGATTAGTTGAGATTTTTATGGCATAAATATTGAAGGACAAGAAACAACATTCCTGCTTATTGAGATGCTTAACTACACAACATTTGCTTCTAGCCCTGGCATAGGTGAATCATCTCTTCTGTTTTTAACTAGCTACAATTTGTTGTTTCATTCAAATTAAGCAAAAATCAAATCAGCTGATTTGTGCAGAAGCACCAAAGCGGAAAGTATCCAGAGTTCTTTTACTTATGCAGAACCATAGTCAAACAAATGTTTTTGCACAAGGACATTTGATATCATTCCCCCCCCCCGCCCTCAATTCCTAGAATTTATATTTTCATAAAGTGATTCATAGCTAAATTTATAGTGGTTCCCCCTTATTAGTTCTGACAATCTAAAAACATTGTTTTGTCTTACCCGGCAGTAGTGGGATTTGCGGCAACCTGCAACGTTGCCAAAATGACATTCTATGCACAGTGGCATCACAGAAATGCCGCAATTACATGCATAATCATAACATTCACTTGGTGACATTAAATAAGTTTTGTCATTTGCCTCCCCTTTGCTCTCCCACGAAAACCCATATTTAGTAAATACAAATATACTGTATTGTTCTAAACGGTATGATACAATCACTAGTGTATTGTTCTGCCTGTTTAAAAATATCCAGCGCTAAAGCAAGGTAGTGTTGTTCCTTTACTCTGTATAATCTCTGCCTTCCTTTATCTCCTGCTTCAGGGGCCATAATCAGAGGATGGAGTTTTTGGGTGATTCCATAATGCAATTGGTGGCCACCGAGTACTTATTCATACATTTCCCTGATCATCATGAAGGCCACTTGACGGTAAGAATATCATCCATCTATTCTTGGCAGGAGTAAAACTGGGATAGCTTGGTTATGGGTGGAAACAGAAAAAAAAGAACATTGTGAAAACAGCAAGTGAATTATTCTGAGCTTAACTGAATATCCGCAACTTCACCCCTCTAGTTGCTCTTAATAACGTTCTGTTAATATGAAAATATGAATCCTGCCACAATCAAGGAAATGTGATTTATGGAGCCCATTTATGCGATGTTATCTCTTCTTTAAAACAAATCAATAGCTTTAACAACCGTGGTGATTAAGTTATTCCTCTAAAAACTAGAGGTAATTCTAGTTCATTTGCAAGAGAGCGAAAGCAATTGAAATCAACGGAGGCCATTAATATGGGGTGCTGTTCTTCCTTCTTGGGGGGGGGGGCTAATAGTTCAAGCAGCAACTTCATAAAGTTTTCTAGCCTGATCCCAGCTTTCTTCCTGATTAGTAAGCTAAGCTGTAGGTGTGAACAATCCTACATTCTAGAGGTTGCATATGATTGTCACCTACAAGAACTGGAGGCTGAAGATCCATAAAAAGCTTGAAGGTTGTTGACGGTTGGTTTTTCTGCTGCCGTTAGCGGCAGGAAATCAAATATTCTAGAAATCCGCAATCTCCAGTATGTTTCAAGAAGCAAAAAAGGCTAAAAGAGGCAGAAGGATGAATGATGGCTATATGTGAAAAAAAGGAACGTACACATATATGTGAATGAATAAGTGCATGCAACTAGGAATCCCTGTGGTTCCCTTGAGTGTAAAAATAATGCTCTCCGTTGCACTAGGATGTGGATGCACAATTTCTAGGGGGGTTATGAATTTTAGGAAGTACAGAGACACATCTCTTAGATGAAAAACAGATGAAATCAAATTAGAGAAAGGACGTGTCCAAAGTGCATTTTTCCTTTCCTCATGTATTATTTTTCCCTCTCATTCTCTGTCCTCTATTTATCCTGTCTTAAGATCCTTCATTTTTATTTCATCATTTGCCCAAAGCAGGCAGAAAGGGGTTACAAAACAATTTGTGGGTGTGCTGGTTGTGTCTTCATCAGGCTTTTGACCCTCCAGGTACTTAGACTTCCTCTTTTATTGGCCTCAGCAGTGCTAATGGCAAAAATTATGAGTTTACCAATATTCTTGCTTAACAGTGGTCATAAAGCACAACATTACGTGACTGTGCCAACTAATGACAGTAAGCGCTACATTTCTGGTTGCCATGGTTAAGGAAATTGTGCACTGCCATGAGAACCTCACACAACCATGGCTTGCGAGGCCTGCAGGGTTCCCCTTTGACCTTGCCTGTGGGAAGCTGGCAGGAAAGGTTGCAAGACATTGCAACAGTTGGAAGTGCAGGCCCAGGTATCACACTCACAGGCCTGAGGGGATTCTGCTACGGCCAGAACTTGAACACCACTCATAAGTCCAACTCATTCAATTCCATTGTAACTTTGGATAGTCACAAAACAAGTGGTTGATAAGTAAGGACTACTGCTAATCTCAAACGGTCTAGTATGGGCACCATGACTAGCCTTGACTTGAGACGCTAAGATGCAATTTACTGTCTTTGCATTACTTAGAAAGCGCATCTTTTAGGGTTTGTTTTTTTCTTCATTAAAAGAGACAATGAATCAGTTTTAAGAGTTTGGTGATAGAGTGTAAATAGATACAGAATAACAGAGTTGGAAGGAACCTTGGAGGTCTTCTAGTCTAACTCCCTGCCCTCTTAAAGGTAAAGGTAAAGGTTCCCCTGCACATGCGTGCTAGTCGTTTCCAACTCTAGGGGCCGGTGCTCATCTCCATTTCAAAGCCAAAGAGCCAGCGTTTGTCCGAGGACGTCGCCGTGGTCATGTGGCTGGCATGACTAGACGCCAAAGGCACACAGAATGCTGTTACCTTCCCACCGTAGTGGTCCCTATTTTTCTACTTGCATTTTTACGTGCTTTCGGACTGCTAGGTTGGCAGAAGCTGGGACGAGTAACAGGCGCTCACTCTGTTACGTGGCACTCGGGATTCGACCCGCCAAACTGCCGACCATCTGATCGACAAGCTCAGTGTCCTAACCCACTGAGCCCTCTTAGGAGACCCTAAAAACTTAATATCCCTTCATCAGCCGTCCTCCTTCACTATCACTATCCTTTAAAAAGATAAAAAAAGCAGATGCCTATCAACGTTGTATGCTCTTTGAAACTCTAGACAGTTTAAATTTGAACACCACCTTTTTTGTTTGAAAGTGGAAACATCTCTCCTTATTCCCTTTCTGTTTTGATTTCCTTGAGCTCATTTGCATCCAAGATCTTTTATTTGCCATGATTGGTGTTATAATTCCATCCGATTTCTGAATACGTTGTATGCTACTTCCTGACTGACAGGGTGACGCTTCCAAATTGTGTTTTTCATTGAATCCATTGGAAACCGTTTTTCAAAAGCTTGCTTTTCTGTGTCATGTACACATTCCTTTCCATGTCACAGTATTACTATGTTCTTTTTCCAAATACCACTCATATCTTTTAGTCTTCTGCAGAAATTTCACCTTCTTAGGTGCTCATCCACTCTTCATATCCTATGCAAATTTCAACATTTTTGCTTTGATTCACAGCAGAAATAATCCCAAGAATATTATGTGCTTATTCTTTTGGGAAGTTATTGCTGCTAATTAGCACATTTGCCTTTTTCCCCCTGTCAACTAGTTCTTGAGTCTCATAGATGGCTGCATTTCTTTAAACAAACTCCCCCCCCACCCAAAAAAAACCTGCTATCTTCTTACAGTGGACATATTGGGGACCACCTCATTTGTCCAGTGTAAGAGGATTATATGTTTTTAAACTATTTTTGCTCAATTATCCAAAGCTATAATAACACTTACAAAATCAAATATGGAAATAATAAAACTTCAGCTTGTGAATTTTTGCAGCTTCACTTTAACAGCTGGGAGCAGTATTCTTAGATTCTTTCATAATTAGCAAGTCATTAAGTAGCTCTCTTTGTTTCCAATGCAAGTAGCGGGGCGCACTATGGATTACTTTCAGTGTGATATTAAACTGTGGCTAAGCAGTTACAAAATGAAGCTAGATAATCCTCACTTGTGCTTCTTTCTCACAGGCCTGTGAGGAGAAACAAAAAAAGTTTTGCTTTGATTAACTATGATTTGGCCGCTGTTCAGACTCAGTGAAGTGCTTCATGATAACCACAATCACAAAAATTCACTTTTAAATTGCATTTCATGCAGCTGGGCTGGTTCCATTACCTTGAGTTACAGCAAGGCATAATTTGGGACACAGATGAAAAGATTAATATGATGTGCCTAACATAGTGCCTTCAGGTACCAACAAAACAGCAGAAAATTTCTTGTTTTCAAGCCCTCATTCAAACTGTTTAAAAATAAACATTGTTTTAATTTTGATCAGAATGACAAACTAAACAGCATTGTCAAGAATCTCTTTCGATTCTACACAAGGGTGATAGACTTCCTTAGATTTCTTTTAAAGGAATGTGAATGGCTGTAGTCCATAGCTTTATGTGCAGGTGTGTCCATCACCTGTCCAGAAAAGATAATCTTGGGCTTCAAAGTGTTTGTTTGAGGAGAACAGCTAGAGAGGATGGGAGAGATCAACCTCGCCAATCTGTCTTTTAATCAATTGGTATTACATGATTGATCTCACTTACTGGGTCATCTCTTTTGCAAATGGGCAAACTTCCCTGATTCTGTGGGTAGCTATGATATTATCTCAACATTAAAACATGACCTTTTCCTTGGAAAGAATTGGCTACTACTACTGGTCTAAACGGTGGCTAATCTAAAAGAGCTGGGAGGAACTTCTGTTGACTGGGTACCAAGACAAATAACATTAGATTACGTGGCAGGGTATTTTTTTTTTTAGGTTTTGCCTTTCTTAATAAAAAGAGAACATATACAATGCGGATAGAATGCCTGACATTTATGATAAATAAAAGCATTGCACAATCAGCACATACCATTCTGCTTTTCTCAGGCCGGGAAAGGGAACACCTGTATATTTTGGGAGTACCTGAATCCTACCCTTTTTCTTCTGCCCCTTACAGGTTGATTGAAAGTATGCACTGAGGCGAATGTGGCAGTCCTTTCCTATTAACATGAGGTTGAGGAAAGAGGGAATGGGATAAGAGTGTACACCTCATTTCTACTCGTGCCTTCTTTTAAAATTGCTAAAAGAAAACAGGAGGTGTTTATACCAGATAAACGATAGCATTTCTTTTTTGTTTGTTTGTTTAGTCAAGCAAAGGCTAGCAACATGTTATGTATCTGGGCCAGGGGAGGGGAACCATGGCTCTTTTATGACTTGTGGACTTCAACTCCCAGAATTCCTCAGCCAGGAATTCATGCCAGGAATTCCCCACCTCTGATCTAGGGTAAAAATTGGGTATGGCTGCTCAGAATTCCATGCACATTTACCTGAGTGGAGTCTCTTGTCTTGGCAGTTGTTGAGAAGCTCTTTGGTCAACAACAGAACACAAGCCAAAGTGGCAGAAGAACTGGGCATGCAGGAGTTTGCCATTACTAACGATAAGACCAAACGGCCTGTTGCACTGCGAACAAAAACATTAGCTGATCTTTTGGAATGTAAGTGCTACTGTTACTAACTCATTTTCTTTTTCTAGTGATTTGATAGCTAAATAAAGTTTAAAAACTTGTTTACCGGTACAGGTGGTACAGCAACAATTAAAGGCAAGAACCAGATCAAAGAACCTCTAAGGTGGTGGCTTAAAGAAAGTTTGTTTATAATATAGATGTGTTACCACTAACTACCATCCTGAGGATCTAAAATGTGTAGTACTACATTTGTATAGCTTACATTAGAAAATGAATTGCTTTTCATTGTTACCATGCCTGCTCATAGATACCCCAGCTAAAGGAACAAAGCCAAAACTTGACTCCCTTCTTTTATTTGAAATATAATCAATTTATAATTTTATAAGTAGTATTGCTTCCAAAGGCACTGTGATGAAAACCCACATTGTAAACGGAACATCGCCTTTTTCTTAATTTTAAGTTTGGGTGTATTTTTTTAAAGTTGTTCTTTCTGTGCAAGTGGCAATAAATATCAGGCCCAAAAGGTAATCTTTATCCAGAGCATTTTAATACATTTGTGAGTTGAGTGGGCCCAGTGTCTCTTGCCAGATCCTTTTAGTAAATGGAAGTAGTTCACAAACAATCATAATTTATGGCCAAGGTTCTGCGTGTGTGCTTTGCTGTGATTTATTTCTAAAAACTTAGAGTCTCTGGCTAAACAATGGGATTTGAAGAGCTGTCTCTTTGTCTAGTTTTTTCAGAATTGCTTCTTAATTAATTTGTGTAGATCTTGGCATTTTTCACTGATTCAGTTTTCAATTTATGTTAAAGGCTATACCCTGTATAGAAGGATGATGTGTTTACTCAGTGACCTTGAATCAACCCAACTGCCTCAAACTCTTTTCTCAAACAGAACTAGTCTGGAAGGTGAAACTTTTGTTAGTGGAAACTTGGCAGATAGCATGTTAAGAGAGAAGAGACAGTTGTGAAAAGAGTAGGAAGGTATTACCTATTAGTGTGTCAGGAACAAAAGTGGAAGAATCTATTAATGGGATTAGGAATAACTTCCTTGACCTGATATTTGACCTGATTGAAAATTAAGCCAAAACACACACTGAGAGTACAAGAATGGGGAAGGCCAATTTGGGAGAAATTTGTTTTGTAAGTATAAAACAGCAGCAGCTGCAAGGAAAAAAAATTGTAAGTGTATTTTCCTGGGCTCCAAGATCACTGCAGATGGGGACTGTAGCCAAGAAATTAAAAGAAGCTTGCACCTGGGGAGGAAAGCCATGGCAAATCTAGACAGCACGCTAAAAAGCAGAGACATCACCCTGCCAACAAAAGTGTGTATAGTCAGTGCTATGGTCTTCCCAGTTGCAATGTATGGCAGTGAAAGCTGGACCATAAGAAAGGCTGAGCACCAAAGAATTGAGGCCTTTGAACTATGGTGCTGGAGAAGACTCCTACAAGTCCCTTGGACTACAAGGCGATCAAACCAGTCAGTCCTAGAGGAGATCAACCCTGACTGCTCTTTAGAAGGCCAGATCCTGAAGCTAAAACTCAAATACTTTGGCCACCTAATGAGAAGGAAGGACTCACTGGAGAAGAGCTTCATGCTGGGAAAGATTGAGGGCAATAGAAGAAGGGGACGACAGAGAATGAGGTGGCTGGATGGAGTCACTGAAGCGGTAGGCGTGAGCTTAAATGGACTCCAGAAGATGGTAGAGGACAGGAAGGCCTGGAGGAATGTTGTCCATGGGGTCACAATGGGTCGGACACGACTTGGCAGCTAACAACAACACAACAAGAAGTGTAAAACAGCAGCAGCTGCAAGAAAAAAAAACTTTAGTCTGATATTGAAATATAGCGGGATGTTTGTTTGCTATTTTTTCCCCCCAGGAATGAAGCCTGGAATGAACAGTAGAGTCTGACCGATTTTCAGTGGAACTCACATTTTATGAGTTTGAATTCCCACTCCTCACTCGCAAAAGGAAAATAATCATAGTGGACCAATAACACAACAGCTTAATCTGGTTTTCCCAATGTAGTGCCTTCTTACAAGCACTTGGACTATAATTCCTCAAAATAATCAGTTAGTTAGTTGTAGTTCCAAACTATACCAAGGACACTAGGTTGAAGAGTCGTCTCCATTAAAATACATGACTGAAAATAATTTGATCAGTTTGCAATTTAGACAAGTATTTTTTTTTTTCAAACATGGCAACTTTAAGAAGTTTGGATGTCTACTACCATAATTCAGATTTGTCAAGTTTGAAAAACACTGATTTAGACTGAGGACATTGCGCACATTTCCATCCCCTGTGTTTCTCCTAGCCAACCTTAGATGGAGATTGTAACATTGTGGCTTATGCTGTTCTAACAGAGTCAAAACAATAAATAAATCCAATTGCGAGTATAGCCCTTGTACCTGTCAATCCTTAGAGGCGCTTCCACACACATGTCTTTAGGGCAGAAACACAGTTTCCTGTGTAGATACGGCAAGTGCTAAAAGCACAAGCTTTCCTACAGCTCTATCCTCAAATCTTTGATGTGTGTGAATTGCTTGAAGTAAAAGAGACAAGTTATTTCCATGCTGTTTATATCTGAAAAAAAAGTATTAGTAAACCAATTATCTTCTCTGCCTTTTCATTTTAATTTTTACCTATTTTTACTCACGTCTTTCCTATATCTTTTATGGTTAGTGTGGACTTTCGTATCCCTGCTGCCTTTTTCCTCCTTTCTTTCCTTCTTCCCAAGATGGTAAAAACACCTCTCACCCAACTGTCTTTTTTGATGTCTTTAATATATATACCATTGCAGATCACCATTGACTTGGAATATTTGCAAAAGATTCTCTAGCAATATTAATGTGAATTTGAAAGAAAATAATATTCATTAATGTTTGGCTATTCCTTCTTTCCCAGCCTTTATCGCTGCTCTGTACATAGATAAAGATCTTGAATATGTCCACACCTTCATGAACGTGTGCTTTTTCCCACGATTGAAAGTAAGTCTCAGAACGATAGTATGTGTTGCACAGCTAAAAAGGTGACTTTGCTACAGAGTCCCAGCTAATCCTAGATTTTTGCCCTCAGTGTCCTGAGTGATAATACAGGTTTTAAATCTCTGTTCTCTCACATTCGTGGTCTAGATACAGATAGGTCTTGATTAGTGCAGTTAATGAATCCCATGAAGAGATCACATGATTTGAATTTGCACTATTCAAAGTGACATTTCTATGGAAAATAGGGTAATTGCTTCCAGCTCAATGGAAATAGGCAAAGTTTCTACGCATATTTTTATATATATTTTATTGACGAAATGCTGAACAACATTAAAAGTGGACAAACCTATATGGAAAGAGTTGTTGCTGTCTCCTGTATTCTCCTGTACTTCTTCAAAATGAGCCTCTTCTTTTTGAGCTTCCCTTGAACAAAACCTTCCTTTTCTCTATTTTGTACAAACTAAAACATCTAGAACAGGGGTCTTCAAACTTGGCCCTTTTCTGACTTGTGGACTTTAACTCCCAGAATTCCTCAGCCAGGCACGCTGGCTGAGGAATTCTGGGAGTTGAAGTCCACAAGTCATAAAAGGACCGAGCTTGAAGACCCCTGATCCAGAACCCCAACATCTGCACCCGTAATGGCAACTGTACATGCGCTAGCAGTTGCATTAGTCTTAGTTAACTAGATTTCGGCTTGCATTAAACATGACCTGGTATCAATTTATCAATCACACTAAATCAAATGTTGCATTATTTAAACACACACAAATTGCAGCCTGCCTATACTAAGAGAAAATAACATTTGAAAAGGCTATTTTTTTTTATCCTAAAGTATTTTCCTACTTCCAATCCATTATTATCCTGTGAAGAGTTGTTATTCCTTCCTTCCTTTTTTTTGTCCATTTTAGGAATTCATCTTAAATCAGGATTGGAATGATCCAAAGTCCCAACTCCAGCAATGCTGTTTAACTCTCAGAACAGAAGGGAAGGAGCCAGATATTCCTCTTTATAAGTAAGGAGATTGACTTTGTATACCTACGTCAGGGGTGTCAAACTCAATTTCATTGAGGGCCACATCAGCATTGCGGTTGCCCTCAGGGGGCTGGGTGGGTGTGGCCTGGGTGGGCATGGCCTACTGGGTGGGTGTGGCTAAAGTGCATATGGCCTACTGGGTGGGCATGGCCAGCTCTATATCGTTCGCATCAAGGGTGCCTATGGGGGCCTGGCCAGGAGTGGGACAGATCTGAGGATCTCTGGCAGGAGGAGGGTCTCTGGGCCAGGGCCAAGGCAGTGGGGGCCGTCCCCTCACTGTTTCCAGGATGGCTTCGTGGGCTGCATAAAACCACTTCGCGGGCCGGATCCAGCCCCCGGGCCTTGTGTTTGACATGTCTGACCTACATTATCACTTTGTGACTCCACCCCCCCTTTTTTTAAAAAAAAATCCCATATGACTGGAATTCGGTTATCCCGCCCTTTCTTCAAAGAAGGAATTATTTGCTTTGATAAAAGCAAAGTGTACTGTTACATTTTGGATCTCAAATTCAGTTTAAACGGTTGGAAATTTAGTCACGAGGGTTTGTGCAAGTAGGCAGTATGATGGCTGTAAGTACAGTAGACACTGATAGTCTCAGGTACATTCAGTTTTCCCAAACTCTGTTCTCACTTACTCCACTATGATCGCATTGTTGGCCATGCTGTTGCTTCTTAAGCTCACCCAGTGCCTTTCTGCAGGTGCAGCAGGCATTGCCCAAAGATATAGGAGACATCGGTGAACATTCCTACCTGCTTTCTAAGTAATTTCCTAGTCATGCTGGGTTCAGATATGATAGGAAAAGACTTTTTTTTCCCCTTTTGTTGTTTAGCAAAATGGTTGCTGTTAGAACAGGCAGTACCAGTTTAGCATATATATAGGGAAAAGGCTGCAGAAAATTTCAAGATGTTTCATCGTTTAAGATTATGTTTTTGAGTCAAGGGCAAAACATTAAGGGCATATTCTATCCTCTTCAAATAAGAAGTAAGGCTGTGGTGAAGAGGAAGGAAAATGACTATAAAATTGAAGCATGAAATCGGGAAATATATGATGTTAGCTGCATAACTATGTATATAGAGTGGAAGGTTAAATCAGAAAGAGGAGCAATTATTGATTGACAGAGAGAAAATCCTGTCTCAAGCATACATAAATATTCCCTAATTAAATGATGGCATTGCCTTGTAAAATAATCCGTCAAGGTTCCATTCATACACTGTGACCTTTTGTTAAAAGAGTTGCATTTCTGTTCAGATGTCGTAGAGAGAATGTTTTCAGTCCTGTTTTTGTTTGGCTGTCTTGTCTCTGTGGCTTAGAACGCTGCAAACAGTTGGGCCTTCTCATGCAAGGACATACACCGTGGCTGTTTATTTCAAAGGCGAGAGAATAGGATGTGGGAAGGGACCAAGGTACGTAAAATGTTTAAATACTTATATATTCTATATCTCTGACTGCCTGTCTGTCCGACTCTCTCTAATGAAAATGGGTAAAGAGAGCTGCTATATGGTGTTCACTGACGTATTAGATAGGACTTGTGCATCTAAGAGACACAGGCACCCTGATTCTCAGTGTCAGGCATCCAAGGTGAGAGTGGGGAAGTGTGCCTGTTAGTGGCATAAAGCAACAACTTGACACAATATTGTGTTTCAGTTCCTTAAGAGAACCTTTTCAGTCATCAAATATTCTTTCTGGTGACTTTACTTAGTGCCAGAAGGTCAAGAGATAATGTGCCAGTCAGTACTGGTCAAAACATTTTTTTAAAAAAGTCCTAAACTCTATTTTTTTAAATGTGTTGAAATTGTGTTTGCAGGCATATTAAAAAGAATGATAGTTAGGGAGAGAAAGAATTTTCATTGGGGAGAGGTAGGACACAGTGTCCAGTAAGGGAGTAATGTACGGGAAACTGGAGAAGAGTCACCTTGTTTAATGCTTTAATGCTTGGAAAGATACTCCAGTATCCACAAGTTCTTTTCAAAGAATGCAGCAAATTGTTAAGCTGGAAGTGTGAGCACAGTTGTGGTTTAGTTTTAGCTTACAGTTGCCTTCTCCAGCTTGATGTCAAGGCCCAGCTAGATCTAAACTCAATGATAGTTCAGTCTAACCTATAAACCGATTGGTATCTTCCAACCTGATTGTCCATTTTATGGGGAAATGATTTCAGTAAGATGAATGGGAAAAACATCTTAAAGTTCTCTACACGGTAAATGCCAAGTGCTATCTACAGAATAAATAACATTTAAGAGATTTTTCATTTGTCATCGACTTTGCACAAAGCATACTAATGTTAAGAATAACATTAAAATAATAAAATAAAATAAGGTGCTTTGGGAAGAAATGGGCTATAATGTTGCTATCCATTTTTGCTGCTGGATATGTCAACCAAAAATGAATAAGGAAGATATCCGTAGCCATGCTCATTTTCAAAGATGACAATGTGTGTGTGTGTGTGTGTGTGTGTGTGTGTGTGTGTTTAAAAAAATGACTTAATTGCTCTGTTAAAACAAATTGCCAAAGAATTTTGAAGGGTGATGTTTAACAGCATGGATCTTTGTTTTTAAAATAACTCTCCGCAAAGCAGTAAAGTATATGTAGTGGGGGTGGGGGACTGGAAGAGTTTTTATGGTAACAACTGCCAGTAATTATTTGAAAAATTAGTTACTGCGTAGCAGTTCTGGGAAGCTGTAACTTGCTTCTGAATTACATTTGTCATAATTTATTTATTTATTTTTGCAGCATTCAGCAAGCGGAGATGTGTGCAGCAATGGATGCACTGGAAAAATGTAAGAGGGTTTCTTGGAAATTACTACAGAGGAATTGTAGGCAGTGTGTGCAACAGAGGGGAAATACAGGTTAAAGTGAACATGTTGCCCCAGCGTTGTTTACTATTATCATTCCTGTTAGCAACACAACTTATTGACCAGTGGAACAAACTGTTTTGCATTCTACTATCTCTGAAGTCACAACTGATGCTGAACTTCACGTTGCTTTTTAGGCACGGGTCTGCCAGTAGGCATTGACCTCAGGTAGTCCTCGACTTACAGCTGCAATTGAGCCCAAAGTTTCTGTTGCTAAGTGAGACAGTTGTTAAGCTAGTTTTGTCCCGTTCTACGGCCTTTCTTGGCACAGTTATTAATTGAACCAACTGCAGTTGTTAGCAATTGTTGTTGTTAAGAGAACCAGCCTTCCCCATTGACTTTGCTTGTCAGAAGGTCGCCAAAGGTGATCATGTGACCCTGCAGCTGTCATAAATGTGAGTCAGTTGCCAAGCATCTCAATTTTGATCACAGGACCATGGGGATGTTGCAACGGTTGTGTGAAAAACGGTCGTAAGTCATTTTTTTCAGTGCCATTGTAACTTTGAGCAGGTCACTAAACGAACTGTTGTAAGTCAAGGACTTCCTGTACAGACTCCTGTTTTCATACAGGTTGGGATTTGATTGCCACTCACTCAGATTGTGTCAGCCCTTCAAGATAGTCCAAACCAAA
The DNA here is from genome assembly GCF_964194415.1 of Vipera berus. NCBI lineage: Eukaryota > Metazoa > Chordata > Lepidosauria > Squamata > Viperidae > Vipera > Vipera berus. The sequence goes on along the minus strand of NC_138204.1, from coordinate 140,678,904 downwards.
AATCAAAATCATGAGTAGTACTTCCTTTATTTTAAGATGACAGAAAAAGAACTTTGTAACTCTGAAAGCTCTTCTCCCCTCCCTTGTTTTAGCTTTCCAGACAACAAGGCAGAGTCCCTCCTGAGACTCAGGGAGAACTTCCCATCCCCCCCCCCACACACCCCTTCTTCTGTGGGCTGAGACATCTCTTGTATGATCATTGTCCTTATAAGCTGCAGCTCCCCTTCTGTCCCCCCCCAGTCATTTTCACAGCCTGTTAAAAGTTTGCCCAGCATTTGTAATAGTTTATCATGGAGTTGAGCAACAACTCTGCCCCAGGCAACTATCATGGAAACGTGCTTGAAAAAGACCAGCAAACATCTGGAGAGGATTACTTTGGAAGATGGGCTAGTTGTTGGCTTCAGCCTGAGGGGAGCCATTGATGTTGACAAAGGGTTAGACTACCTACAGTACATACTGTGCAGTACCTATAGAACGAGGGCATTGTGAGAAAGAATCAAAGACTCCGCTTTTAAATAAAACCCTTTCTTCCTGTTGAGAAATGTCACTTTGCAGGAGATGAGCCATTTGAAGTTGACTTGTATTTTGGTGAAAGCTGAGATAGGAAAAATGTATATGTATGCGCTTGCGTGCTATTCTGCACAACTTTTTATGTCTAGATTTCTCCCCTTATCATCCTAATCCCTTGGAAGCATTCATATTTCAGATCCAATAGTCTGGGACTCAGTCAAGTAAAGTACAAGAGCTCTCTGGCCTGGCTCCAGCAAAGCACTTAAGCCCATACTTAAATTCAGGCCTGCAAGTATTCCTTGTGACATTGATGATCTAGGTATAGTGATTAAAATAAAGTTGCTATTTTGTTAGATGGGGGCAGTGTGCTTACCTTGTAAGGCTGATGGGAAAACTCACAAGCTACTGCCAAATGGGAACCTAAATCTTTGTATTACAGTCCTGTGTAACTCTCCATCTTATTGAAACCTCTGACAGAAGTGGCCTACCTTTATTTATTGGAGCAGAGCTTTATCTGTCAGAGCTGAGCTTGCCTACTTCCATCAGCCAACTTGTAATCTTTGGCCCACGTTTTAAATGCTTGGCTTTTCTTTCATTGAATATGTGCTTCTGAGAGATTTTCATTTTATTTTATTTTATTTTACATTTGTTCTCTGTTAATTATTTGCTTTCTGGCATGAATGTGGAAGATATGGAGACCTGGGATGGAACCTTTAAATCATGCTACAGTTCTTTCCTTACAGCAGTGTTTCTCATCTTTGGCTATTTTAAGATGTATGGATTTTAACTTCCAGAATTCCCTAGCCAGCATGCTAGGTCAAAATGACCCACGATTGAAAAACACCGACCTATAACATGGATACAGAATCCAAAGTTTCTGAGCCAGATTTGCCTCTAGTCTTGTAGGCCAGGGGTCCCCAACCTTTCTGGCTCCAGGGACCCGGTTTCGGAAGGAAATCTGTCTTCCAAGGACCGGCAGTGTGAGGGAATGCGCAGGTGAAGCTTTGCTCGCTCTCGCCCACCACTTGCAAGGCCTGGTCCCCAGCAGTGTTAGGGAATGGTTTCACATGCG